>NC_079136.1:2393306-2702607 GCF_945859705.1 Episyrphus balteatus | reverse complement strand
TACAAAATTTAAGAAATGAAAAATTTTGTATAAAAAAAAAAATTGCACAACACATTTAAGAGTCATATAATTTTGTGCTTTAAACAAAAGATTTTTCTACACTATTTTTGTCGCACTTTATTCTTTACCATTTTATTAAACTATCAAACATTTTTGAATAGTAGAAGAGGATATATAATAATATTTCATGCGACCATTTGAAACCGTTTTTTTATTTTCACATTATTTATTCTTTAGAAATTCTTATATAGCTAAGCTATACAAATACATAAATTTTTATTTAAGCAAAATTTAAAACTAAAAATATGGTAGGTATCATCTTTCTTTAGTGTTTTCTCTGTTAAAACATAAATCAAAGAGTTTTCTTTTTTTTACTGAAAATCGCAATAAAACTTTTGTACAACTTGCGTCTTTTGTAATTTTTTTTATTGGAGGTACTTGCCATTATGTGAGTAAAAAATTTAAACTTCGCGCCAACCGATCGTATACAATGTACATTATATCTATCTTTGTATGAATACGGTAGTGGGTTTTTCTTAATTTTAATTGCATCATGTATCACCATTAATGTCATCGCAGGACTCGGCTATGAACATGTCATTGTCAAATTCAAAAGAAATTATAACCAAATACAGGGATGATGCTGCGGCACGTTGTTTGTTGGAAAGATTTATGATCATGTTTTGTGTGTGTGTGAGAGAGCGAAATTTTTATTTCACCCAAAATGTCTTTAGTATTGTCACCAATTATTGTGATCGATTTTCATTTAGATATTGCTACATACCTATGTGACATTTTTAAGAAATGTGAAATTTGGGAATGTGTTAGATTGAGTGGAAAAAGTAAATGGCACAATAAAATAGTTTTTCTTTTTACATTTTGTTTTGTAAAAAAATAAATTGGAATGTTGTTCTTTTCTAAATTTTTAAATTATTACCCATATATTAAATTACACGGTGTAACACTCAAAATATACGCGGGTGGAGACCTATCAGGTTTTGTAGAGCTAGTCGCACTGAATACGAAACGGTATTTGAAAATCCCCTAACACCCCCAAAATTTGGAGTTACGGGCAAAAAACGGTTTTTTGGACCTTCACCCATTGAAAAAATTCTAGCTTCGACATTTTTTTACCCATTTTCGATTTTTTTACAGTTTCTGATAGAAGATAAATATACCTTTTTAACAATGTATAAAACATGTAACTCGGTTAAACCACTTAGAATTTATAAGATGTCAAAGTTCAAAAATTCAATTTTTTTTGTCATTTGCCCAACATCGGCATCAATTTAAAGTATATGTTTTCAAAACAACATGCTATTTAAAAAATATATTCTAAAACTATATCTATTTCCCAATTGATCGAGGTATTTTTTATGAAAATCACTTCAAAATTGGCTTAGAAAAAAAAATTTTTCGATTTCAACCCAGATACAGAAATTCGAACTTTTAGGTATAGAACAAAAATGTTGTTTCGGCACTTAGTAGGATAAGTTGGGCTCCAGGATTTGATGAAGGGTTTTTGTAGAGGAGCTAAATACAAACAATTTTTTTCTTTAGGAGGGGGGTCTATCTCCCCCCGTTTAGGTGGGAGGGGCATTTTTCTAAAAAAAAATTATCAAAATAAAAAAAATTATTAAAAAACAACGGCAACACTTACAGTAATAAATGATACCATTTCCAAAAGGCAAAATTGTGCATTTGATTCTAATTTTTAAATCAATATAATATTACCAATAGTTTTTGAAATAATCGATTTCAAAGTTAAAAATAGGGGAAACAAATTTTTTTAAAACTCATTTTATACTATTTTTGTCCAGACTGTGAATTTTAGTAAAAAAATTACTCACACAGAAAACTGCCCAATTGATTCCTTATCGAACCGTGAAAACTATATGTTTCTATGTCTTCTAGTTTTTGAGAAAATTGAAAAATAAAAACAAATAAAAACAAAAAATATTTTGAAAAAAGAAAAATCTGATAAAATAATTTTTCAATTTTCCCAAAAACTAGAAGACATAGAAACATATAGTTTTCACGGTTCGATAAGGAATCAATTGAGGCAGTTTTCTGTGTGAGTAATTTTTTTACTAAAATTCACAGTCTGGACAAAAATAGTATAAAATGAGTTTTAAAAAAATTTTTTTCCCCTATTTTCAACTTTGAAATCGATTATTTCAAAAACTATTGGTAATATTATATTGATTTAATAATTAGAATCAAATGCACAATTTTGCCTTTTGGAAATGGTATCATTTATTACTGTAAGTGTTGCCGTTGTTTTTTAATAATTTTTTTTTATTTTGATAATTTTTTTTTAGAAAAATGCCCCTCCCACCTAAACGGGGGGAGATAGACCCCCCTCCTAAAGAAAAAAATTGTTTGTATTTAGCTCCTCTACAAAAACCCTTCATCAAATCCTGGAGTCCAACTTATCCTACTAAGTGCCGAAACAACATTTTTGTTCTATACCTAAAAGTTCGAATTTCTGTATCTGGGTTGAAATCGAAAAATTTTTTTTTCTAAGCCAATTTTGAAGTGATTTTCATAAAAAATACCTCGATCAATTGGGAAATAGATATAGTTTTAGAATATATTTTTTAAATAGCATGTTGTTTTGAAAACATATACTTTAAATTGATGCCGAAGTTGGGCAAATGACAAAAAAAATTGAATTTTTGAACTTTGACATCTTATAAATTCTAAGTGGTTTAACCGAGTTACATGTTTTATACATTGTTAAAAAGGTATATTTATCTTCTATCAGAAACTGTAAAAAAATCGAAAATGGGTAAAAAAATGTCGAAGCTAGAATTTTTTCAATTGGTGAAGGTCCAAAAAACCGTTTTTTGCCCGTAACTCCAGATTTTGGGGGTGTTAGGGGATTTTCAAATACCGTTTCGTATTCAGTGCGACAAGCTCTACAAAACCTGATAGGTCTCCGCTCGCGTATATTTTAAAACCTCATTTTTGTAACACCGTGTTATTAAATCATTGATAAAATTTATGGAAAAACTCTCAAATTATCCATTATTTAAGATGATTTTTCTATACTTGGGAACTTATTAATGTAACCAATGTAACGTTGCAATGCCAGGAAGATGAACAAGAAATTTATAAGTGTGAACTTAGCGATTCACTTTTCCCCAATCGAATTGAGAGTAGTTTATTATTTTGTTGCTAATTAGTTACGACAATTTTTATTTTGCTGCTCCGGTAGTTATTATGTTTTGGTTATTTCGCTCAGTTTGTATGAACTTAGCGAATCCAAAATAAGTACATATTTTGTTGCTGGATAGTAACATCTATTTAGATTTTGTTGCTGCCATAGTTTTAGTTTTTTTAAGTTTCGCTAAGTTTATATCAACTTAGCGGATTAGGTGCAACAACTTCGATTTTGTTGCTCTATTATTTTTGAAATTTAATTCGTTTCCCTAAGTTGATAAAGTTGTTGAAAAAAAAACTAAATTAAAAAATAATGAGCAACTTCTCTAGAATTAGATGTTTCGCTAAGTTCGTATCAATTAAGCGAAACGAATCAAATTGCAAATAAAAATAGAGCAACAAAATCAAAGTTTTCCCATCTAATTAGCAACCAAATAGTAACAAAATATAAACCTAGTTTGAATTCGCTAAGTTTTTATAAACTTAGCGAAACAGTCAAAAAAAACAAAAAAAAACTATTGGAGCAACAAAATCTAAATAGACGCTACTATCCAGCAACAAAAAAATCAAAATCAAAATTAGCAACAAAATAAGCACCTAGTTTGGATTCGATCCAGAGGAGGTGCTTTGCTAAGTTCACACGAACTGAGCGAAAAATTTCAATAAAGTTTTGTTGTCAACCTTGGCATGATAGAACATTTTTCAACATGACACAAAGTGGACTGTATAAATTACCTTTTTATTGTTTCGACAGCCAAACATTGCTAGAAACACAAATCTTGTCTTGTCAATTTACCATAATTTTTCATAATCACATCCAAACTAGTCTAAATCTTCGTAATATAGCTGACTTATGTATGTGAATTATTTTTACATTGTTGTAAAACAAAATTAAAGTTCTCATCATTTTCTTAAATTGCCTCCAATCTCTGGCTGGCTGATATCACGAGATCAATTGTAAAAAAATGCAATTGTAACCAAACCAAATTTCATGAGAAAAAATATTTCGTTTCTAGTATTTCTCTGAGATTCAATTAACTGGAAACATGTAGCATGATAGCAGTAACATTCAAATCCAATCCAACTATCCAAATATTCATGCATCACGACGAAGGACGGACGAACGACCAAAACAATCAACAACGATCCACTTTTACGTTACGTTGAATCGCTCCGTTGCAAGGAAATTATTGAAATTACTGGAAAATAATGTTATTATTTATATTTACCGAAGGAATAAAGGGAATCAGGATTTTTTTTTGAGGCTTAAGGTGGCGGATGTCTTGTCTGAGTCTGCAGTGACCTCACGATTTTTATTCTTCTGTGTCGAAAGATAATTGAGCTCGGTAACAATTGGAAATGTTAATATTTGTTTCAGTTCGGTTTGGAGCCGATTGTTTGCGTAGGTCATCCACGTGAAAAATGGAGAAATATACTTTTCTTTTTTTTTCTTTATTATTTACACATTCATTTCGTTTGAATTAAAATAAGGTTTGAAGGAGATGATCAGGAACTTTAAAGTGTACAGGTGGGTTCTTTGATTTACGGGATTCAGATTTGGGTCAGTGTTTTTTTAAATTTTTTTTTTGAGAATTGAATTTTTGTTTGGAACCAAACCAGGAAATGAGTAGGTAATGGTTCTTTCTGTCTCCCGAAGACCCGAATAACGATTATTGTAGGCAATGATTCAAGGCAACAAAAAAAAACATTTGAACGCTTTTATTTGACTTTGGTTAAAGTTTTCAAAGAAATGTTTGTTCTTGTTGATTCTCATGAATTAATGTGACCAAAATAAAATGTTCGTTCTTGTTGATTCTCATGAAATAGTGTCAACTATATGAAAATTTATTCTTAAGCGATTTGGTTTGTCAAAATACGAAAGATTCTGAAAATTTTGTCTATGAAAAAAAATCAACTCGAAGATATAACGAAGCGATTGATTGAAAGCAGGGATTTTTTCTTTAAAAGAACTTAAAACACGAAGTCGAGGCAAAAAAATTTTATCTTTTTATAGTTTTTCTTACATTAGATAATTTTGTCTAAAGTCACCCTAGCCTACAAAATATCCATTACATCCATAAATATTTTTTAAATTTTTTGTTCCATCTTTAGAAATAGACCAAACAAGTGAGATTTTTTTTCAAATAAATTAACACTGCACTCTCTGGACTCTAGCACACACATAGAATTCTTTTGAATTATAAGAATAAAAGTTCTTTTATATAACATTGTGCCTTTTAGCCCTGTGCAACAAACCGTTAAGTTATTCGGAATATATTAGCCATAACTAGTTGTTACTTTCGACATATATACGACTCGTTTTACACCACTGTAAAGTGCATATATTTTTTTTTTTTTATTTTTAATTTATAAAGGCAAACATTCTTCAATGAAAAAAAATATTCTGAATGGAAGTTACGTTATGTCTGAAAATAGGTATACCTCTTATCTTTTACTTGTTGCATGCAAGAACAAAGACAGCAGTTATTAGTAATACTCCAGTTAAAAGTGGGAATTTTTAAAATGAATTCCCTTCTGTTTATTATTAACGTCTTTTCACAAAGAAATCTTATACTAACTACGAGGAAAAAAATAATAAAAATGTTTGCTATGTATTACGGATGCTAATGTTTCTTGTTTTTGTTAATGTTTTGTTTCTATTTTATTAGGCCTAGTACCTACTTATTTTGATGTGCAGAAGAAATATTCATAGAAAATCGTTTGTTTGGAATTTTCCGCTTTAACATTCCACAGCTTCTGTTTCAGTTTAAAATTGTTTGGATGAAAAATTTGAAGTATTGCCGCAAAATCTTAACTATTAAATGGCGACTTCATGTGTTTTCCTTGCAAGCATCTTCCGGCTCCGTGAGGGATGTTCTCCAATATTTGAAGGAGTAAATCTTTGAGCTTTAAGACCAAACTATGACTTTACCACTCAAATGTTGAATGCGTACTGCTGAACGGATGAATGCCGCGGTTAGAATGTTACATCAACTGTTAAAAGGAAGCTGGAAATGTTCGTTAATAAACGGAATATAAAGACAACGTAAAAACTAGCTGATTCCACCTTAAATTAAGCGGATTTCTGCATGGTTTTTTGCCAAGATGACTTCAGTCTTAAATTAAGCAGACAGATCATCTTAATTTCTTGAATGCGCATGTTTAAATGAAATCCACTTAACCTAAGCGGAAAATCATAATATTTTCATGTTGAAACATTTTAATTAAAAAAAAAGAACTGACATCCACTGGGGATCGAACCTACAAGTGTTGGGTCACTAGGCGAGTGCCTTACCATCGTGCGATCTTATTGTTGGAAATGAGCATGATAAACTGGAACTGAAATGTTCTTCAAATTCAATAGATTGTTTTTTAATGTGGTTCTATACATTTCGGCGCACCACCGCCGCAACACGACTGCACCACGTCCGCACCATTTCATTTTGTATGAAAAATTCACTGCACCATCATACATAGTTTTGATTTATTGAAAAAAAAAAATTACCGAAGAGAAGGAGATTCGAACCCGAATATCCAGAGCACTTTCAGTTAAAAGTCTTAACCACTTAACCACTCGACCACCATGTCACGTTTGTACGAATTGGCAATTTGTTGCTTAAGTCAAAATAACCTTGAAAACTTAAACATTTGTATAAGTACGAGAATAGAATTTTTGATCATGGTGCAGACGTGGTGCGCTGAATTTTTCATTCAAAATGAAATGGTGCTAGCGTGGTGCAGCGGAATTCCATTTTTACTCGGGAGGCTTCATGTAATAGATCCGTTTGCTGTACAATTTTTTTTTTAATTTTACATGGAATTTGACAGATGATGTATTTGCGGATGGTAATTTATGCCTAGTTGTTTGTTCTATGTTCAGTTTTGTTTATTTGCTGGTCTCAAAATCAAAACATAAATATTCATTAACTTAACAGAATTGAAGTTAAACGGCGAACATACACAGATGTAAAAAACTGCAAAAAAAAATATTACTTCAATTTTTACATTTCTTAAAATTCTTTAAACCTGGTAGGTACTTAGGTAGGCAGTTACATTGTTAACATACCTATCGCTATCAGTCGAGTATAAAATATTAATCTTAACCCAATACATGTTTATATAAAAAATATATAAACTGCACTCATATTCCTTTAAAATACCTTTCATGATATTAAATCGCAAAAAATATACTGGGTATAATAGTTATACTTTTAGCCTTCGTGATTGCACTAGTTAAAAATTCATGATATAGCATTGCCTGTTTTTTGAAATTGTCTGCAACACTGACACATTAAGTGGGATGCAAATTAATGCGTAGTCATTTGTCTTGAAAGATCTAAAGTGGGACTGTAACTCCCATGTAACTACATACCAATAACTATCCTATCTCGTTTTGTGTTATAAGAAGGTTTAAAACAAGTAATAATTGATTTTAATTTTGCATTGCCTAAAGCCTACGTGACAGCTGCTGTCAAAAAGCCAACAGCTCATGAAACACAATGTAAGCTACACCTTATGATTTCAATTGCAACAAATTTGAATTTCTACTCAATACAATGCAATGTTTTATGTATTTCTTGAACTATGTTAATAGAAATCCCGAGAAGTATGCTTAAACACCATACATCAAATGAGTTTGGTAAAAAGTTCTTGAAAAAAAACTGTTAGATTTTGACTTACCCGAGTAAAAATAGAAATTGAATATTTTAAGAAATAAATAAAAAAAATCTTGGCCATCGAACCACAGCTGCACCACCGCACCACGACTGCACCACATCCACACCATTTCATTTTGAATGAAAAATTCGGTGCACCCTGATACATAATTTTGCATTATTGAAAAATAAAAAACAAACTACCGACGAAAAGGAGATTCGAACCCGAGTACCCACAGCATTTTCAATTAGAAGTCCAACGCTTTAACTACTCGACCACCAAGTCGTGTTTGTACGAGCTGGAAATTTTTTGCTTGAGTCAAAATATCTTTGAAGATGACAGAATCATTTGTATAAGTACGAGAATAGAATTTTTGATCATGGTGCAAACGTGGTGCGGCGGTGGTAAACCGAATTTTTCATTCAGAATGAAATGGTGCGGACGTGGTGCAGTCGTGGTAAGGCGGTTGTGCAGCGATTTTTTTCAATTTTCAAGATGAAATGGCGCGGACGTGGTGCAGCGGTGATGCTGCGGTCAAAAAGTGTGCAGTGGTGGTGCGGCGGATTTCCATTTTTACTCGGGTAGTTCTCCTTTCTTAATCTTATTTTCTCTGGTTGATATTTAGTACATCCATGACCGTTCTACAATAATTAACAACTTAAGTCGGCTTATTTCAAAGCATCTTATAGAATTGTAGACACAACAAAGAACGGATTAACTTCACTATAATTTATTAGCTAGAATAAGGTTCAGTGTCCCCGCAATCCTTGGTTTAAGCGAATTGCAAGTGATGAGTGAAGCATCATTTTCTAAATGGCGCCGCCATTGCTAAGCAATTTCCTTCAAACTTTTGTTGTCCAGTAAAATCTAAAACAGCATCATCATTGAAAGGGCTCACCATCACCATCAACATGTTGTATCTTTCACAGTGAGACAAAATGCCTGTGTAACTTTGTAATTTATAACATTCACCGATGAATTATTATATAATTAGTTGATGTGAGCTGACCACTCACTTGTCGACCATCACAACATTGTGCGCTAGATATACTATGCCCCATGGAAGTGTATAGAAAAGACCAGATGAAGACCACAATGGATGCGCCTGTTGCTGGTTATATTCATCGTCATGGCCAACAATGCCAGTCATTATAGTGATGTTATAAAGCGAGAGCCAAGGCATCAAATGAATTTATTTCAATTACTCGCGTATCTGTTCTAGGAATCGCGAATAGACGCAGTTTTTTTTTTTTTTAATTTTTTTTAACGAGGACAAGTGGAATGTTTGTAACTCGAGAATCTACAATTGAAGTGACCCATATTGCTTGCTGATGGTTGCTGGTCGAAGGAAGGAACATCATCCAGCGAATAAGCATATAAATATGCTTTAGTCCGTGTCTTGTCGGACTTGTCGACAAAACAACAAGACAAAGAGTTAAACCATACATCAAATGTTTTAGTTCTGCTGCAACAATTCTGAAGAAAATCTAAAAACAAAAATCTTGACCGTTTCCACAATTTCCATCCGAGACAGAGCGAGAAAGATCTTATCACACCTCGTCCAGCGTCATCGTCGGTCGTCGGTAAGCTCGTGAACCGTGAAGGCAACGCTCTACGACCATGTCTCGCTGTGATGTTTATTCAAATTTTTACCTAATATCTTGTGTTTCACGGTTCACCTCGACGACGACGACGAGTTTGGCGTTTCCACTTGACGGAACTTAAAAATTTCGCGGGGGCTCTGCGTCTATAAGTACATCAAATTCAAATGATCTCTTTTTGATTATTTATATTTGTTATGTGTTCAGACTCTTTTTCTTATTCTTTCATAAACATCTTCACGCCAATGATTCGGAGTTTTTCAGGACGACTGCATATTCAAGCAGGAAGACGACTTCGACTTACTAACAAGTTTCACATCCTTCTTAACTTTGGTGCTCACAAGAGTCATTAAGTAAATTGATTCGTGTCAAAAGGAAAGGGGGCATTGCATCGAGTAGGTATGCCTACAAGTTGCCAGTTCCCACAGTCTCAAGTCAAATTCAAAGTCACCCTATCCCCATGAACATCAACATCGTCGCAACATTAATGTGTTTCCTTTAGGACACAGGTGTGGTATGTGTGAGAGAGAGCATTTTACAGGTTTCTTCCGCTGCTGCTGGTGTTTCAGTGGCTTCTTCCATCAGACAACCGGAGACAACAACACGATCGATGGACGGAAAGTGGTTGTGTCGGGTTGGTCGGTGTGAAATGTAGAGCCTTTCGTCACAGTGCCAGCCAGCAGCGGAAGGAATATTATTTAGCCTTTTTATCCATACCTATAGAAGATTGGGACTGGGACTAGGGTTGCCAACTTTTTAAAGAAGGAATAGAGTATATTTGATTTCAGAGATGAAAAAAAAAGAGTACATTTGAAAAAAGAAGAGTACCATTTATTTCAAGTCTTGAAAATGTATTTTTTGATGCTTCTTGCATCTAAACGTTCAAATTCAAAATTCATATAAATTAAGAGCTCATTTTTGATCAATTTCAATGAAGCCTTATTTCTCTTATCTCATCACTTCATATTCATGACCCAAAATACTCTCTCAGTGAATGCTGAAGTTGCAAGAACAGATAGTATATAGTTCACAATTTTTGCAGTTAACAATATAATACATCGAAATAAAAAGAAATAAGAAGCTTAACTCAAACATAAATACCTTGATTTTTTACAAGAAATAATCTAATGTTTTGAGGTCTTAAACAAAACAAAGTAAAATAGAGAACAAAATTAGAATTTAAAAAAAAATAAGCTAATATTTCTGAAAAAGTAAAAAAATCCTTTTTTAAAAATTTTTCTTTAATTAATATTTAAAACGTTTTTTTGTAAAAAATCAAGGTATTAATATTCTATACATTTTTTTATTTCGATGAATTATATTGATAACAGCAAAAGTTACACCAGTTCAAACATTGGAAAATCAAGAAAAATAGCATCAGTTGCGATTAATTTTTTTCGATTAAAAAAAAAAACATTCAATTTCATTACAAAATAGAATTTAAAAAAAAAATTAAATTTTAAGTCCGACTAAGAAACAAACAAAACAAGCAGGTCATACTAAAACAACGACCAAAATTTTAGTGTTTTGTAATCTCTAAATTACAATTGTTCAAATTTAGAAATTATAAGGTCGAATATTTTAAGCCTCGTTTTCCTTTTCATTCAATTATCTTTAGAAATATAAAAATTATCCACCAATTTGTAAATGTTAAGATGTTTATGTGGCGGTACACTTAGCCTTAAGTAAAAAAAAGAGTATTTTGGCGTACTCTATCAGAGTTATAGACTATAGAGTACACATACGTGAAATAGAGTACAATACTCTTTTTTAGAGTACGGTTGGCAACCCTAACTGGGACTGACAACGACAAGGGAACGGACATGCACATCCTCATTATTTGTGTTTGATATTTCTTGATTCCAAATGACTTTTATTTTTTTTTTTTTTGTTAAGTCTCTAGTAAGTTTGCTAGTTGTCGTGGTGACAACTCTGTTACTCTTCTTCGCGCCTCTATTGCAAGGAAATGATAGGCAATGACACGCAGGAAATCGCTATTGTTAATTGATTTCCGTTTTATTTGCACGAGTCATGTTGGATGGTCATTTTAAATTATAAGCACAAATGGCGTTTAAAAGAAAAAAAAATTAATGGACAAAATTGACTTGTATATTGATGGTATATAGACAATTAAGAACCGTTAGAATTGTAGATTGATAGATTATAGATTACACTTTAATGGGAATAAAAGGCGCAAAAAAACAAACGTGAAATGGGTGGGAAAGGGAAGCTTTGTAAAAATGATGTTTATATTGTGCCATTAAAAAGGATTTCCTATGACGATGACGTCTCATCTATTCTTTCGAAAAAAACCACAGGCATCCAGCCGCTGCGGAAGTATTAGATAACTATAAAAGCAAAAACCACGGGCCTCGTTTTTGAGTTATAGCACGATTGGTAAGGTGAAGTCAATTGTGACTCTCATTTCTCATCGATATGAGAGACTAAATTAATGTAATTAAGTTTTCTTTCAAAATTGAGTGGTCTTCCGGCTGGGCAGTTCTGTCACGTAGCCTGTGAAAGGATGATAACCTCCATTACATCTAAAAACCTGGGGCCTGTGTCAGAGAATGCACTTAATTACTTACTTAGGACCTAATACCCGTGGGTATCCTTACGGGGACATAGGGCCTTTACTTCACTTGCACGCCATCGTGTACGTTTTCTAGAGATGTACTTCAGCTCTTCCATAGTTGAGTTCCCGAGTAAAAATAGAAACTGAATTTTTAAAGAAAAAATTAAAAAAATCTTAACCTCCGCACCACGTCCGCACCATTTCATTTTGTACGAAGAAATTCGATAAACAACCGCCGGCCGCACCACGACTGCACCACGTCCGCACCATTTCATTTGGAATGAAAAATTCGGTGCACCACCACCGCACCACAACTGCACCACATCCGCACCATTTCACTTTGAATGAAAAATTCGGCGCACCATCGCACAGTGGGGCAGCCCCATATAGTGATCACGGTTTTCAAACTTAACAGTAAAATTGATAAGATGAGCATATTTGTTTTGTTCAAAGTCTTTGATTTATGTTTATTCATGCGGTTGAAGTTGAGAGTTTTAGAGCAAAAATTCAGTTTTTAATAAGTAATAAAAAAGGTGTTTTTTTGTTTATTTGTTTAAAAAAAAAAATTTGAGAAAAAAATAAAACACAAATTTCTCGCATAGATAAAAGTATGTAAATTACTATTCTTCTGAAAAAAATTTTTTTTTAATTTCTTATACTTAAAAATTGAATGAGAAAATAATGAATTTTTTGAAACGCACCTTAAATCTTCTGTTTAGGCAAATATTTAGCAAGTCTAAAAATGGAGAAAGCATGGTGAGCAATTACTCTATAAACACTTTTGCTAAATGTTTGCCTAAAATATTTTTAATGAAATTTTGAATATCAAAAAACGGTTTTTTTTAAAGAAAGTGCTTTTTTGATTTTATTGATAAATTACAAAATCATTCTTTTTTGACAATCATGCACTGATTACTTATAAACAATGTTTTTTTTTTTTTCTTTTTAAAAGTTGTTTTTTTTATTTTATTATAAGAAGTTTCGTAAAACAGGGCGATTTGTTATATAAGTGCTTTTAGTGCTTTTGTTTTTTTACTTTTTTTTTATTAAAATATATTTTAATTTAATTTATTATTAATTTTTTTCGAATTAAAATTGATGCGGCTATAAGGTTTTTTAAAAAAAAGTCCCACCTCACTAAGCAAATTTGAAAAAAAAAAAAATAACTTGAACATCAAATTTGACAATTTTTTCAAAGTTTTTTTGAAATTTTATTTCACAAAAAGTATTCGCGAAAACTACTTAAAGCATTTGAAAGAATTCAGAATAAGCTTTCAAAAAAGCTATTGCACAGTATTCTATGTCTTTTTCTTGATTTTATTTATTTTTTTTTTATTTAAGGTTAAATTTTCAGAAAATTGCCCCTCCCACCGGAACGAGGGGAACGACAGCCCCTTTCCCATACAATTTTTTTCTTAGGTTAAACTGAAGAACTATTTCTTAAAATAAAGTTCACTTTTTAAACAAAAAAACATAACTCAAAATTATAGGTTTTTTCAAATGTATTAATATTTTGTCCCCTTACTTAATTTCCTGGAGAAAAATAAAAATTTCAATGGAAAAAAGTTCATAAAATTCAAGAAGTCTGTTAACTTTAGTTACAAAACCAAATAAAGTGACAAAAAATGTCTTATTATTAGTAGAAGTAATTAATATCAAAAATCGACCTATTCTGCCCCACTGTGCATCGCCGCACCATTTCAAAAATTCTATTTTCGTACTTATACAAATATTTAAGTCGTCTTCAAAGATATTTTGACTTAAGCAACAAATGTCCAGTTCGTACAAACATGACTTGGTGGTGGAGTGGTTAAAGCGTTCTAATTGAAAATGCTCTTTATACTTGGGTTCGAATCTCTTTCTCGTCGGTAGTTTTTTTTTTGTATTTTTCAATAATCGAAAATTATGTATCATGGTACAGCAAATTTTTTCATACAAAATGAAATGATGCAGACGTGGTGCATCGAATTTTTCATTCAAAATGAAATGGTTCGGAGGTGGTGCGCCGAAATTTTCCGCCAAACGGCGGTGGTGCCAGCTGTGGTACGGCGGTCAGGATTTTTTTTTTTGTATTGTTTGACTTTAAAAATTAAAGTTGAAGTCATTAATTTATTATACAATATTGGTTAATTTAGTCATGTTTTTTTTTATATTATAATCTTGTATTTTTTGGATATGGAATCCAACTTAAAGTTGGATGCTCTCCATTCACATTAAAAGGTATCTCTTGCTGTATTCCACTTAGCGGACTTTTTCATCTACCTAATTCTATTATCTAGAAAAGGGTCTTTAACTGACCAAACCTTAAAAGCCGCACCTACCTTACTATTTTGTCAACAAAAGACTAGAAAAATGTTTAATTATTCCATGCTCTCTTGTCTATGCATTTGAAAATAAAAAAAAAAAAATTAAATAAACAATAAATTAAAAAAAATAAAGAAAAAAAAAACTAAACAAAAATGAAAACGAAGAACAGCAATGAATTGATAAATAGAGACATTTCTGGCTTATGGGCTTGTGACGGCTGCAGTGGTTGTTCCCTTGAATTACAATGATGACACACATAGGACATTATAAGGCGGTGAAGTACGCCAAGCTCTGCTGCTGCCGGAGCGCAGCATAATGTGCATCCACCAGATATGGATACGAATACAAAGTAACAACTATACGAAACGAATTATACCTAAAATGAGTGCTGTACGATAGCGACGTACGATGAAGACGCTTATGTTTTTTTTTTTTGCTTTTGATAATTTTTCAAGCCAAGAACCCAAATGCAATGCATGCTCCTCTTATGCCCTGCCCTGTCCCGATCTCAACAAGTTGGCCGTGTTGTGCCCCCCGAATCAAACTTGATTGCTCTCGGTCTCCACTTTTGTCGTTGATGACTCCACGATGTGACCGGTTATTCACCCATAGCGAGAGCAAGTCAGAGCTTGTTGTTGTGTTGTGTTGTTCTTTGTGGAACCAGAGAGAGACTCCAGATAAAAACATAAAAACGAACGAACCTCTGAACAAAACAAAAACAAGTCGAAACTCGTAACGTACTCTTGGATTTTTATCTAATTCTGTTGTGTCTCTGACGCGACTTGGATAAAGAACAATGGGATGAGCGAGCATACGAACGAAAAAAAACTTTGTTCTTTGTTTTGATCAATTTCGAAAAAAATCAATTTGAAAAAAAGAGAAAACTGCCCAAAAAAAAGAAATCAAACAAAACAAACTCCAACACAACAAAAACAAACATGGCTGTCGTCTGCCTTCAATCTCCAAATCCAAAATATTAATAAAACGGGTAGGTAGGTAGGTCATTCGTCCTCGACGTTGTTAGATGGTTATTTATGGACATGTAAAGTGTAGGAAAGGGGGAATACTATCTACGAGAAATACAAAAAAGAAAAAACAAACAAAAACTGTACCCAATGCATAGTAAAATAAATAAATAACGCTACGTTACACAAAGCTTGGGTTGGTCACAACCGTCAACATCAAAACATTGAGACTGGAGTTGGAGTGCGGAGTGTGCCTTATCAATAAAATGTTGCCTTATTTTTGTTTTTGTTCACTTAGGCTTAATTAATATGGGTTTTGGTTTGTTTACTGACCACTTTTTGAGTCTTGACTCTTGACTCTTGACTGAGCATTGTTATATACCTAATTGGCATTCTTGGAGATCTGTTCATTAAAAATATTATGGCAATTGGACAAATTATATGGTTTATTATGGGCACTTTCTAAGCTGAGGTCAGTTTATCAGTTTATTGTTGTGTGTTGTGTGGACCAGATGTAGTTACCCTGCATTTAGACCCTACAATTAAATTTTAAAGAGGTCAGCAACTTAAAGACAACCTGCAACAGCAGCTTGGAAAGCAGCAAAGATTTTTCCAGTTTCTCGAGTAAAAATAGAAATTAAATTCTTGAAAAAAAAAAAAATAAAAAAATCTTGACCGCCGCACCATCGCCGTTTGGCGGAAAATTTCGGCGCACTATCGCCGCACCACGACTGCACCAAGTCTGCACCATTTCATTTTGTATGAAAAAATCGATGCACCATTCTACATAATTTTGGATTGTTGAAAAATAAAAAAAAAAGCTACCGACAAGAAGGAGATTCGCACCCGAGTATCCAGAGCACTTTCAATTAGAAGTCCAACTCCTTAACCACTCGACCACAAAGTCATTTTTGTGCGAACTGGCAATTTGTTGCTTAAGTCAAAATAACTTTGAAGACGACTTAAACATTTGTATAAGTACGAGAATAGAAGTTTTGATCATGGTGCAGAAGTGGACGGCGGTGGTGCGCCGAATTTTTTCATAAAATGGTGCGGACGTGGTGCAGCGGTGGTGCGGCGGTCAAAAGTGCGGAAATGGCTTGGGCGTTATTGCAGTGCACCAGATTTGTTACATTTCGTATGAGATCAGAGTATCAACTTGTTTGAGACATCCACAAAATCTTAACTTGTAAACAAAGTTAGTAACAACATAGCATTCAAACTACTTCAGTTGACAATGTTTTGAATTGTTGTAATTGTCAGTGCACAATCAAAAACCAAACAAAGCTAGCAAGCAAAACATTCACTTTACTGAATACTAATTTCATTAACTGCAATCAATTATTGCTTGCGTGTATGCATTATTCATGAAATTATTGATATATGATAGATATAATATGACCATTATTATTATTTTTTTGACCACATTGTATATTAACCAGCAATCAATTTAAATTGTTATTGGACAATTCAAGTGAGTAGGCATAGGTACCTTTTTAATAAACATTTCCTTATTTTTGATAGCTTGTCATTAAGAAAGGTACCTAACCAAGTGAATCAAATGGACATTTATGCTAAAGACAAAATAAAGTAATAAAAAACCATAGGATAAGTGTTATTCAATCTGGCCTATTTCCTTACTCCACATGTCATATAGTTAAATAAAAAAATAAATCAAACAAACCCATCACAAAACGTTCGCATTATTTTAAAAATTTCTAAACCACTGCACCACGTCCGCACCATTTCATTTTGTATGACAAAATTCGCTGCACCGAGAAATTGAATCTCATTTCGTCTGATAGGTTTTATTCTTATTTTTCAATCCAAAATTTTGTATCATGGTGCAGCGAATTTTTCATACAAAATGAAATGGTGCGGAAAGTGTGCAGCGGTGGTGCAGTGCAATTTTCCGCCAAACGGCGCACATAGGAGTATTTGCAGTAAAAACCTGGTCATAAGTCGATTTTCTGAAAATCAAAATTGACACCAAAAAGTTTGGCAAAGTGGGTGCTGCACTCATTTTTTTTGTTTTTCGATCGTGTCTTGTTAAAAAATGAGTTCAAAGTTAACAGTTACATCTACCTCATTTTTATTTGAATTCGAAGTATTAGAAATCTAAAAAAAATTTAAATGCAGAATTCTTCTTCAATTATTTATTAACGATATTAATAAAGTTTTGAAAATGTTAGATGGTTTTTTCTATTTTAATTCGGGCTTAGAACTAGTTAAATAATCTAAAAACTTGATATTTTTGGTAAGTTGCTATTTGAACTTTAATGATTTTGTTTTAGTATACCCCGTTATTCTGCGATGAATTGAAGCTTATGAGTTAGTTTATATATTCTTTAACACAATGCAACAAAAATTGGGTGCTCTTAGGTGCTCTTTAGAGAATCGAGGGTCAATTAGTTTTTCACTTTCTGATAGAAAATACTCCTTACTTTATGCAACGTTTTTTATTTTTAAATTAAAATTACTGATGTTATTAGTGTATTTTATTTTGGGTGATCTCAATTAAGGTTGGGGAAGAGAGAAAAGAAACTGAGAATTGCGTATTAGGGATGAGGAAAAAATTTTGAAAAAATAATGTCGACAGGCGGAGTACATTAAGGACATTAATCAATTTTTTAGTTTTTGGTAAAAAAATAAAAATAACAAAAACTAGATTTATATTGTATTTTCTTGTAGGAATACTCATTTTAAACAGAAATAATACCAAAAACCACGAAAAATAATTATGGCCAGGTTTTTGATGACAATACTCCTATGTGCGGCGGTGGTGCAGCTGTGGTGCGGTGGTATTTTTTTTCTTTTTTTTTTTTTTTTCTTTAAAAATTCAATTCCTATTTTTACTCGGGAAATTGTAATAAAGTTTTTACCCCTTCAAGTTCTAATTTATTGATCCAACTCGCTTAATCTAGTCTCACGGCTACCTACTACAATATGTACCATTATTTATTATTCCCATGAAAGTTTAACGACCGATGAAGACGACAACGCTGTCAATTAATAGGTACACTGTACTAAACACACACACTTTCCCTACGTATAGACATTAAAATAAATATCACAATCGAATGCAATCACAAGTTTTGACTTTTTTACTACCTCAAATGTATAATCAAAGTAGTGAATTCATTTTCATGTTGTTGAGCTAGGTTTCAACTTTCAATATTCCCAATTCAACCATAATTACCATAAAATACTCAATACCTATCATTATAGGTATAGGGCCCTTTTCTCGGTTCTCTCTCTATATTTTCTATTCCCATTTTATGTTCTTTGTGGTTTTTTGTTGCAGCAAGTGTTCTCTATTCCTGTATCCTATAACTATCTATCAAATTATTAAATCGAAAATAGAAAAAAAAATACAAATAACAACAACAACAAAAAACGAAAGCAAAGAGCAAAACAAAAAAAAAAGAAATGTCGAAGCAAAGAACCTGATTTCAGGATTTTTGTTGTGTATAATAGGATTTGAGGAGGCAAGTTGTGTTTCTGGTGTTGCAGGGTTACCATAGGGTGGAATAGTTGTGCCATTTTCCAACTTACTCAGCAGCTTCGTATTGTAAACGAGAAGGAAATGGAAATCTGACATGTTTCAACTTCTATAAGGCTTCTATAACAACTTTCCTCAGAAGTAATTACTTCGTTAAGAGCATGAAAGTTGCTTAGAAGTATTTTAAGAAGTGTCAGCGAACGTCGAAATGGCTTCCTTAAGTAGGCTAAAAGAAGTTAGTTGAATTATTGACTCCCTTAAGATTTCTTTAACAGCTCCCAAGCAGTGTTATAGAGAGATTTGTTATGATCTTTGCAAAAATATCTGTCTCCTCTTGTAAACATCTCTAACGGAAACAATCTATCTACTAAACGGGTTTCTCGGTTAGTATCTAAGGATGCCTTGGTTCTAGTATCACCGTTTTTTATAGAAAATATCACACATTATCTAGATAAGTATCACAAGTTTCCATGCTAAGTTTCATAAGATTCCCCGGTAAGAATCACTGGTTCTCCGATAAGTGTCATGGATTGTCTCGGTAAAAATCACAAGTTGCCCTGGTAAGTATCACAAGTTGCTCTGGCAAGTATCACAGATTATCCTTTTAAGTAGGTATCACAAGTTGTCATGCTGTCGTAAAAATTTTAATTTCACTAGTTCCACCGGTGAGTATCACTATTAGCCCTTGAAAGTATCACAGGTAGCTTTGATGGGTATCACAGATTATTCTCATAAATATCACAGGTTGCATGCTTAGTATCACTCGTTCTTCGGTGAGTTAAATCGGCAGTCCCGGTAATTAATATGGTTTACACCCATAATCACCCTAGGATGTCTTGGTAAGTATCACAGATTGATCTGGCAAGTATCACAGATTATCCTTATAAGTATCACAGGTTGCTAGGCTAAGTTTCATAGGTTTACCCTGTAAGTATAAATGGTTCCTGGCTAGTGTCTTCGGTTGTTCGGGCAAGTATCATGAGCTACCTCGGCAAGTATCACAGGTTGGCCTCGAAAGTATCACGGGTGGCAGGCATTTTAATGTCTGTAAGTATCACAAGTTCCACCGGTGAGTGTCACAATTTGCTCTGGTAAGAATCATGGGTTACTCCGGGCTACCCTTGTAAGTATCCAAGTACACATACCTTGGTTAGTATCACAGGTTGGCTTGGTAAGTATCACAGTTTATTCTGATAAGTATCACAGGTCGCCATGCTAAGTTTCATGGGTTTTCCCGGTAAGTATCACTCGTTTTGCGGTGAGAGGTATGAGTTGTCTATCACTATCACAGATTATCAGTATCACAGGTTGGTTTCGTAACTATCACAAGATGCAATGCAATAAACTGAATTAAATCTTCCTCCCCCAACAAAATATAATGCGGGTTTTTGTGATGCAGGATTTCTAACCGAAAACAAAGCCATAAAAAAGACCTAGGGTAACCCTCTCTCTGATGCGCAGGGCAAACAGAAGTCAGTTTTGTTCTTTTTTTTTTTTTGAGAAAACATAAACAACTAACAAACCGCGCCATACTGACTAGAAGCGGGTCATCGACCGTTCTTCCAAACACGCTGCAGTGTGTACGTTTTGTTGATATTATGGTTAGCTTGGATGTAAACAACAAAGTGAGAGGACACGATCGATGCAAGAAAGGAGATAGTACCCAAGAGTTGGCTTTGAAAACAAACGAAATACATACAAAAAAATCATAATAATGCGTAGCGTAACTTATGTTCATGTGCGTTTCGTATATACATATAGAATAGTGTGTAAAATACTGATCATTTGAAGTGATTTTACAACCCATCGTGTTTTGTTATTTATTTTTACGTTTTTTTTCTTTTACTTCAATTTAAGGGTTCATCGTCGTGATCCTGGGTATTTTATTAGTCTCTGCTTCCAAGCGGGGTTCGGGTATCGGGACGGGAATCAGGATCGAGATTTAAAAAACATTATTTATACGAATGCACGTGCACGCACAGGTACACGCCCTTTTCTTTTTTTTTTCTCTCAAAGGTATCAGTTCTGATAAGATTTATCTTTTCTTTGTTGTTGTTGGAATTTGGAAATAAGAAAAATTAGAAATTAGGGGAACACAATTGTTATTTCAACTTGGGGACTCTATAGATCTTCTTTTGACTAATCGTTTTGGTTACTTAAGATATGGGGGGATTTACATGTTCCATCAAAAAAAATTATCACAGATAAAGGTATAAAATGGTTAAATTAGGCAGTATTATTTAGAAAATAGAATTTTCTCAGTCAATAATAGTGTAATTTAAAATTGAAGGAGGACGCATAAAATTTATAATAGTTCATACCTAATGGGTTATAATTTTTCATTCAAATAGGCAGGTACTTTTAGGTTAGGTTAGGTTAGGTTATATGGGCTGACAGTTGATTTTGTTACCGTCACACTTAGATCAATGTAGATCCCTTGTGATACCCTAAAGTATTGTAACTTCATGAAAAAGTGTTAACCTATGAATGCTATGGTTGTTCGAGCCATTTGGAGGACTTAACAAAGTTCAGTAGGCTATTGCCTGAGAGTTCCGATAGTTCTTCTAATTCATTAAAGAAGTAGTTTCCTAAGAATTTTTTCCTAGTGCGACAGAGTGCTGGGCAGTGACAGACGAAGTGAACAGTGTTTTCCTGTTCGTCCTCATTACCGCAGCCTCTGTATAGATCATCCGTACTAAGCCCCATTTTCTTTTTGTGGTATCCTAGTAGGTTATGTCCCGTTAAGACGCCTATTAGGGATCTTAAGGAAGGCTTACTAAGTAGTAAGATCTTATTTGATTTTTTCTCACCGAAGTTCGGCCATAGTTTCCTGGTGTGACCGCATGTTTCTAGGAGGTTCCATCTTTCATTGGTTTTTTTGTGAAATATTGTTGACGATATTTCGCTTTATTTCACATTGTGGGATTCTGATGTTATGGTCTATGAGAGAGGGATCAAGAACTGAGCCCTCCCTTGCAAGCTCATCCGCTTTTTCGTTGCCGAACACATCACTGTGGCCGGGAACCCAGCAGAGTCTTACATTATGCTGCATACCAAGAACCCTAAGTTCTTCGCGACAGCAAGAAACAAGCTTTGACTTGATTAAGGTGGCAGAAATCGCTTTTATTGCCGCTTGGCTATCAATGAAAAAGGTGATGTCAGCAGGTGATATCGCCATCATGGATATTTGTTTAGCAGCATTTTTCACTGCCAATATCTCGGCTTGGAAGACACTGCAGTGATCGGGGAAAGAACTGGCAAGGTTGAGGTTTTCTGAGTAAAAACCTGCACCAACCCCAGTGTTCATTTTCGAATCATCAGTAAAGATGGCGATAGTCGACTCATTTGAGAAAGGTACACTGTTCTCCCAATCTTGTCTGTTAGGGAAACTGACATTAAAAGACTTGTTGAAGTCTAAGTAAGGGGTCATGTAATCTGTACTTACGTTGTTGCCAACGTAGTTAGAAAGGATCGTAGTATGGCCGTTTTGACTAGTATTCCAGATGTTGGTTTGACTGAGTCGTAGGGCGCTGTTTGCTGCTAATTCTTGTACAAATAGATCTAAGGGAGTGAGATTAAGGATTGCTTCCAGACCTGCTGCGGTTGGAGTGGACCTCATCACCCCCGCTCTTTGTACTTTGGTTAGGGTCTTCAAGTTCGTGGATTTCTCCAGAGCTTGCCACCAGACTAAGCTGCCATAAGTCAGAATGGGTCTGACAATGGCGGTGTACATCCACATGATTATTTTAGGATTTGGTCCCCAGTTTCTGCCAAGAATTCTATTACATGAGTAAAGTGCAAACGTGGCTTTCTTATATCTTTCTTGAATGTTTGAACCCCAGTTAAGTTTCTTATCCAAGATCACTCCGAGATATTTCGCTTTATCCGAAATCTTAAGTGGGGTGCCATCAATTTTTGGCACTACAAAAGGAGGAATTTTCCTTCTGTTTGTGAAAAGTACCAGTTCTGTTTTAAGGGGGTTTACTTTAAGACCGCATCTCCTGGTCCAGTTACTGACCTTGGATAATGCGCTTTCTAATTGTTCGCTTACAGTGGTTAGGTATTTACCTGTCGCTAGAAGAGCTAGATCGTCTGCGTAGGCTATAACCTTGACCACGCTGTTATTCAGTTTGATGAGAATCTCATTCATCACCAAAATCCAAAGAAGAGGTGATAGAATACCGCCTTGTGGGGTTCCTCTACATGCGTACATTTTTATATGTGACCCACCTATATTCTTTAACCACAAGTGACTCTTCTATTGTTCTGACTGCACAGTGTAAAGCTGTCTCTATACACTTCTACCTTTTGTGTATGCATGCTGAAAGGGTGATATAGTCTCCGGTCTTAAATAACTGCGGATATGTATATCGATTAACCTTTCAAGTGTTTTGAGTGTAAAAGAAGTTAGACTGATAGGTCTGAAATCTTTGGGTTCTGTGTAACTGGATTTACCAGCTTTTAGTATAAAGACAACTTTGACTTCACGCCATATTTTAGGGACATATCCAGGCAGGTACTTTTAGCCACTTGTAAGGTATGGAAATGTTTCTCAAATTAAAGTGGGTTTCAGATAATAATTTTTCATAAGCTTAGGTTCATTCTGTCCAATCAAAATTTTCAAAATATACATGTCTAAATGGAAAGCTGTTGCTTTTCAACCCTCGTTAAAAATTAGATATTTTTTCGTGAGAACTATGAAAAGTAAAGCAAATATTTTTCACAAAAATAATACCAATCCAACTAACACAAATAAATACTGTTAAAGAAACTTAACCGAAGAAAACTAATTCGCATGAGCTTCGGTTAATGATGTTATAGAAGTTAAGGGAAGTTTGATCTTCGAAAAGACTTCGTGAACGTTAGCTTCTATAACTATTGTATAGATATTTTCGGAAGTGCTCTAAAATCTCTTAAGGAAGGAAGCTTAAAGGAATTACCAATTTTTGTATTTGTTTTTTATTAAAGAGTTATACAAGCTCTTCCGAAGCTATCCGCCAAATATCACTTTAAGCTTTTTAAACACTAAGGACATTGTTATAAAGGCTCTATAACTTGTATAATGTTCTCCTTTTGCCATGCCCAGCCTAACCTTCGTTCATAGAGTTTCACAAAATGTGAAATGTAGCCTCGGTTATACCTGTTTAAAAAACTCTTCTTCAACACTGTACGTATAAACATAAGCTGTGTATTATTTCTCAGTAACTTAATCAAATTAATGTCATTTAAGTTCAATTGAAAAAAGAAAAAAATTTTGCTGGAACAAAATACAAACGTTTTAAATGGTGCGTTTTCATAAGTCGCATGCTTTCGTGAAATATAATTCAAGCTTTTGGTGCACACAAATCCGGGTTGGGGTCAAAATTCTGCCAGGGTCAAAATTCTTTTGTCAAAATTCTGCTTTCAAAATTCTGCTTTACAAAATTCTGCTTTCAAAATTCTTCTTTTCAAAATTCTATTTTTCAAAATTCTGTTTTTCAAAATTCTGCTTTTCATAATTCTGTTTTTCAAAATTCTGCAAAAAATTAAAAAAGGGTTTGGAAAAAGTTAAAAAGCGCGCGCTTTTTAAAATTTTCCAAACCCTTTTTTAATTTTTTGCAAAATTCTGTAAAATCATCTTCTTGAAAACTGATCTGCTTATTTGATTACTTACCTAAATAATTTGTCATTCTTTGAATGCATATTAATTTTTGTTTTATAAATGAACAAATTTGAAAATATTAAGAAAAGGTTTTTAATACTAAACATTTCCGAAAATAATTTAAAATTTTTTAATTTGTCAAATGAAGATGAACATTCAAAAATTTTAATAAGCTATAAAAAAAAACAGAATTGGCAGAATTTTTTTGTTTAAGTATAAGACTGGCAGAATTTTGAAAAGCAGAATTTTAAAAAGCAGAATTTTGAAAAGCAGAATAGAAAAAAAGCAGAATTTTGAAAAACAGAATTTTCGTTAAAAAAGCAGAATTTTGAAAGGCAGAATTTTGAAGCCAGAATTTTGACCCGATCCCCACAAATCCGAATATAATAAATATTCATAAAATTTTAATAAGTTAATTATTTCAAGCGGATGACACTTTAAAACTGAACTTTATTGACAGACAGTAATGTATAGTATCACAAGTTGCTCTGGAAAGTATCACAAGTATTAGAGGTTTTCCTTTTCCAGTAAGTATAGTATCACGGGCTTCCCTGTAGATATCACTGGTTTCACAGACTAGCATTTAACCCGGCCAATGTTTTCCAAGAAAATCATTCCCACAGCTATTATTTTGAAAGGAAACAAATTCAAATTTCAATAACCAACTGAAATTCAAAAACATTGAATTAAATAATTTTTTTTTAAACAATTTCTACGAAGTATCCTGTTGAATTGAATTTATATTTTTGTATGTAAATTCAAATGAGAAAAAAAAACCCAGCCAACCATGTTTCCATGAATAAATTTATCGCTTCACAATAATTTAATTTTGTTTCAAAAAATAAAAAAAATACCGTTCTATCTGACTTCCCTTTTTGATGTTGCGGCTATGCGAAAAGCACCTGTAAGTAGTACTTTTGCCTACCTGATGTGATGTGCTGGTTACAATATCAAGTGCACAAGGAAACCTAAAAAAAAACCGTCTGACGAAATCTCAAAGTATCTATATTATACAAGTTGCTACCAAGAATTTCAAGGAACAAAAATGACCAACTGGCAAATCTATTCATATCGTCCGTCGAGGAGGTCGAGTCTCTTCTCAATTCTCGTACAGCTGTGTGCAACTGATATGTGGAATATGCGTGTTGTGTGGATACAACTTTCGTTGTGTATATTCACGGTTTAACGCCTGAGTGCGCCCAAGTGTATCCTTTTGATGTTTGCAAATTATAGAGAAATTCGTCACGGACATAATATCGGTTAACCGCAATATTTAAATCCAACTATAAAAAGGGCTTTAAACCTATTCCTTTAAGGTACCGAGTTGGTTATGACATGGTAATTTGGGGAATGCAGATAAAAACTCTATTGGTTTTATGGTTTTTATGAAGCAGGTGGATGTGGTATATCGTATTTGCGTGTGTAGTGTATTTTAAACTAATTCCTATCAAATTGAAATAACTGAAATTTCATGGTAAAGTGGATACAAAAGACTGTGTTAGATCACCTGTCTATTTAAAGAATCAAAGAAAAATTATTAATTTTCGGAAATGTAAACTACAAGGAATAAGGGTAGGAGTAGGAGTAGGAGTAGGAGTAGGAGTAGGAGTAGGAGTAGGAGTAGGAGTAGGAGTAGGAGTAGGAGTAGGAGTAGGAGTAGGAGTAGGAGTAGGAGTAGGAGTAGGAGTAGGAGTAGGAGTAGGAGTAGGAGTAGGAGTAGGAGTAGGAGTAGGAGTAGGAGTAGGAGTAGGAGTAGGAGTAGGAGTAGGAGTAGGAGAGTAGGAGAGTAGGAGAGTAGGAGAGTAGGAGAGTAGGAGAGTAGGAGAGTAGGAGAGTAGGAGAGTAGGAGAGTAGGAGAGTAGGAGAGTAGGAGAGTAGGAGAGTAGGAGAGTAGGAGAGTAGTAGAGTAGGAGAGTAGGAGAGTAGGAGAGTAGGAGAGTAGGAGAGTAGGAGAGTAGGAGAGTAGGAGAGTAGGAGAGTAGGAGAGTAGGAGAGTAGGAGAGTAGGAGAGTAGGAGAGTAGGAGAGTAGAAGAGTAGGAGAGTAGGAGAGTAGGAGAGTAGGAGAGTAGGAGAGTAGGAGAGTAGGAGAGTAGGAGAGTAGGAGTTGGCAGAGGCACCATTATTCAAAAGTCCGTCCGGTTGATACCACCATTAACCAATGTGTCTCAGGTATTACATTTGAATTTTTCGTCCAAAGTGTATCAAAAGTCGTAAAATACCCAGAAGCTTGAATTTAAACATTCAATTTCAGGAGCAAGAAATTTCGATCTACGGGCAATTTGTTAAAACACAAATTTAACTTCATAATCTGTTTTGTTTTGCATTTCGAATAGAAAAAAAGTAGTTAGAATCCATTGAGTAGGTACTGAACAAAAATCGGCTTATTATAATCCGTTATTAAGAAGTCACAATAAACAATGGCCTTAGTTACGAACAAAAACTACAAAAAAAAAATGAGTTTCCATTAACTTTTTTTCTTTGGAAAAACTAAGAAGTACTTATGGGTACCCTTTTTAATAAAAGACTGATATGTTTTTTTTTTGTCAATACTTAATAGCTAGTTCTTTTTTTTTTTTTGTAAAAAACAAAAGAAAAACACTTGATTTGTGTTGACCATAAGCCGCACGCAATAAAAATACCACAAAAAAAATTCTAGAGAGACACATTTAAAATCAAATAGAAAAAGAAAACAGGTAGCATTTATAGAACGGTAGATGGACGGTGACGGTATACATTAAGAACGTTGATATGGTAAATGGGACCTTCTCAGAGTAGACCTGCTACTGAATTACCCTTCAAATGAAAACTATCTTCACTGATTATTAAGAACAAGATTTTCTATTTGATGTTATCTTTTCAATAAATGAACCCGCTCTGTCGCACAAGCACTGCAATCATCAACGTCTATTTATTTATTTTTTATATGGAAAAAAATATAAAAGTTTTATTTGTGTTCTTTTTTTTATTTATTTAATTTAAATTTAGGATTAAGGACCTGAATTTATATGGTCAGTAAGTCTTGGGAAAGATTTGAAATGAAGTGACTTTTGATGTCCTCATGTTTATCACTTTTCAGAAGATTTAATATTTAAATTGGAAACTAAATGCGTTTTCGTGGAAGATTTTAAGAATTGTCTAAGTTATTCCGATGAAGTAATAATACTGATTCCGAAAGGCTATAAAGCATTCATTAGCTATACTTGAGTTCAGTTTTGTTCTTAGATCTATGATGGGATTTATAATAAAAGAAAAAGCAATCTGTTGATCAAATAGACCAAGAATCGACAGCCAATTTAAAGAGTGGATATATAATTTAATGCAAAACCAATTTTTAAACGGAAACATTTCCACAAGATCATTGGCAGCGTTCTTTTATAGCTGTTAGACTACTCATGAGTAGAAATCTTGTACTGCCAACTTCACATCCTATATACTCGAGCAGATAGATAATGCTGTGTTAATTGTAGTTTACGACCTCCAAAGGAACGCTACTATTAGTAGATTAGTAGATAACATACTTTAGCCGCGATTCTTTGACGGTGGTAAACTACTCATGAGTAGATGATTTGTAGATCTACTACAATAAGCACATGATCTTCAGCTCAGGTAGAATGTGTAGTTGGTAGTACTAGATTTTTACTAATGACCAGACTACACCCTCCAAAGAAACGCAGCAGATCATTATACTCATGAGTAGTTTACCACCTCCAATTGAACGCGGCTAATGAGAGCCACCCGGAAATAAATTAGCGTATAGCAACTGCTTCTGCCAGTAACCTTTATTAACAATGTATTGTAAGTTTATGTTTCTATTTTTCACCACCACCGATTTCCCAACTGTCAAAAAATTATGAATTCATATTTCATAAAATAACATAATTTTGTTTGTGTAAATCAATCAAAGCCCATGCAATTCTATATAAACATTGGTAATAGAAACAACCTCATGTTTTGCTTACCAAATGAAAAAATAACAAACCTCAATTCTTACAAATAGGATAGAAAACAATTTAGCTAAGTACCCAAAATTCAACAGCTCACAATATGAGTATTGATGTATAAAGTTCTGGTATCTGATACCTTTTACTTTAGTTTGAGCGAGACTTTAACCTTATCACCTTGTCTAATTTGAATCTAATAGTTTTACTGTGTCATTTCCTACAAATGGATTCTCAAAAACTTTTCAAATGCATCTACTACAGCGCCAAGTATTTGGCTTTAACTTCTATTACTATCGATTTCAAAACCAACCAAATTCGCAAACCAACCCGCTGGAGTACAATTATTTTCATCGCAATTCGAATTATTTTGCTCTACTCCATAATCTTCTTCCATAAACCCTTGATGGGAATACCAAAATTACTGGAACTTGGACATGTATTAAACTTTTTGCAACCAGTTAAACATAGTTCCCTTACTTTGGCTGCAGTTATTCTTTGTATAAATTGGACTTTGTGTGATGTACAAAATGCCACACATAGAATGCTCAAACAGTTCTTTAAAGTTCAGCAAGCTATTGTCAAAAAAATTGCCAATTCAAAGATATTAAATACAAAAAAGATCCAATACTTGGCTATTTCAAAGTTTTTGCTGTCATTTATTGACACTTTGCGTGATGCTAGAAGTGGATTTCCAGAGCTTCTTGCATTTGATTTAAAGTGTTTTGTATTTTATGCGGGTTGTTTTCTGTCATTGGGTGCTACTCTATTGGTGGAAATCTGTTTTATGGGATTTCTTGTGATTGAAGTTTATTACCAGCAAATGAATGCCCATCTAAGACGTTTAGCGGATAGATTAAAATTACTTGATAAACGTCAATGCAGCCGTCATGTACAAATGAAAGTTCTTTGTGAGGCCGCAGATGAACTTGACGACAGTGGAATAATTCTGTCGGATATTTACCGTGCCGCTCAGAGTTTCTTTTCAATATGTCAAAGCATTTTGTTCTATTCCATTTTTTACAATTTCTTTTACATTCTTGTCGAATTTAGGGAGAGATTTTATGAGAATAAAAATAAAGGAATTTTTAAATGGGAATGTTTAGTTGATGTTTTGCCAAATTTGGTAAATCTATTACTTTTTATATTTTGTGCTGATAAGACAGTACAAAGATCAAGAAGGATCAAATTGATCGAATTCGATGTTATATGCTCTGGGATGGACAGCCGATGGGATGAAAGTGTAAGTTTTAAATAAAATAAAATTTAATATATTAATTATAATTTAAATTTTAAATTTAAATTAAGTTTATTAAATAATTTTCATTTATCATTACTCGGAATAATTATTTTAGGTGGAAATGTTTTTAAGTCGACAAAATATAGAAGAATTACACGTGAAAGTATTTGGTCTTTTCGAGTTGAGCAAAGAGTTTGCGATGCTCTTGTTTTCGGGCGGAGTCACCTATTTGTTTTGTCTTATCCAATTGGACAACATGTAAAAGCATATAGAGTGTGTATTTGTATAGAATAGTGCAAAATATTACTGTTGACTAATTTATGAATATCAATGTATTGTAAAAATCTTATAAAAATGTTTAAATTATATATAATTTTTTTTTATCAACTCGTTGATAAATTTTTTTAAAATTGTGTTTTAATGTGTTGAATACCAAATTGTTTGTTGGAAAATTTTTGAAATCTTAATTTAAAAAAAAAACTATTCAAAACAAAGGTTCATACATTTTTGAAAAAAAAAAAAATTCTGAAAATTATATGTTATCTGAAATTAAATGGCATTGGGGATTAAAACAATTTAAAAATGTATTTTTTTTTATTTTAAAAAAACAATATTTAATTCTTTTTTATATTTCTTATAATATTATTTTGACGTTATAACGTCTTATAAATCGATGAACCATGGCAGCATCCACGAAAAAGTGACGCCATTTTCTCCCGTTTTACCTGAAATTTTTAGCAGTGCAACAACAATTTCAATTCAAAATAAACTATTGAAAATACAAAAATTTTCTATAGCTTATTTGAAAGACAATAAGAATAACCTTAAGTTGAATGCAAATGAAGGATGTTTAAAAAAATCATCATTTAATAGGGTAAATAGGGGTAAAACGAAATTGCAAAAAAATTACTATTTTCTAAAATAGTTCAATTTTTCTTAATCGATAGATAAATTTATTGTAAGACTGACAATGGTATTGAAAAAGTTTTAAAAAATTTCAAAACCAAGCTATAAATGGTTTTTTAAAACTAAAACATGAGTTAGACCTCTTTGACAAAGTAGTGATTATAGGTAGGGTCAACGGCGGATCCAGGGGGGCACGGGGGCACGTTGCAACTCTATTTTTTCATACGGAGCGGAGGGGTTGAAGTACACACTTAAAAAATTTGCACTTTTTTCGTTGTTTTTTTTTTAACATTAGTGTTTTTAAAATAGCGGAACACGCCACAACATTGCATAAACTATATATTATTGAACTGCTGGATATGTAGAACAAACTTGAATCTCAGAAGTTTGCCCAAGTTTGCACCCCGAAAATAAAGACCCCTTGAAAAAAACTCCTCAAAAGCGACCATTACTTATAGATTTTTAAAAATATTATTTTATTGAGAAAATTTCTCCAGGTATACCTTTAAAAATATGTAAAAATAGTGTTCCAAATTTCAAAAGAATCGGTGCAGTAGTTTTGAAGTTATGAGGGGCACCGACGCGGCGGCGGCGACTGTTGTCCAAAATGACTTATCTCGTTGCAAAAATCATAACTTTTGAACGGATTGAGGTAGCGGTACAGTTTTTTTTTTAATTTGAAGGAAATTTCCAGGGCTGTTACACCAATGAATTTCAAGAAAATTGTTTTACAGGGTGTTTAGGAATCATCGGCCGAAAACCGATTTTCTTAAAAAAAAATTATTTAAATTAAAATTGGTATGCCATTTTGTAGAAATCACTAATTCACATCTAAAAAAAGTTCAGATTACACTTTTCCATGATATTACGATTATAGAGAATGCCAAAAAAGTTGGTCCCGGAAGTCCGTCTGTCTGTCTGTCTGTATAAGGATCTACAGCCTAAACGGATGGACCGATTGACTTCAAATTTGGTATGTAGCATTTTTTGGAGACCCTCCAGAGGGGTTTTTGGAATTAATTTTTTTGGGCCAAAAATAACGGTACTTGTCATACACCAATTTCAGTAAAGCTGTAATTGCTCAAAAACGGCTCCAACGATTTTGTTTAAAAAATTCAAATGTAAGTTTGAAAATAAGGTCTATCTTCAAATGAAAAAAAATTTTTTGGAAAATCATTATTAACGGTACCTGCCATAGAACGGTTTTTTTTAAATCCGATATTCTCCGAAACGGCTTATTCGATTTCAACGAAACTTTTTTTGAAGAAGCACTTATATAACTCAAATATAAGCCAAAAATAAAATTTAAAAAAAAATAAATTTTGGATTTTTAAAAAAATTTTGAAATTTTTTTTTGAAAAATAAAATTTTCGAAAACGGGACATTGTATTTTTTTGAAATTTTGTTTTTAAATGTGGATTAGTGATTTCTACAAAATGGCATACCAATTTTAATTTAAACATTTTTTTTAAAGAAAATCTGTTCCTTCTGCCTTCATTTTTTTTCAAAGTACAAAATCTCGGCAGTGCGCAAGCATGCGCAGCTAAATATTTTTATTTTGGATCAACAATTGATTGGTACACATACCCTATTCGGCTTAATGCATGGAACCGAATGGATTTTTTACGGTACCTGCCATAAAACCGTTTTTTTTTCAAATCCGATATTCTCCGAAACGGCTTATTCGATTTCAACGAAACTTTTTGTGAAGAAGCACTTATATAACTCAAATATAAGCCAAAAATAAAATTTAAAAAAAAATAAATTTTGGATTTTTAAAAAAATTTTGAAATTTTTTTTTGAAAAATAAAATTTTCGAAAACGGGACATTGTATTTTTTTGAAATTTTGTTTTTAAATGCGGATTAGTGATTTCTACAAAATGGCATACCAATTTTAATTTAAACTTTTTTTTTAAAGAAAATCTGTTTTTGGGCGATGATTCCGAAACACCCTGTGAAATAATTTTATTGAAATTCATTGGTATAACAGCCCTAGAAATGTCCTTCAAATAAAAAAAAAATTGTACCGCTAACTCAATCCGTTCAAAAGTTATGATTTTTGCAACGAGATAAGTCATTTTGGACAACCGTCGGCGTTGAAAACATTAGTTGTGGGGATAACGATTTAAAGTTTTGAACTCTAGACTAAAAGACTAAAACGTTCGTAAGCAAAGTATTAAAATACTCATAACTTGGTCAATTTGGCTCCAAGAGACCTACAATTTGAGATATCTTGAGATATAAAACAATTTAACCCCTTGTAGCCCCATGTGACATTTCTGTAACAAACCGAAAAAGATCGCATGAAAGCTGTACAAACTATTTTTTTTGTTTGCTTTTGAAGCTTCTAATATAATCTTTAAGTATTGCTTTACCGAAATAGTACTTCAAATTTTTAATAAATAGCACCAATAGTTTTTAATTGACAGTTAATGTTGAAAGTTGGGCTTTTTTTGAAAATAAGCTAATTTGAGTAAAAACTACGAAATTCAGAAAAAAATAGTTTTTATTAGTAAACCCACGGGGTTTTGAAGGTTTTGAATGAACAACAACAACTTGTGTGTGTTACCACCAAGTTCATAGGCTGGAGTTATAGCTATTTTACGGGGACCACCAACCCGATCATCAGACTCCTTTCAGTGGTGCTAAGTCGCTTATGTTCAATTGATTTTGAAAATTGCCCGAGCTGGGCTTGAACTTACGGCCTAGCGGTTGGGAGGCCGACGCACTACGCTTCGCACCGCACCGCTGCCACTTGTTGGGGTTTTATTTTTGGATTTTAGGAATGTGCCTAAAAATTAATATTAGATAGTTTTTTGCTTGAATTTTTGCAATTTTATATAAAAATAAATTATTTAAACTTTTTTTTACTCCCTAAATATCGAAATAACTAAGTAAATAATGACTTTATTGAATATTTAAAAAATACGTGTTTTATTAAAGATAAAGGCCAATCGATTGACTTATTAATTTTAAAATTTACGACCTTGGGTTACAAGGGGTTAATGTAAATAAAATAAAACAAAACTGGGTTTCCCTGCAAAAAAGTATGATTCAGTTTTTTTTGTTATTCTTAGGAACTTTAATATTTATTAGAATGAAGTCCTTAGTATTTGACTAAAAACTACTAGGTCATTAAGTAATGGTATAAATATGTCCATTATATTGCAAAATTTTATACAAAATCAATTAAAAAACGTAAACATTTCTTTTTTCAAAATTTCATCTTTAAAACTTAATTTCTCAAAAACTATTTGATGAAACAACTTAAGTAAAAAAATAAAATAAAGAACAGATTACTAACTTTAATATAGCACAGGATTGTACGTGCATTTTCTGATTTTTTATATTTTTTCCTCCCATGTAATCGAGGGGTAAGTGGGTAAGCACTTAAGTGGCTTTTACTGTAATAAGAAAATGAAAATTTTTCCTTCCGAATAACTTTTTGGTCATTTGGTACCTATTTGATGTGGGAAATGTGCCTAAATATTTTTGGCCAGGTTTTAGACCAAAATACCACACTGTGGGTCGTTAAAATTCGCTGCTTGTTAGTCAGTCGTATGACACTCCACTTTATTTATAACTGTTATTACTGTTTTTTTTTCCAATCAGCACAATGTTTAAATATCTGGGGTCTATGATAAATAACGAAGGTACTTGTGATGACGATATCAATCATCGCGTAAGCGTAGGGTGGATGAAGTGGCGGGAAAATTCTGCCATCTTCTGTGATCGAAAAATGCCCCCTAAGCTGAAAGGAAGACTCTACACCGCAGTTGTGCGTCCAGCACTCACATACGGTTCACAATGTTGGACAATGTACAAAAAGTATGAGAGTAAGTTAACGGCAGCTGAGATGAAGATGCTTCGCATGACAGCAGGAGTAACAAAGCTTGATAGAATTAGAAGTACGAAGATCCGAGGAAGCCTTCATGTTAAAAATACCATCTCCCAAAAAATTGAACACGACCGACTCAGTTGGTATTGCCATGTTCAAAGGAGAGATCCTGAGAACCCCGTCAAAAAAGCAATATCATACAACGTTCCAACACGAAATAGAAAGAAAGGTAGGCCTAAAAACTCCTGGTACAAGCAAATGCAAAACCACCAGCATTCAGTTGGCCTTAGAAATGGAACAATACAAAACCGGGAGGCTTGCCGCCGATTTCTGAGGTCAACCCGGCGAACCCCACAGGCGGATCACTAGTGTGAAGCAGTTACGTGGGATAGTTATGATCCCCTCGACATCGAGATCATAACAGCGCCGAGAAAAAGGAAGAAGAAGAAGTTACTCTGTCTTATTGCCACAGATTTTACTTTAAGCCTAGTACACAGATCGAGTGAAATTTTAGATCCCATACAAATTATCGAAAAAATATAGCTATCCGAGCTTAAAATTTATTCATAAATTTTAGCGGGGTTTATGTAGCTCCACTGAAAAAATCACAACTTCCTTTCCAAACATACCATACATCGGTTATCTGTCACAATTTATTGCACGGAGAGTGAAGAAAAAGGAAGGAAAAAAAAGTCAGCTAAAATCATTGTATATATATTCTTATAGTACTCTCATGAAGTAGAATTTTCTGTTTTGCGTCGCCACCGCTGGGATCGCTAGTTTATTTTATGTTTGAACCTTATGCAGAAAATTGAAGTGCAGATCTACCAAAAGATGTCGCTAAGGTATTTTCATGGATTGATAGTACTATAGAAATATATATACAATGCTAAAATTATCTGAATTTAAATTTAAATTTCCTTCACCAACGGCTATTCTTAATTTTCTTCCCTACTGCCATCTACATACCAATTCAACAAAAACCAATCTGTCAAACGAACCATATTTTTGTTTCAAAGTGTACACTCTCACATCGTAATTAAACTCTACAAATGAACAAAACAAATCCAACAAGTAACCACAAACGTCAAATTTCTACGATATTATATACATTTTTTTTAACTTTTACGATCACGCACAGCTTATTGTCTTTCTTCCAAAAAGAGCTGAGTGGCAAATTTTTGTGTGTGCGAAGAAAGAAATATTCCATTTATTTCCTCGAAATATGGAAACTAAAAATTTTAAATAATCCTTAATAAATAAATATATACAATGTATATTTGATAAAACGTAGATTAGCTTAGTTGAAGTAGTTTAGTTATTAGCTGAAAAAAATCCATTCACAATAGAAACAAAAAAAAAATAAAGAAACGCGTTTCACCATAGTGCACCTATACACTATCATCAAATCTCTGCCACTGTCTTAAGAAGCACCTTTTTTAACAAGTCTCTTTTTGAAGATTGACCATTATTCAATTTATGCATATTCAAGGATGCCAGTACGAAAATATCGTCGCGAAACGAGCGAAATCAGCTGCTGTCTGAAATATATTATTTTTAGTTGCAATGTTTTGTTTTGGGTAATTTTTCTTCCTAACTCATATTCACTCAAATTGGTTTATTTATTTATTTTTTTTTCTAATTTAAGTCTGCAGGATTATGTGTCCTTGCAGTTGGCATTTGGGCATGGAATGAAAAAGATATGTTTAGCAATTTGACAAGGCTAACATTTATTGCCTTGGATCCAGCTTTTGTTTTGATTTGCCTCGGAACGGTGACATTCATAATTGGCTTTACGGGCAGTGTGGGTGCCCTTCGTGAAAATACCTGTCTTCTATCGATGGTAAGTATGAATTCTGTTGATTTTAATTTCTAATCACGTTTAAAGGTTTTAAATTTTGTTTCTATTTTTGTTGTTATTTGTGAATAATGAAGAAAATGGAAAGTTTAGTTGATTGGGAATTGGTTGTTTCTTGTTTCAATTGATCAAGTAAGAGTTTTGGTGGGTGGGTACTTTCACTATCACAAGTGAAAACAATTGAAGTTTTATTTAATCGAGTTGGCCAATTGTTGATTGTTTTGTCTATTAGTAAAAATGGTAATAAGTAGAAAACATACTTAAGTGGTTTTCACAATTATGGCAATACAAGAAGTTGGCTACGACGGTTTAAAAATGTAGATGACTGAGTCTTTAGATCAGATTTCATTGTGGCGTCTAGCACGATAGAATTCAATTCCGCAGGGGTTCAATTTACACGAACCATAATCTTTTTTTTATGAAAAATAAATGCGCAGTTAATGTAATAAAATTAAATAAATTTATTAAATCGAATAGTTGGTAACTTAGTTAGGTTTGGTTTTTTCTTTTTTGTTTCTTAGTTTAGCAATTGGATGGGTGAGTTTATTTGAACATTTTATTGATAAATATCGTTTAAGTTTTAGATAAAGCAAGGAAAAAAAAAATTTTCAAAATTAGGAAAAATATCCAAAAATGGTACCTATAAAAAGCTTTTTTTCAAAATTTAACTTTTTTTTAAAACAAATAATTTTTCCTTGGTTTATCTTAAATTTAAACTGTATTTATCAATAAAATGTTCAAATAAACTCAAAAGAATTTGATTTTTCTCATAAAAAAGTTCAAAGATGTAAGACATTTAGATCTGCAGATATGGTGTTTTATTTCATCTCAAAAGTTCAAACGCTAGCAACAGAAAAACTGTTCGATAAATGAATCTGTTACTTTGCAAATTAATTTCAAGTATTTTAAACTTCAATAATTAAGCCTCAGTTTAATCTTATCACCCATAGAAATAAAATAGCGGTAAATTTTCTAAAAAAAAACCCTAAAAATGCCTATTTTGATAGCTTTTCTAAATTAATCTCAAAAATGAGAAAACATTTTATTTAACAAAGCAAACTTAATTCCTTTGTAGAGAATTGAATGAAGTTTTTAATGTGTCCTTGAATATTCTGTACAGCAGGCATGTCAAACTCAATGGCTTTCGCGGGCCAAAATAACAGGGTATAAATTTCTATGGGCCGCAAAAAAAAGAAACAATTAGAATTTTTATGAAACAGATTTATTTTTATAAAAGAACAATTATGTAGTAATATTAATGTTTTCTGCCTGACACTTGGCATTTCTTTTCTGCTACCATCTTCTTTACTTGTGGGGAAAATTTATTAGAAGTTATTACTTTTAAAACACCCCAGGTTTAGATCTGTAATTCTGAATCTAACAGGTGACTTAATTCCATTCATTAGTGAAAACAGCTGCTCGCATCGAAAAGTGCTTCTAAATATACAAATTATTTCATATGCCAATTTTCGAGTGTTCTCCAATCTGATTGGTAGATACTTTTATAATAATTTTTATCAAAAAAACTAAACCGACTTCCATAGTTCAAAACTGGGTTTTATGGTTTTTCTCATAGTTTCCATAGCCATAACTGGACAAAATTTAAATGGAACCACACTGCAGGGCCCAGCTTTCCAATACAAAAAGAATTATCAAAATTGGTTAACTCAGTCCAAAGTTAAGAGGTAACAAGCATAAATAAAAATTATAGGCGAATTGAATACCTCCTCCTTTTTGGAAGTTGGTAAAAATTCAGGCATCCCAAATTCATCGATTTTAGATCTTAAAACGGAGTCACACTGGATTTCGATTACCTCCATTTGCAAATGATTTGGTACTAACTCTATATTTATAAATCCGTCTCAAAAAAGGGATTTAAAAAGCGAATTTTTTTCATTGGAATTCATTTCAGAAAAAGAAGCGACAATAAGTCGATTGCAGATCGAATTTTTGGATGTTTGGAATTCGACATAAATCATTTTTTACAAATAAATAAATTAAGAGCTTTTTCCCAAAAATTCACCTAGGTTGAAACAAACCGTGTGGGGCTTTTTCGCTGCTTTCCCATCTGCACTGGAGAAAAGATAAACAATTATTTTCTCCAATGCTAATTTCAGCAAAAAAAAGCTTTTTTTCAACATAAAAAATGTTTGCTTACCTTTTTACCAAACGGACAACATCGTTTTGAAATGGAGAAATTTGTGTTCATTATAGACATTTAAATTTTATTTTTTTAAACAGAAATTGAATGTAAAAAAATTGAAAATGCAAGTTGTACCTAAATTAAGCTTGGGCCGCACAAATATAGAATGTAGGCCGCATGCGGCCCGCGGGCCGCAAGTTTGACATGCCTGCTGTACAGTGATCAAAGTCAAAAGTATGGTTTTTGGGTTGATGACTGATTTTGCAGTCTAAACAAAAGTCGTAGAGCAGGCTTGTCAAACTCAATGGCATTCACGGGCCAATATAGCAGGATCTAAATTTCTATGGGCCGCAAAAAAAAAGATATTAGAATTTTTACAAAACAGATTTATTTTTATAAAAGAACAAGAACAATATGTAGTAATATTAATGTTTTCTGCCTGACACTTGGCATCTCTTTTCTGTACCATCTTCTCTACTTGTGATGAAAATTTTTTAGAAGTTATTACTTTTAAAACAGACCCAAGGCGTAGATCTGTTATTCTGGATTTAACAGGTGACTCATTTCGATTCATAAGTGAAAACTGCTGCTCGCATCGATGAAGTGCTTCCAAACATACAAATGATTTCATATGCCATTTTTCGAGTGTTCTCAAATCTGCTTGTTAGATACTTGTAAAATTCAGGTATCCCAGCATCATCGAATTTATATCTTTAAACGGAGCCACACTGGATTTCGATTAGCTCCATTTGCAAATGATTACGTACTGATTCTATATTTATAAACCCGTCTCAAAAAGAGATTAAAAAAGGATGGATTTTTCGGGACAAAGTAGCGAAAATATTTGCATTGGTGTTCATTTAAGAAAAAAGTAGCGACTGCAAGTCGACTGGAAATCTAATTTTCGGTTGCTTGGAAGTCGACTTAAATATTTTGTACAAATAAACAAATTCAGAGCTTATTCCCGAAAATTCACTTAGGATGAAACAAATCGTATGGAACTTTTTCACTGCTTTCCTATTGGTCAAACTGCACTCCAATACTAAATACAGCAAAAAAAAGCTTGTTTTCAATACAAAAAATGTTTGTTTACCTTTTCACCCATCAAGAACTCATATAAGCTGGAAATTCTCCATTGCGACATAAATAGCAAAAAGTTAAAATCTCTGCAGTTAACATCGTGTTGAAATGGAGAAATTCAAAACAATTTTATTGGATTCCCCGGTTTGTTCGTGTTCATTAGAGACATTTAAATTTTATTTTATATCTAAAATTAAATGTAAAAATTGAAAATGCAAGTTGTACCTAAATTAAGCTTGGGCCGCACAAATATACGATGTGGGCCGCATGCGGCCCGCGGGCCGCAAGTTTGACATGCCTGTCGTAGAGGTTTGAAACAAAATGAATCTTAAAGCCGCATAAATAGCCCACTTAAAGTTAAACAAAAAAAATTGGAAAATTTTGGTTTTTGAACAGTTCCAACGATTTAGCTATTTTACCGTTAAAAAGAAAATATTTTAACATTTAATCCTAAAACTAGAAAAATAGAGCTTTCACATGCTTTTTATTTTGTCATGATGCGATAATTTTTAGTGAGATACCGTCTTTCGAAAATAACAAAAAAAAAAAAAATCACGATTTTTGTTTTGTTCCCTTAATTTTTTGGGCTAGTGTATTTAAAAATAAATTGCATCCCAATTATTTGTATTAAATAAAACTGGATGTGGAGGAATTTTTCTAACTTTAAAATGCATTTATCTCAAAACGACGATTTTAGACTTATGTTGTTAATGTCAAACTCCATAAATATATTTTCCGTATTTTAATATTAAGCGGTTTATGAATTACAGGTAAAAGAAAAATGACATAAGTGATTTGTAATGGGAAGCCAAACTTTCAAAACGCTCTCCTAAAAAGTTGTAAAAACTGACTCATGTTGGTTTTTCCTTGTTGCCACAGAATTGTCCATGTATGGAGGTACTCTCACTTGTGTGTATTGTCCTTCATCGAGATTGTTAAACCTAGATAATGTAATGGAGCTTAATGAAACTTTGGTGAAGTAGCTTAATGAAATAATTTATCTTTTTGAGGAATATATACCGCTTCGCTGTCTAAACTAAAGAATTCAAAACAAAAGCGTAAATGCAACCGTTTAAAACATAGTGAGTCAGATAATCGTTTTATACATGCAATACATTTATACTATGTATTGCTTCGTTCAAATTGCATACATACATGTGGCTCAAATAGATTATCATCCAAGTTTGTCAATGAGCACGTTCAGGAAATATTAGGGACTAGATATTTAGGCAAAGTCAATTTCTGAACGGAAATTTGAGTAAATTGGGTAAATTAGTTTAAAAATGTGTGTCAAATTTCGAAATTCATTTGAGAATTTCACAGATTGCATAGGGCAGACATCAAATTTTATTTTACTTTAATAAATAAATAATATAAATTATAACCGCTAATGCAGAAAAAGAAGTGTAGTGAATAAACATTACCACGTCATGCTGAAAAAAAAATTACCTAAATTTTTAGGGAAAATTTTCTTGCCTAACTTTCCAGTCAGCTTTCCAATAAAATTACTTAAATTGGAATTTGACATTTGACCAATCAGAGACCGAGAAATTACCTAAATATTTAGTCACTAACGTTTCTGAACCTGTCCAGTTTTTTTTTTCAAACCTAAGCCCACCTAAACAGGGAATAGCCGTAGAACAGAATATTTGCGTTATAATTTTCGTACTGAATTATGGAGCTATTCTGCTCGAATGAAATTTACTGGAAGACAGACGGAAGCATCTCAGATGTTAATAATATAATTTTTACCAAATATCAGGTGATCCAGAATCTGATATAAAATCCTAGTCCGATATCGGTTTTATTAAAATGGATACTTAAAAGTTAAGGCCGATTTCTTCACAAAAGTACTAGTCCAGCTTAGTAACCGGTCTCTAGCTACATTTTTACTACATTGCTACAGGAAAAATTTGATCATGGTTTATAGGCAAGTTGGAGTTAGTTGTCCAGCATTTTCGGACCTCGAGAAATGCTAATGCTTGGTTGTCACTTTTGTAAAGATCGGACAAAGTCGAAATACTTTTTTGGTACTTGTTCTTCATAAAGTGTTCTTTTGTCCATTCTTTCCGTTTCGACATTGCATTTCTCACTTCAGTTGTGTTTATAGTAAATTGAAAAAAAAAAAAAAAAAAAATTAATTCAATTAAATCAAAATCGACAAAAATGCACTTGTCGCTTACTACCGATTTGGATACTAACGATTGGCATAATAACCAGGTTCCAGCTGATTTTGAGGAGCTAGCTACCGAGTCCTAACTAGTACTCAGTCCTAATTTGTAAGTTCTAGGCCTCTAGGGCTTAGTACCTAAGAAATAAGTTGATACCGATTTGAGTACAAGCTTTAGGACTAGGACCGGTATTTGCGCTAGGACTCTGTGAAGAAATCGGCCGTTAGAGTTTAATAAGCTTTTACGCGTTTACCTATATTTTTGCCACTTATTCAGAAAAGTTGACTTGTTTTGTGAATTCATTTAAAATTGCATTACAATAGTAATGTAATACTTGTTGTCAGTTTTATGGTAAAAAATGTTTATTAATTGCCAATAAGTCTTTTTTCCATAAATAGCTACATATTTTTAATATTAATGAATGTGGAACTTGATTTGTAATAATTTAACCATTTTATTTTTCTTACAGTATGCCATATTTTTGTCAGTCTTACTTATTTTGGAAATTGGTCTTGGAACACTGGTTTTCATTCTGAAAGACAAAGGCTGGGTTGGTTTCGAACAAATATTTAAATAAGACTTCTCATTAAATTTTTTTTTTTTTCCTTTTTTTTATTCAGATCAAAGACCAAGCCACCGAAGGTTTGCGTGCATTTATCATTCACTATCGCGAAGATCCAGATCAGCAAAATCTTATCGATTGGATTCAGGAAGACTGGCTTCAATGTTGTGGCATTGAAGGTCCCAAAGATTGGGATAGTAATAATTATTTCAATTGCTCATCGGGAGCAGTTGGTAGTCGTGAGGCTTGCGGTGTTCCATTCTCATGCTGCAAACGTCGTCCTCATGAGCTTATAAAAAACAAACAGTGTGGCTATGATGTCCGGAAAGAGGGCTATGTAAGTTATCTAAAATTTTGTGTTTACTTTCAAAAAAACAAAGAACAACAAATATTGTAATTTTTTTATATAACAAAAATTACAATCTTAATTAATCAAAAACACTTACACACTAAAATTTTAAAATCTAAAGCAGCCCGCAGAACGTTATATATATGAACGGGGCTGCTTACGTGCTGGTGAGGATTGGTTGGAGGGGCATTTAATCGCTGTAGCTGGATTCTGCATATGCGTGATGGTGTTACAGGTCATGTGTTTAGTTGTTGCTAGAAATGCTTTTTTTTTAGTTTTGTTTTGTTTTGTTTTAAGTTTAATGCTTTATTTTATGCTTAAGTATTAAATTTGTAGAATGTATTTATATTAGAGCATGTTTTTTGTTTATTTCATATTTTTGTATTTTTTCTTTTATCATTTTATTATTTTTTGTTTCGTTTTCATTTTTTTTTTCTTAGAGCATCGAAATATCCAAAATAATTTACGAAAAAGGCTGTGTTCAAGCAGGAGAGGAGTGGGTTGAGCGCAATCTACTCACTATTTCAACAATTTCCATATTTATGATTTTCATGGAGGTATTATGAATTTTTATCTTATATATAAAAGAGAGTTTATTAAGTGTGTGTGATCGGTAAACTTGCGTTTAACTGGTTTTTTGTTTGAAAGGTATTGATAAGTAGATGGTTAACGTTAACGTAGAATAGATTCATGTTAAATTGTTGAAAACGTCAATCGTTTGGAATATATTTTCTACGTTTTCGATATATGTTTGTATTGCTTCACCGAAGACGAAAATCGTATAATCGTACACGCAATAACTTTGACGTTTGGACGATAGCTAATGTCGTTTTCGATTGGTCATCTGGAATGCTTCTGGATGCTTTTGAAAGTGTTTTATTGGCATTGTCAGTTTGAATATTCACATGAACCAAAAATGCGAAAAACGAAATCACGAACATAAAAATTGTATTTAAAATTTGTGGGGTTATGATTATTTGTAGGTTACACACATTCCAAATGATCAAATTGCACAAACGACAGTGAAAAAAGGTTTCTACTTCGAGAACTAGTGAGTGTTTCTAAGTTACTTCAAAAAGAATTAAAAAAGTATGGAAATGCAATATCAAACAAAACATGGGATTTGTCATTATGAAATGTATTTTTTGGTTCCATTCGACTTGCTCCCATAATATAAGTTTGAATTGAAGTAATTAAGCTAAATATCAAGAAAAATATAATTAAAAGCAGAATTCGGCCGTACTTTTTTAATGTAACGTAACAGTCCCAATATCTAAAAAGTTTTTTGGGTAAAAATTTATTCACTATAAAAAATATTTTTCTTATTTGTTTCGAGAGTTTTAGGTGTGGTATATAAATCAAATAATAAACAAGTTAATACTTCAAAGATGTCGTTGTTAATGCTGAAAACATTTTGTAACATAACAGTCTTTTTTCCATAAAGGTATGCAAAAAATTAGTTTAGATTCCTTTAAGGTTATTTTTCATCGCGGAAAATTTTGTTTGTGCAAAATTTCGTATATTTTACATCTGAACAATCAAATTTATCTGTTTAATGATAACTTTAAGCATTTCAAAAGTGTATTTACCATTTTGATAATTGTATAAGCATTTTCGGACACCGGATTGTTCAAAAAATTGTCTTTCTATAATAAATTCACAAATTTCAGGTTACTACTATGTATTTCAGAGAAGAATCGAATTTTGAAGAGATTTTAAACAAACTTGGAAGGAAAATAATTTTGTTTTTGTATAAGATAGTAAAATTCACATGGAAGCATAACTTCCTGATGAGATCATAAGATTTTTTTCTAAAATCACGATCTTTGATATTTTTTTTGAAGCTTCTCGATAATATATCGTAATTATAGTGTTTTTGATTTCGATGGAATAAAAACAAATGAAAAAAAAAAAAAAAATGTATCAAAGCCACAAAAAAATAGCTTTGTTCGTTACTTCAATATGTATACTATTTTGTTGAAATTTCTTGAAGCTTTATTGGAAGAAGGCCATAATTTTTATTTAATATTTTAAAATGAACAAGTTGAGTCATTTTCAATGCTTAATTAAGCTCCTTACATGATCTAAGATCGCACATGTAACGTAACAGTCTTTTTATGTAACGTAACAGTCCGAACATTTTTCCACTCAAAAGGTTTTAAAAACACATTTTTTGCTGTAATACAAATTTTGATAAATAGTTCCATTCTTAATCTCAAAAATGATGTATCATACGTTTAAAACAGTTTACTAGAAGAGCAGAATTTTTCTATAAAGTAGGGTAACCTCAAAATCTACTTCCAAAATTATGTAACGTAACAGTCTATGTAAAAACTGTTTTAACGGCTAAGTTACAAGGATCACCATTCACCATCTTTTTATTTCAATCAGAACTGTTGATTAGAAATCAAACTTTCAGCTTAAAGAGTATGGTTTGGGCAAGACAAAGAACTTTCTTATACAATTTGAAAAATCCATCAAACAACAACAATAAAAATTATTTACTGACATTTTCATCTTCCACTTAAAATCACTCCACCTCAGTGATCAAGCAACTCGAAAAGTTTTTTCCCATTACCACCAACACATTTATCACAAGAATTCCGCGTTGTCGAAATGCTAGAAAAATCTCTTTACCCAAAACTTGCTATGTCCCAGTTCTGGCATTCAAATCACCCAAAATACAAGTCACTATTCTTTTTATTAACATCTGCCATAACTTTCCTTAATTCAGTAAAATCAGATAACAAACCCGTGCAGTTTAGTTAGGTACCTTGGAATAAAAACTACACTTTTACTATCAAATAAATCTAAAGTATAATATTACCATTTAAATTAACAAAATTTAATTGGATTAGATATAATAGATTTTTTGCAACCAATAATACATCCACCTTTTATTGATCAATCTTTCGTAAAACTAAAATCAAAGTAGGATTGATTGTAATACCCTCGGAATTTTACAATCATATAATGAAAACCTATAATGAAGAAGTAATAAGTTTCTATACCATTCAAAACCATTATAGGCCATACTAACAAGTGATTCGTGTTAGTATTCCCATCCCCTTAGCACTGCAGAGCTTTTCAGGCCCCAAAAAACAGTGACTTCATGCAACTTATATCCCATCTTTGATTTATGGGTATAGTTAGAACGATTGTGTACCACATCCAGTTATGTTTTTGCTGCTAGAAAAGGTGATATTGAATAGTGCTATACAGCCAAAACATAAAAAGTAACAGCTACCGCTCAGTAAAAATATATGCTATTTTTTGTTCTCATTTTCTTTTCTTCATAAATTAATTTCGGTAATTTGAACCTTGAAAACTTTTTAAGTAAAGATGTTTTTTTTTTATGAATGTTATTTTTTGAATAAGTAAAAAATTACTTTTTTGGAAACTATATGAGTCTTTAAATTAAATAAAAGATAAAGAATTTTCTTATACTCATATATTATATGTTGTAAACGTTTTCGGGAATTCTTCCCATCTTCAGGTTCAAGCAAATAATAAATTTTAAATTTACATAAAAATCAATTTCTCAAATCTCTTAAATTTAAAAAATTAAAGTAATTTTTTAAAAAATATCAAATAAGAATGTATGAATTTTAATTTGGTTTTAATATAAAATAAGATAAATGAATAAATGCGTTTTAGAATTTTGTCTCAAATATGTCTTTAGTTGTAAAGGGTTTCAAAAATGCATGTAAGGAAGATCGTTCAAATAATTTGTTTTTATTCATATTATTTGTACGATGAATATATATTTCTTCGTATGCATTTAATAATTTTGGGTTATTTATTTGTTTTAATAACCGAAAACCTGCTAGGTTATGATTATTGCTAATCATGTGATCAGCTGGTGTTGACTGGTCAACTGTTTTAGAGTGGATAGATTTGTAATGTTCTGACCATCTTATTTTAGCCGTTCTTCTCGTTTGACCAATGTAAACTTATTACAATCTTGACAAATAACGGAATAAATTCCAGATTTGTCAAGAGTGTCAGTCTTGTCTTTTACAGTGCCAATCAAAGTTTTTACTTTATTACCTTTACAACTAAAGACATATTTGAGACAAAATTCTAAAACGCATTTATTCATTTATCTTATTTTATATTAAAACCAAATTAAAATTCATACATTCTTATTTGATATTTTTTAAAAAATTACTTTAATTTTTTAAATTTAAGAGATTTGAGAAATTGATTTTTATGTAAATTTAAAATTTATTATTTGCTTGAACCTGAAGATGGGAAGAATTCCCGAAAACGTTTACAACATATAATATATGAGTATAAGAAAATTCTTTATCTTTTATTTAATTGAATGTTATTTTATTTATTTTAGTTTTATTTTTAAATTATTTTTCTTATGTATTTCATTTCGTAATTCATAAATCAAATTTATCAGTTATTTTAACTATACTTCTTCTTTCTTTTCCTATAAACAGATATTGGGAATATGTTTTGCACAAAACCTTAGAGCAGATATCTATGCGCAGAAATCAAAATGGCACTGACACTTGCCCGCCCCCTCTGCTATATAAAATTGTCGTAAGTTTTCTAATAAAACTACAAAAATCCAACAACGCCAATTGACGACTAATAACTTATATGTACCAAGCAGCAGCAGCAAAAACAAAAAATACTTTTCCTATAAAATAAGTGCAACATATTGAATGGATTCTCCACCGCATAACATATCACACACGCATCCTAACAAAAACAAAGAGAGATAATACCACATTGAAAAAAAATAGAGGGGGCGTTAACTTAACTCAAATAATATAAAACTAAAAAACAAAATCTATTTTTTTAAATTTTTTTGCATACAACCCCATAGTTAAAAACTCTCTGCTACTTAAAACTCTTGTACTCAACAATACTGTGATCTGTTTTATATTCCTCAACAAAAAAAAAATACTTAAAATAACATGCATACTTATATAAATTTTTCAATATTGCAAATTTTTAAATCGCAAATAATATTCCTGAATTTATTTTTCAGTTTCTTGTTTGTTTTTATTTTTTCGAATAAAGTTTTTTATCTTTTTTTAAAATAGATTTCCCATGCGCGCTTGATTAATATTTTTTAAAAAATACTACATTCATAATAATTAATAAATAAAAATACCTAAACTCAATATTTTATGTGTTCAATGAGAAAATAATTTGCACAAAATGGAAACGAAAATACTAACTATTGGTACAATCAAACATAAATATATAGCAAATAGATAAGAATTTAGAGATTGTGATGTTCAAATCGAATCGGGGGGCGGTTCCATATTAAATAATAACAAAAAAAAAATCAAACTTAATTTGTTTTTTAAGTCATTCTTCTGCCCTCACTCTTGGACAGAAGGATCTATTTTTTAAAAAACCTAGAAAGACTTAATCCCCTAGAACTTTAAGAATGTCTCCACTGGATATTCAGTGAGACATACAAAAAATATATAACAATAAAAGTTAATACTCGAATTAATAATTATTAATTAATAAATAAATAATTACTCGAATTATGTAAGATATTTTGAGAAAGTCATTCGAATTATAAATAAATTTAAAAAAAATACATTTTGTGTTAAAATTAAGTAAAGAATAAAAAAAATACTTAATAAATAATAAATATTATTGCCAATCTTTAAAATCTTTTACGCGCTAAACAATATTGTTGTTAAAAGACTTGAAACTTTTCGCTGATTCTATTGATAAATCGAAAACAAATAATAAATAAATAAAAATGGCAATTTTAAATTAAAATATAAAAATAATAAATTTAAATAATAAAAAAAAAAAACAATTTATATATATAAAATTTAAATTTAAAAAAAGTCTTCATTTTTTGTGTATGGCAATTCATTCCATTTCTATTGTGATGTTTTAATATGCAAATAAATTACTATATATAAAATATTTATATACATATGTATATAATGTATGTATTTAATAAAAAAAAAATATCTATTGTATTAATTATGCAAATAATGTTTATATAAAATATGCATACAAAAAAATAATAATAATAATAAACAATAAAACCTTGCCAATTTCAAGTTAGAATTCTTTTTTTACTAAAAAAATAATGTTTTTTTTCAGGGAATTACTGCTATTCGAATGATTTAATTGTATCACAATAATTACATGTCTTGGTTTAAGTAAAATGTGAAGTTCCAGAAGTATAATTTTCCATTTGGAAAGAAATACTGTTTTTTTTTTTGCACTACACCCTTATTTACAGGATCCAACTCAGGTCATTTTTTACCATCCTCTAACTTCTATACTAAAAACGTCAGAGATTTGAAACACGTAACATTTGTTGAGCTAGTCCACAGCAATCACTTCATTCATTTTTAGTTTCTTAGCATCAGTTAGTGTTTCCTGAAATATAGGTCTTCAAAAATCACAAAAACCGTAACTGACTCACTGAAAGATCATCAAAATTATGGAGCACTTCCCATTGTCGTAAAAACTTGAAATTGCACAGTGATAGGTTTTGCGCTACAAAAGAAAAAAGAAAAAATCGAAAATTATAAATTTTCCATTCAGGGGACGTGGTATTCGATATAAAAGTGTACCAAGTTCTCAAAGATTTGGTTTTAAATTTGTATCAATTTTTTTTAAGTTACCAATTTTTATAGTTGTTTGAAAACTTGCCAAGTAAACAATCAAAAATTAATTGATACAAATTTAAAACGTTAGAACTTGGGACAACTTTTATATCTCTTTCAACATAGGAGAACTTGGCTGTTTTTTAACAACAAGGTATATTTTTGTTGTGATTATTAATAAATATGAAAAGTTCTTCCGTTCTTTAATAAATTGAAAGTCATAGATATCAACACTTAATAATTATAAACCATTATAATTAACAACGCAACTGAAAATTCCAAACTGGTATTGGGTGTGCGGAACGGATTGAAATCACTTTATTTCTGTTCGTGAAATTGGTGTCTTTGTCAATAAATCTGCAATGTTTGGACTTAATATTAAAAAAGGGTATACTTTTATTGTTTTGTAATGCTTATTTGTTGTTAATTAAGTACAAAATTATAAAATAAACACGTAACTTTAAAATTGGAAAATTATTCGACGAGAACAGGAGTTGTAGCAATAAAGCGGCCTTAACCACTCGGCTACCATTTCAAGATTTTGCCCGTCGTTTGCAGTTTGTTTTTTTATCTATTCCTTCAAATTCTGCTTCATTTTCTATCAAAATTAACAGTTTAAAATTTTGAAGTTTTCGAAATCAATCGAAATGTAGAACATGCAATTTCATTTCACGTGAAATTGAAAAGTGATTTCAATTTGCTTTCGATTGAATTGCGGAATATGGGCGAGTATATTAATTTGTTTCATTGTTTCTAATATTAACTATTGTGCTGTCTTAGAATATCCAAAAAAAAAAGAGGCACGGGTGTGACTTTCTAACGTCACCCACGTTACATCTTATTTGAAGGTATTCTCACTCAGACAGCACAATAGTTAAAATACTTTTAATTAGAAAAAATGAAACAAATATACTCAGCCCTATCGGCAATAGAGTTTCCCAGGAAAATGTTGTCTTGACCGAAAAATCGGTATTGGCAATAATTTTTTAATTGAAAAACTTCCTAGGAGAGATTTCCCCTATAAAAATACTTATCGGCAATGAAGTTTCTCCCCCGAAGTATTTTTGTTTTGATAGGGAATAGGTCTTTTGGAGCAAAAATGTAAGTTTTTTTTAATCAAGTGTAAGAAAACGTTAAAATAAAGCATAGAACTGGAGGAGTCCCATTCCAAGAGTATAAATTTGCTGCTTTGGACGAATCAACAATCAAACTATGTGGAATTGCTCAATCTGTAGAAAGTTTCTACAGTTCTCCGAGATTTGGGTTGCCTTCGTGCTAAAAAGGCAAATTTTAAACCAAGATTCCGACAAAGAAAACGTGTTAGTATTTCATCCCAAAAAAAAAATTAAAGCTTAAGGAACCATACTCAGAGATGAAAATTTGGAATTTTTATTTTCTGAGGCCGAAGACTCCAGCCAAATTTAATATAACCATAAGTGAACTCTGTGATAAGGTTAGGCAATAAATAAAAACAACTTGACGATTTGACATTTAATTGTTTTACTTTCGTTTTTGTGCACCGAACACAATCAAAATTGGATTTATCAAAATTTTTGAAGACATATCTTCGAAGTTTTTTTGAAGTGAAAACTTCTTTACCACGATATTTGAAACAAGATGAAACGAAAAAGCGACATGAAAAATCAATTGACTATAACTTTTTGGTTTGAATAGACGAATAAAATTTATACTGTAGATAGGTAATTAAATAAACTATAAATTTGCCAAACTTCAATTAATTTCATATTCAAAGTCCTGAGATAACGGTAAAAATATGTTTTTTTTTCTAAACTCGTTATATCTTTTGATCTAGAGCACATACAAATTGTATTAAACTTTAATATGCATGCTGATAATACTACCTTTCATTTAATATATCACATATAAACGGTACGTGCTCTGCAAGTTACAAAATCTTAAATTGAAAACTTGAAAAATACCTCAAACACCTGTGGAGATCTGCTGCCGATGACCAGGCACCAGTGTAGGAAAAACCGTAACCTCAGTTTGAAATTTCGACATAATGAGCTTTCGATAATTCTTACTTTTTTGTAGGCATGGTAAAAATATGATTGAAGATCTACATGGTGAAATAATAAGCTTTCAGATCATATAAAATTTATTATAGGTTGTAGTGCAAAAAATATGGATTTAAAGGTGATAGAATAAAAAAGGTAGATTTTTTCGATTTCTTTTTTGCAAGAAAAATGATTTTTTAAGGTTTCACTTCTACCACGTGTGAATTGCACACATGATTTTTTTTTAATAAGTCCCTTGTATTTCTTCCCCGAAAACGAAATTCCGATGGAGATACCCGATTTAGAGAAAAATTCCCGGGAGAGAAATCCTATTCCCAGGGAAATTTTCTCACGTGAGATTGCCGATAAGGCTGAATAAGTTTAAATGTATTAAAATACTTAACTTAGCGCATAACATACAAAAATATGCCTATATGCTCTCATGGAATTACATTACGAATCCTAAAAATCCCTTCAAGTAATGAAGAAATGAGATTTCTTCAATTAGTTTTTCTAAAATCATACTTAAATTGTACAGTTTTTGTTTTACAATTATAAAATTTAAACTCCTTTCCACTAATAGTCCCGTCAAATTAGACTAAAATAGGGGGTTGAGGTTACATTAATTCCCAGCAAGCTGAAATTTGGTAGGATTGTTGGAAACACCATCATAAATTAAATCTAAAAAGTCCTCATCGATCCGAGACCTGGAAAAGTTAAGAAAGTTGGCCACCTAGGTTTCTATAGATTTATTTTATACCACACGTGTTTAAAATTTTTCATAATATACTTTTTTTACATTTTGCATCGGGAAACAGATTTCAATTTTTTTTTAAGGAAGAAAATTATAAAAAAAAGAAATAAATAAAATTCATTCATTCGTGGTTGTAGTGAACGAAAACATAAGATGATAAAATTTAAAATAGAACTTTTTTCTATCTGTTTATAGAACAGTCATAAGTGTAGCTATCAGCCGTTTTAGGGTTGTCCATTCTCTATCGGATACCCTGTATATATTCAGACCTATTCTAAACAAAAATTCCCAGGGAAACGGTTTCGGGAGAAGGGCCCCAATCGGAAAAATGGTGAAAATTTTCATTTTTTTTTTTTGCTTTCTCCATATTCTTAACCATCGAAGAACGAAATTCAAGGTAAAAAAATAATTAAATTTCAAGAACTTTTCAGTTGGGAGTTTTTTTTTTCAAAATAGGCCTGATTATGACGATTACAACTCAACTCCAACTTTTTGAATCGTTATACCTAAGAAACGGTGGGTCTTTGGAAAAAAAGTGTGACACTTTTTATATATAATAATCTGGTCTACAATTCTTGCATTGAAAATTTTTTGATAAGACTTACCGTTTTGCTGAAAATCGTGAAAAACCAGTTTTTGTGACCTTTGACCCCAAGTAAAATTTTTTCCAGGTCTCAGATCGATGAGGACTTTTTAGATTTAATTTATGATGGTGTTTCCAACAATCCTAGCAAATTTCAGCTTGCTGGGAATTAATGTAACCTCGGATGTCTAAATTGACCGGACTATAAGTTTACTTTGTCACAAAAAAAAGTCAAATTCATAACGTTAACATAACTTTTATTGATTGTAACAAATAATATTAATTCAGGTATTGTTAAGTAATTCTATTTTTTTTTTTTAGTTTTTTTTAAAAGCTTTTTCAAGAAGTTAATAAGGAACACAAAAAAAAATTGAAAATTCGAAAGTTTTTTTTTTAAATATTTCGTTTCCTCTTTCAGCTCAATTTATTTGCTTCTCACCGATTTCCAAACATAAAATCCCAAAGAGGTAACTAAAGCAGTTGATAGCAAAATACTAAAACTTTTCATATTCAACGGATTCTTCTTATTTTTATCCGAATCCGGATTTGTTTGCTAAAAATACAAAACAAAAAAACAATAAAATTCAGAATTGTATTTAATATCTTTTTTAAAAACCTTTTCAAGTTCATTAAGTTGTATCTCAATTTCATTCGTAACTCGCTGAAGCTCTTCCAAAGCATCTAAAACAAATCGACTTGCGAAATTCTTCTCCCCCAAGACAACATCTTCTGATGGAATGATTTTGAGTTTATAGTTTGCAGCCGCCAAAGCCGATCGCATCGCTTCTAAATGAGATGAAGTTCTTCTTAAAATAGTCTCATTGTATAATTGTGCTTCTTCAGATTGCATTATTCTGAAAACAAGAATTGATTACTTTGATTTGGGGTAAAACAAAAAACACTCAACTGTGTGTAGGAACGATCTTGTTTGGGCATCAATTTAAAGAACTCAAGAAGTGATAGTCTTTGGTTTTCATCGTTACAGCCAATCAGTTCGAGATCTTTGTTAGATAATGAAGCCAATTCGCCAAAGGTCACATTGGCATTGATCAAGTTATCACTTAGATCGCCAACGTCGCCTTCGACGGTGGAGAAGAGAGCATCAAAGACTTCTTTGGAAGCATGGTGGCCTCCTCTGTGTTTTCCTTGTTTGCCTTGGAATTCACGCAGCTCAACATCACTGCCGTCGCAAGGATATGCTTTTGCTTCGATTCGGGTTGCACTCAAAGACGAGAAATCCATTTGAATAGAAGAAATTTCAAATAACAAAAAGAAAAAAAAATAGTGGAATATCCTTCAAATAAAAGTATAGAATACGAATTTTGTTTTCTTATATTTTTGGTTGGTATTATTTATTTGTTACTGTAGAATAAATAAATAGAAATTATATTAAAGTGTTTTTTGTGTATTTCTTTGCAAATTTCATAAAAATTTGTTTACAGTTTACACGGATGTCAAGTGTCATGTCAACTCAAATTTGAAGTTTCAATGCCAGGGCCGCTGCTGTACAGAGATGTTATTTTCTTCAAAGATTAGGATATTCTCAAACTGTGCAGATAAAAATCTTAAGACATGACTACACCTTTTTTTGTCAAATTTAAGAGCTGAACAGAATGCGTCGCTACAAAAGACAAATTTTGCACCATTGTATTTTATTTTTGCAATAGGGTTAGGGTATTGCAAAAGTGCAAAAGTGTATAAAAATTGTAGTCTGTATATTTGGCTGTTTAAATTTAAGAAAATGTTACACTTTTGCACTTTTGCAACGATACAAGACCATTTGCATCGAACCGTGAATACCCCTATAGTGCCTGGCTACACGGTGATTTTTCAATCGCCTAAGCAGTGAGTTTGTAGGCAAGAGGGATGAAGAGTGAAGGGGGAAGGTGCTCATGAAGGGAACTGAATTTTCTGAAGGCAGTACAGTTCCATTTCTTAGTTTTTCCTCTTTTTGACATTTGTTCCTAGAAAATGTAAAAGTGGAACGTGATTGGGCACAACAGTGTGTAGCCACCGCATGTGATTTTTCAATCGATTGAAAAATCACTGTGTAGCCAGGCACATAGTTTTTATTTTATTAGCAAATTAGAAAATAAAAACTCATACTCATATGCCTTCAAAACGATTTTGTTTTTTGCTCTCCTATAAAATTTGCTAAAATGGAGTTACACACTTTTCTGGTTTCACCGACGATATAAAAAAAATGCATGTAAAAATAGGGGTATTCACGATCCGATGCAACTGGTCTTGTATCATTGCTAAAGCCTGGTACGCTGCTCGCGCTAAATTTTAGCTCCCATACAAATTATCGAAAATTTTTAGCCGAGATAAAATGGATCCCATACAAGTTATCGATAACTTGTATGGGAATTTTATCTCAAGCCTGGTACGCTGCTCGAGCTAAATTTTAGCTCCCATACAAATTATCGATGAATTTTATCTGAGCTAAAATGGATCCCATACAAATTATCGATAACTTGTATGGGAATTTTATCTCAGCTAAAATTTAGCGCGAGCAGCGTACCAGGCTTAATTTGTTAAATTCGCGTTGAGTGCGTTGAACGCTAGGTGTACGACGGACATAAGTCAATTATGGCCATAAGCCTGGTACGCTGTTCGCGCTAAATTTTAGCCGACAAAAAATTTAAAACTGAAGTTTGGAATGATAAAATGTATTTCACTGGTTTTGCTAGCATACATTTTTGTATCTCTTTGTAAAACATACACGAAAAATACAAGAAAAACCCAAAAGCGAAAAATGTGACAACTAACACACACCTTATATTTTTTGTTTGTTGTTGTGTTTTCAGCCAAACTACTTTTGGTTTGCAGGGATTGGTTTTGCAAAAAATTAAGAAAAACACTTTAAAATAGGGTTGTACTGTAATAAGCTTCTCAAACTGTTAACGTCTCGTCATCGCATGCGTCACAAATGTGTACCACAATGCGATGGCATGCGATCCGGCAAACGAGAAAGAAACTTCTTTTTTTGTCTGATTCATTTTTCCAACTGCAAATTTGCCGGCATTGCATTTACGAATTGCGATTTGCGAAGTCTAAACAAGTTCGATTCCCACAAAAATCCTCTTAAAATTTTAACAAAATCACAAAAATACATCATTTTCGGTTCAATTCAATACTTTTTTATAAATCAAAAAATCGAAAATGCCTTCTTTATTGCCACTGGAATCAAACCCAGATGTAAAACTGAGAAAAACTAAAATTGTTCTTGAACTTAAATAATTGATAAGACTATTTTCTAATAGGTCCTCACTAAGTACATACACAAGTTGGGTGTGTCGAAAGATTATTCTTTTATCGATGTGGTCGGTCTGGACCCTGAAATGCTGGAATGGATTCCCAAACCTGTAAAATCCATTGTTCTACTTTTCCCTTGTTCCGAAGCCGTAAGTTGTACTTTTGTTTGACCGGCATTTTTTCTATCAAGGTCATTTTCGTTTACTTGTCTTTTTCTGTCTTTGTTTTAGTACGAAAAACATCGTATGGAAGAAAATGAAAAATTGGCCGGCAATTTGCCAAAGTTTCCTGAGGATTTGTTTTACATGAGACAATTCACTCAGAATGCTTGTGGAACAGTTGCTTTGATTCATAGCATTGCAAATAACAAAGAGTAAGTACAGTTTATTTTGTTGTTTTTTTTTTATGACTCTTGGTGTCCTGTAAAATGATATCACACGGTTTAATGGGGGATAGGGATTGTATTAGTCATCGGAAGTTTTTTCTAATAAAGTAGAAAATCGATATTAAAATTGACACCCTGAATCTGTTTGTTTTCTTTGTAATACAAATTTTCATAGGGAACATAAAAATTTATAATTTGTTTTGGGGTATGAACAAATGGGAGCTTTTATTTTGTCTCAAATTCATTGATAGAATTAAATAAGTCATAATACCTATTTGAATTTCTTGACTTTTAATAAGAGTATACCTACTTTATAGGGTGTCCCGAATTACAAAATGTCCCGGTTTTGTCCCGACATTTTAATCAGTCTTTGTTTGAAATTTTTAGGAAGAAAAATTGAGACTCCTTAATGAAGCAATGATTGATGATTCACTCTTGTGGGTATTTGATTGATTGATATTTGCAGTGTAAGATGCACTGCGACCTGCAAGATCTATTGTACCTCCCTTTTAAGCTATATGAGTTAGTTCATCATTTTATAGCTCCTCCTCTAACCTAATTCCTTTGGGGTATTTTCATATTGTGTAATTTATCCTCTTTGACCTGGTAGCAACCCAGGTGTTTAATTGTGAATTGCGTTAAATAGTTAATGGTGTAAAATTGTTGATACCATTGAGGTGAAAAAATAGACATTATTACCTTTCATTTGACATCAATTTGACCCAATGTAGAGGTCCAAAAGCAAAAAAAAAAAAAACAAAGATTTAACAACAAGTAGCATAGATAGTTTCCAACTATAAAACAGGCTGTGAGACTTAACTTGTATGCTTCATTTTCCATAAATTATCAAACAAGCTATTGCCTAAGAGGCTGATTGCTCAGTCATATCTTTCGTTTTTTAGCAAACAATTCAAAAACTCGCCTTCCAATACACAAATAATCTTTAATCTGGATCTATAATATTATAAAAGATGGCATTGATATTATAACCACCAATTGGATATCAATATATCCTTTATATCAATTAGTAAAAGAGGGTTTTAAATATCTGTGTGCCCTCCCGACAAGATACCTCCACCTGATACCGAAACAACGATCTTTGTTTTTTTTTACGATAGTTAAGTCTGAGCAACCATGGAAGGAAAGACCTGTGGTTTTTGTACCTACCAATAGTGAAATTGAATTCTTACAAGCGTGAATACTACTTTTATGATAACCAATTGATAAAATTCATGAATATAAGTGAATAAAATCAATTGTCAATTGGTTACCGCTGCACAGTGGTTCCGTAGTAGGCCATAGGCCGAAATATCGATGTCAATATAATGACGTCATTTTTCGTTATATTTGTTATATAGGTCGTTTCAAATCAAAAGTCCTGACTCAGAGTTTATTTTCTCCCTTCCAATAAAATTGAGAGCAAATAAACAAAAAACTCAATTTTATTGGCTCATTGCGACAAATCAACTCAAAAATAACAACAAATCATGCTTGTTTGAATGAAAGAAATGCTAGAGAAAAAAATCAACAAACGAAAAATCTGAATTTGTTTATTAATGATTTCTATGGTGACGACTCCAGAATAATTGAAAAATAAAAATAAGATATTTACTGCCCAATTATACAAATGAAAAGATGTGAATAGAATTTTATGTTATGAATTGCTATCATACAAACTGGACATTTCTGGTCCATCTTCACCTAGTCCTATACTAATATCTTCGGCAATGTTATTCCAACTGCCTTCAAATGATAAATAATTAAATAATTGTATGTTTTTTTGTATTGTCCGCGGATATGGAGTGATGCAAGCCCGGGAGACTTGCCTCCGCTTTCTGAGGCTAACCCACTGAATCTCACAGACGGATCTATTAATTAAAATAGGGATATCAAGAACTGTTCTTCATTATTTTATCGTAATTTTAGAAAAAGTTCAGCTGCCTCATAAATGCTTCCTTCCAGTAAGCGAATGAGTTTTTTTTATTTTTGCTCAATTTTCCATGGGACTTTTGATTTGAAACGACCTATAAAAAGCCTATTCTTTAAGATAGCATAACAGACATTTTGAGAAAATAACGGAACTTTTCATATCGACCATGAAAAGTTGTCGAAAAAAGTCTGATTTCAATGCTTTATTTTTGGTCCCGAATCAACTTAAACTTTTAAGTGTATTTTTCGGTTAAAATTATTTTTAAAGTTTTTTTTTTGTTATGGAACTTAAAGTTGAAGGTATGTACGTTATTTAAAGAGTTTACAATTCTATTTTATTTAAAATTTTCAATAAAAAACAGACTAGAAAAGGACAGGTTCAAATTCCATACTTTTGTTTTTCTTCTCACTTTACCGAAACTTTTAACTATGTTGTCATCAATATAAATACATGATTCATATACATAAATTTTCTCTAGCACGTGTAGTTTCTTAAACAATTGAATCTGTCTGCGAATAAGTGCGACGGGCTACGACTGACTCTTTTACACTCATTGTTTCAATTTTACCCATATTTCTCATATTTAAAACTTTTTCAAAAATTTTTTTTTTTTTTTTTTTTAATTTTTTATGTTTTCCTTAAGTTTTTGCACATATTTTTATAAAAATATATGATATCAAGCAAGCTTTAAATCTGAAATGTAACATAAAAATTATGACTGAAATTGAAAAAAAAAAAACCAAATAAATAATTTTAAAAAATAACTTATCATTTGTTTGTATGTAGATTCAAGGCTTCTTTTTACATTTTGTTATTAAATATATACAAGATTTCTTAATAAAACAATTGTTTTTAAATTAATTCATTTTTTATTGCTAAAAAAATATATTCTCACACATATTCAAGTATATTTTGTTGCTATCCTAACCATAATCCCCTATGGCCGCCCTTCTTAGAAACCGGTACCACTGTGCGCTGTAAAAATAAAATTATCTATTCCATATAACCTGAGAAATATTCAACAAAAAGTATCCACCTAAAAGTTGACAATAAAAATAAAAAACCATCATTTTGCTAAATGAAAGAGAAAAAAATTTAATATTTATTAAAGAAAAAGAACCTGTAAAATATAAAAAAAGAAATTAAATTAATAAAATATAAAACATTTTAAAATGCTAAACCTATAAACAAACCAATCATGAACGAAAAAACCGTAATTGGGTTGAAATTTCTACTTAAAGTTCTTCCAATTCTCCAAGTTTTATATTTAATCCACTGTAAAAATAATTGATAATTCTGTAAAAAAAAAAAATAAAATCATTTTTAAATGTCAAATAATTAAATAAATTAAATGTCAACAATGTAATGTCGAAAAACTAACTCTTCTTTGGGGATGAAAAACCCTAATGGCTCTTCTCCTGCCCATTATAAGACCTTCAGCCTGGAGATAAACAAGACCAAGATTTTGCTGAAATTCAAGAAACACATAAATTAGAAGAAAAATCAAAAAAACTAAACGTTTAATTTACAAAGACGAATGTTTGCGGGAGGAATTGAAGCAAAACCTCTCGCTGGTAAGATGCTTTGTAATCGTATGATGCTTCTGGCGGAAGCAATGCACGAACGATGTTGGTTTCCTTTTACAAAAAGATATATAATTTATATTTTTTTTAAATAAAAATTTTCTTACCACATCATTTCGTCTTCTCCAGCACAACCCGAGGTTCATCCAATCCCGTCGGCCAAACTATAAGATAAACCAAATACATATAAAACAACGGATAGAGAAAAATAATTCAATAAACTTACGTTTCTAAAAAATCCCAAATCCATTATATTTTCCATTTTCAATATTTTTTCTTATCTTTTTATTTTTCAATCGTGTTTGATCTTGCTTTTTAATATTTTAGACTGAAAATTTCTCATTTTTGCCTAGCTTAAGTACAAGTCATGAGAATCAACAAGAACGAACCTTTTTAAAAAATGATGAAAATATTATTTTTGTACTCGTCCAGTGTTATTGTACATGAATTCGTTAGATATTTTAATGCAGAGCTTCCCTGTCTCATTTCACCAACAGAAATTTCAGCAAATTGTTAAAAAGACATCAAATGCACTTTGCTCCTTTTTATAGGTTCAAATTATAAGAAAAGTTCAGTGGCATTGCAGTGTTAAAAATGCATTGGGTGCACTGTTTTTTTTGGATTGGAAAATTTTCAAAGACAGTTGAACAACAAGTATCAGGATATCATGTCAAGAAAAGTGCAGTGACAATGCAACAGAGGTAAAAATGCATTTGCTGCACTTTTTTCCGAAAATGTTCCAAACAGTTAAACATTAAAAATTTTGACACAATTTTAAGAGAATTGCAGTGGCGTTGCATTAAAAGTGTTAAAAATGCATCTGCTGCACTTTTTTCAAAAATATTTCAAAACAGTTAAACATTTAATATTTGGATAACATTTCAAGAAAAGTGCAATCCCACTGCATCAGAAGCAGTAAAAATGCATTTGCTGCACTTTTTTTTTCAAAAATGCTGAAAAACAGTTGAACATTTCATATTTTGGCACAATTTAAAAGAAATTCATTGAATGCATTTTTAACACTTTTGATGCAACGCCACTACACTTCTTAAAATATTATCCAAATATTTGGTATATATCTAAGGCATTCGCGCTAGATATTTCCAAGGCATTCGATTGAGTTTGGCATCAAGCTCTCTTGTCAAAAATGTGTGCTTATGGTTTTGACGATTCTCTTGCCAAATGCATTAGAAACTATCAATACATTACAAGTTGTATTTGATAGGTTCAGATCAGATATCCACGAAATTAATGCTGGCGTTTCACAAGGCTCTGTCTTATCACCCCCTTTTTTTGCCTTCATCAACGATCTTTAAGGAATAACTTTTAACTTCATTGTTTTGCCGATGACAGCACGCTCAGTTTCTCATAGATATTGCTTGAATATAATTCGCACATCTGGGCTGAAGCTTCACTAGCATATTTGCATTTACTTTGTCGGATTCAAAACAAAGCGTTTAGATTAATAGGGAATTAACACTCGAAGACCGAAGAAATGTTTTCATGGTTTTTTTTTTTTATTATCAAGGTTCCTTTGTAGCGGCTAAGTGCATTCCCACCCTGAGAAAATTTCCTCGTAATACTCGCCAAGGCATGACTGCTCGCTCATAAGTTCACTCTGAAGCCTAATTTTTTCCAATCTCCGAACATGGTTTCTTATATTCAAGACGGACTCCATTTCAGAATAAGTATGACTTTGCAGTCTCTGATTGTGCTATAGAGCGTATTTTTTAACAACTTCTGTAACCATTTCTATTTGTAAGTCACGATGTAGATCGCTATTTCTTATGTACCAAGGTACATTAACTTTGTATGATTTCGGTATTTGTTTTCTTTGTACAGCCCCATTATTGGAATCCATAGGTCCAAACAGGCTTTAGTACTTGATTATACAGCATTATTTTGTTTTGGGTTGATAAATCAGAGTTGTTACCAAGTAACCAGTACATTTTTCTATATTTCAAGTTTAGTTCTTCTCTTTTCTTTTTGATGTGCTCTTTCTACTTTAGCTTTGCATCCAGAGTCATTCCAAGGTATTTGGCCGTATTGGCGTAGGGTACAGCTTGATTACACTGCACAACAAAATTGAGCTTTTTGTATGATGAATTAACCAAACACTACTTTTCCAAAGGTTTTTGTTGTGCTGAACTCGAATCCGAATTCAGAAATATTCTATCAGCTCCCGTTTTTTAAATATTACCGTTAGAATATGCAAAAACACCTGTTTCTGAAGTTATGCTGCAATGTGTGGGAATTTTTTTGCAACACTTTTTGTGAAGGTTTGTATAAGAATTGCCTTTCTTCTTTAAAAATCTGTTTTAATCTTTGCGATATCTTTTTTATAATCCGAGATATTTTAATTTGAAGTTACTGCAGTTTGAAATTACGTTATTGATAAAATAAGCCAAAACACACGTACTTAAACTTAAGATATCTCAGATAATAAAGCAGATTTCGGAAAGATTTAAACAGATTTTCAAAGAAGAAAAACAGTTCTTATAGTTAAAAAGTATGCCAAAATAAGGTACCTCACATCAAAGCATAACCTCAAAAACAGCCAAAACACGTTTTTTTCGCAAATTCTAACTGCAATATTTCAAGAACTAAGACTGATAGAATATTTCTGACTTCATATTCGAGTTAAGCACCCCAAAAACTATTGGAAAAGTATAGTTCGGTTTATTCATAATAAAAATAGTCAAATTTTGTTGACCAGAGCTATCAGCCAAAAAACGTGTTTTTGCATTTTCTAATGGCAATATTGCAAAAACTAGAGCTGATAGAATGTTTCTGACTCCGGATTCGAGTTCAGAACACCAAAAACCATTGGAAAAGTATTGTATAGTTTATTCATCGAAAACCTTGTTGTGCAGTGTTATTAATGAATATTGGAATATTGTTTATCTTTTTATTTGAAAAGTTTATATGTGAACATTTTGTTTCATTGAGTTTGATACGCCATTTTTCGGTCCATGCTCTCTCACTATGTCGACTGTCGACGGCATTTTGTAGTTTTACCTCTGCCTTAGAGACACATTTGTCGGGTACCAAAATTGCGGTATCATCTGCAAAATTAGCCATTATGGTGTGATTACAATGTTCATCAGTAGCTCTTCTTAAATCCTCTCTAAATTTTCTTCCTGCTTGCACTATGTTAAAACATTGTAACGATATGGCTTAAATTCCTTGAGTGTCTGTCCAAAATAAAAAAACTGGTGTCAAGTCAAAAGTATCCATGATTTTTAGCCAAAGGATCCAGGTAATCTTTGTTCAGGATCACTAGAGATAATCGATAGCACCCCAATGGCTCCTTTTCAAGGATCGGGACCTTTTATCTTTTTCTTTAAGCTAACTTTATCTTTTTCTTAAAGCATCCCCTTGGAAGATGGTGTCCTTAAGACTTTCCTTGACGAGTCGAAATCTCTCGATCCCGAAGAAAGAGGAAAGGCTTTGGAAAAAGATTCAACATTCCAAGATTGTCATCAAGATTTAGCACAAGAAGGTCAAACTGAAGCTGATCCTGAGGAGAAAGTCAATCATCATTTCATTGCATTTATTCAAAAAGATGGCGAACTATATGAAATGGATGGAAGAAAGAACTTTCCAATCAAGCACGGTTCAACATCTGATGAGAAATTTGTCGAGGTTTGTAAAGTGGTTTTTTTACAACTAACAAATATAAAAACAATAATATCTTTTCTTTATTTACAGGATGCTGCAAAAGTTTGCAAAGAATTCATGGCTCGTGATCCTGAGGAATTGCGTTTCACTGTAATGGCACTGGCTCCCACCCAAAATTAAAGATACCTCTCATCGGTTACATCTCATTATTTATTTAATTGTGCATTTTGTGTGTGTGTTCTGCTTGAAATGCACATTCGCGCTATTGATTGGCTTTTTAAAAATTAATATTAATAATTGTCTCTGTATGTTATCTGTGGTTTTCAATTTAATTGGATGGCATATAATGCTACCATTAATATTTTTATTTTATTTTTTTTTGTCTGAATTAATTTAATTTTTTTCTATTAGCTTTTGTATGAATTCATAAATGATATTTGTAATAAAGAAAAAAAAAGAAAAAAAAATCAAACAATATTTTTTTATTTGAATATTATTTAAAAGTTCGTAGAACTTTTTACCTAGAACTATAAATATTTACTTTAGGCTTTGTGACGCATTCTTTAAAATTTATATTTCTAAAGCGTCATTTTAATAAATTATTATTGTCTCTCTATCATCAAATCAATTAAAACGTGAATTTCACGTTTATTTTTTGTTTATTGAATTAAAATGTTTATCCTTCAATCGATTTCGTCGATAAATGCATGACCAAATAATTAAAACCTGTTAATATGGTTAATATGTCTATTGTCCCACTGAATGTAGACTAAATTAATAAAACATTAGATGAGAGAGGTCTTTAACCTTATTATCTGTAGCTATTTGAATAATAACCAGTTTAGTTTTAAACTTGTAAAAAGATTTATTAGGTGAGTTATTTTTTTTTACTTCTTTACTTTTTAATTTTAAACACATCTAAAAATATGATAGTCTACTTATGTAGGAATGTTTTTTTGCGATGATAAAATGAATACAAATACAGTAATAAATCATAACGAATAAACTATTAATTTAATTTATATTCGTGACTGAAGTCAATTATTTTTCTTGATTATTTAAACAAATTAATAGTATTTTCTATAGAATCTCTAAATCCATGTCAAATGTAATGAAAATTATTTCCAATTACGAAGGGTTCTATTTATCTTTTGAAAATAGGAAATGATTGGGGGGCAATGACGTATCCAATCCGAAAAAAAATATTTTTTGAGGCTTACATGCATTCTCCCAGCAGACTCAATAAAATTAAGACTGGTAAACGAAAGTCAAACGATAGGTAAATGGCAGTCGTAAAGATTAACGAGTATCGCTGAAGTAAAACGATTATCGTAATACGTAATTTGAACGAGAACGAAGTAGTTTCAACGATAATCCTTTTACAATATAAAGCCAAAGATAAATATGAGTATTCAATCTAAAAATAAGTTGTCAATTTCTGGCACAGTATTTTGTGATCAATTGTACAGTGCCGCTCACTTGAATAGCACACCTTTTTTTTTAGTTATAAGTGCATATAATTCCTGTCTCTTAATACCAAAATGATCAATATTTTACTTTTTGGTATGTCCCCTTATGCACTCTCTCTGTGAGCGAAATCATTCATTTTCAATGACCCGTTAGTTAAATTTTGCAATTTTTTGCGGAACAACTCTAAAAAAAGTGCTCCTATTCTGGCTCACTTGAATAGCACATCCGCTTTTTTTTTTAGTTTTCGAGTGCAAATCAAAGAAGGTAGAAATGCAGAAATTTTCTCCGATGTCTTTTAGTAATTTAAAGCTGATTTTTAAGTGGGTCCCACGAAATAATTGGTAGAGGAAGAAAAAGCGAAAATCATGAGTGCCCCCGTCTATTCGCCAAAAAGGTAAAAAAATGCAACAAACCCGGAAATTTCTTTTCAATTTTTTTTACGCAATGAGTCCAATTGTGAATAAAATATGAAAGGGTAAACAGTAAGTGCTGTTACTGCAGCTGACAGAAGAGCGATTCTACGACTCGCGTCAAATTCACATAACTCTTCCGCCAAAATAAAGGAAAAAGTGGTATAAAAGCAAGTGCTTCCATATTTAAACCACTGATTTCGATGGCTTAACAGTTGAAGCCATTAAAGCTAAAGACAAAACCATCGATAAACACCTCCCGTAAAGTGCAACTCATAAGTTTCTGTCGATCTTATGACATGAAATAAAGCATGTTTTCTCCGATAAGAAAAAAATTAGTTTAGATGGCCCCGTTGGCTTTAACTATTATTGTCATGATATGCTAAAGAAGGGCCATGCATTGGATCATAAAAATAGTCGAGGAGTATCAAGAATGAGACTTTGTCAACATTCATTTAATACAATGCATTTGTATTAAGAAATATTTTAATTTGTTCCGGAATGCTTCAACTTTTTTTCGAACATTTTTCAAAAATGGGGGTTTTAAAGCCAAAAACACCGTTCTTATTTTCGCATTGAATTGAAAAACGTTGTTCTTAACAATGTTCCACATTTTCGGACCTCTAAGTTCAATATTTCAAAAGTTAGAGGCCGAAAATAATAAAATTAATCGAGGTTTTAAGTTTTTATATTATGTCTAATTTAAAAGAAGTGTTCTAGACATTGTTCTATTTTTAAGGATTATGCTTGTTTTCATAAAAAACTTAAAAGAAAACATTTCGGATTTGTTTTTTTAATTCGGTTTTGAATTCGATTATTTAATGGTAAATACATATCATGAGTGTTTTTTAAAACAACTTAAAAACACCTTTGCCAAATTGTAATGATTTAGTTAAATGCTAAAGCCATTTTATTATTTATCATTTTATTAATTTACTAAATTAAATCAGTGTGCTTTTTGACTAAGTAACTTACTAAAATGACTAACATTTTACTAAATCGTTTAAAATTTTGCGCCACTATTTTTTCTTAGGTTTTAACTTGGATTAGATTGCAAGGTTCAGAAAAACAATTTTTACTTGCGAAATAGAAATAGCTACTATTAGGAGACTTTTACCATAAGAGCAAATACGTGGGACCTAATCGTGCATACCATCAGATTATTGGTAGATCTTTATTTGAAACATTTTTTATACATAGCTAGAAATAAATTGTTAATTATTTTTCAACAATGCTACTGAAAAATAATCATTTACCAAGTAATATATTGTTTCCAATTCGTTAACCTCGATTCTTTTAAATTTTAAAGCACCAATTTTATAATTTTATTGGTCAATAAATGATTAACAAAGGTCAATTACATTCATTATTTGGTCAACGATAAAAAATATTACATCGATTCATAGATTTTAAACACAGTCACTGTGGTGTATGTGGAACATTTTTCTTTTTAAAGATAAATGATACAAATATTGCGTGGCTGACCAAATAATGAAACCATGTTATCTTTGTTGATCACCACAGTGTTCTTTCATAAACCTTTGAGAAAACTTCTTCTTTAATTCTGTAAAACTAAGTTTTTTCTTCTTTTCCAAAACAAAGAAAATAAATACAAAATCTTTAAGTCTATTTTTCTTTATTTATATAAACACTATTAACACACTTCAATAGAAGCAACAGTCGTCTACCCATCTAAATTAGGAACATCAGTAAAAGTCACTTCGCCCGATTCCGGAGCATTTAAATACTCAATCATAACAATATGATTGGTACCAGTTTTGAGTACTTCTTTCGGCACATACAAAGTTATTTGTGGACCAACTGTTGGCCAATATCTTCCCAAATTCTCTCCATTAACAAATACAATTCCCTTACTCCAACCTCTTGGATCAATATAAGTATCGTATACTTCCTCTTCTTCAATTTCCAATTCACCATAGAATATAGCTGGTCCAGATCTAAGCATTGATCTGTTATTATGTATCCGGAAACCACGGGTCTTTGGCATACCTTCGGTTTCAATGAGTCGCACAATATCATTGTACGATTCTAGTGGATATTTTGTCATGGTCCAATTCTTGAGAACAGTCCTATCAACAATTACATCATTTAGGATGCCCTTGAAATCATTTGGGATGTTATAGTTGATTCTTCCTTGATTTTCAACAAGTATTTGTAGTTTATTTCCAAGACCGGCGTTAATGGGTAAGGAAAAGACTTGACTTTCTCTTGACAAGACTCCGATGAAATTCCTATCAACATAGACATAACCCCGATCACGAATTCCATCTACTCTGAGTACAAATGGATCTCTTCCCATGCTTGGTAAACTTGTTTCGTATAAGACAAGTCCCGAATACTGATCAAGAGCCTCAAATGTTTGGGGTTTCTGGGACGTAACTGTACCCGCAGACAAAATACGTCGACCATCGTTGGATAGAATGTGACAGCAGCCAGTTAGCCGAATTGTTCCATAGTGCTTCTTGGGTAATGGCACTGGCAGTGGAATATCTGGAAGTGTTTCGTAACGACCTATGATCTCACGCAGTTTGTAGTATTTTTCTGTTGGATCGCCTGACTCATCCATGGGCGCATCGTAGTCATATGAAGTTGTATCGGGTTGGTAGCGGCCCGGGCCACCATCATTGGCTCCGGCTGTAAAGCCAAAATTGGTTCCTCCATAGAACATGTAAAAGTTTACACTTGCACCTTCGTCAAGCATTTTACTGTAAAAAAAAGCAAAATTTTTAGATTTGTTCGAAGAATACAAAAGAAACCTACATAAAAGTTGGGGTCACAGATTTAGTTTGAACTCTTGACATTTTCTCCTGCCAATGGGTCAACCATCCGGGATAATATTCAGCATTTACCAACGGTCCCTTGGGTTGGAGTTTCTTTTTATAAGCCCACTGCTCAGTTGTATTGTCAGTAGCTCCAAAGTCCAAAGTTGCTAGGACCCCAGGAATATAACCACATCCGAGCACAGATGGTCCGTCGTTGGTAAAGAGAACTGCTTTGTCTTTGACATGAGCATGTGTCTCATCTCGCATCCATTCGCGGTATTTTTTATCGCAGGCATAGAATGATCCATACTCATTCTCCACTTGCACCATAATAATTGGACCACCATTTCCATAGAGATAAGGTCCCATGCGAGCCATAAGCTGAGCATACCACAGTCGAACCTCATAGAGATAATCTTAAAAATGAAATGATTGGATTTGTTATAAAGCAAATTTGGTAATGTGTTTTTGAAAGTTTTTTTCTTACTTATGTCTGCTGTTCTTAGTTGAATTTGAGGATATTTGGTTAGCAGCCAATAGGGAAAACCACCCTTTAAAGAAAAAACAATGTTAAAATGTATTGGCTACTAAATAAATTTTAAAATAATTTGTGTAGAAAAAAAATAATTTTAAAGGTCACTGTGACGTATGCGTATTTTTTTTTATATTGGAGGTGGAGGCCGTTTTGGCGCTGATTGCTTCATATGTAAGTGAAAAATGCTCCTACAGAAAATTTAAAAACAGAATTTAACTGGTGCAATAACTAAATCAATAGTGGAGTAATATAAGCAATTATCGTTTTAAAATGAGCGCTGTCGTATTTAAAAAAAAAATTTAAATTAAGGTTTTTGTGAACAAAATTTTGTTTTAAAGTTAGTGGAGTAACTAAAGCAAATGATTAGGGAACCCGGCCGAACAGCTTCGTTTTTAATGATCTTTTTTTTTCAAACATCGGTTATTAAAAATACTTTAACCTCTATGGGTTAAAAATTACCGATGTTGCCGTATTGTTTTTTAAATTAAAAATATTTTTTTTTTTAACGAAATCATTTTTTTGTTGCACTTTTATAAATTAAATAGCACCGAAATATTGCCTAGGTAATTTAAAGAAAAAAAATATATGGGAGTGTTGGACGATCTTCCATCGTTTAAGCGATAAATGCAATTTTCTCACAAACTTACTTCAAACACAAAAAAAAATATTTTGAACAGAACGGCAACACCAACAATATTTAAATACACATTTTCAAAAAGCTAGAAGCTCATTCGTAAGAGTTAAATTTAAATCTACTGAATTTAATGAAGAGTTTTTAAAAAAATGGTCCTCAAATTCCGATTTTTGAAACAAAATGTTATTACAAAAATTTTAAATGACATTTTTTCAAACTTTTTAGCAATAAAATATAAATTTATTTTTAAACATTTTTTGACCAATAATATTATTAGTTGAATTCCGAAGAGGAAAAGGTAATATAATATCACAACAAAAAAATTACAACTGTTAAAAAAAGAGCCAAGTTCTCCTGTGTTGAAATTATGCTGGCACAAAAAGTACTGAAATGTAAAAGTGTGCAAAGTTCTAAAGCTTCGCTTTAAATTTGTATTAATACAATTTTGATTGTTCTCTTCGCAATTTTTTCTTTAAATTAACGATTTTTAAAATAATCCAGTCAAATAAGGGTTTAACCTCGGAATGAATGTTAGTAGAAATTTTTTTTGCTCAATATCTTCCTTTTGCCATTCTATAACATATCTCAAAAGTCTAGAAAAATCTCATGTCCGCTTGTCGCGATTTCAAGGTCAAATCGCGAAATGGAGATTTTCAAAATTAGCAATAATAGGCTATGGTATTATATACACATATGATACATGATTTCAAGGTATTTTTTAATACTGATTCCAAAAAATCTAAAATCAAGACAATCTGACGTCTCTGGAAAAAGTTATACCTGTTTTTCATCTGTCAACTCATATTATTATAACAGTTGCAAACTTACTGCCGAAAAACCCTTAAAAGTTATGGTAGATGAACTAAATTTTGCATAAAGATTTTAGAATCCATCATTATTAAAAATCAAAACAATCCATTACAAAAATATATATACCTACGAAATAATGCTATTTTTTGATGGAGGGGCAAATTTTAGAATATGCACTAAAGAAGATTCTTGTTCATCTTAGGAATAAGTGCAAATAGGCTAATTTTTTCATTTTAATCTTTGTTTGGATATTCTTTAATTACCCTTAAAAATCTAAAAAAATCTCATGTCCGCAAGACCTAATTTTCTTGGTTTGAAAATAAGGTGCAGATTTTAAAAAAATGGAAAACTTCACTTCAGATTTTTGTGTCAGATCAACATGAATAAGGTGCATTACTTTTCAGGGATGGTCAGGTTGACTTGTTTGTGAGTTTTGTTGGAATTAGTGTTAAAAAATACCTTTAAATCATGTCGCTTAAGTTGGTATACATATAAAAATTTAAACTTTTCTTATTAATTTTTTAAAATCTGCACCTTATTTTCAAACCAAGAAAATTAGGTCTTGCGGACATGAGATTTTTTTAGATTTTTAAGGGTAATTAAAGAATATACAAACAAAGATTAAAATGAAAAAATTAGGCTATTTGCACTTATTCCTAAGATGAACAAGAATCTTCTTTAGTGCATATCCTAAAATTTGCCCCTCCATCAAAAAATACCATTATTTCGTAGGTGTATATATTTTTTGTAAGGGATTGTTTTGATTTTTAATAATGATGGATTCTAAAATCTTCATGCAAAATTTGGTTCGTCTATCATAACTTTTAAGGGTTTTTCGGCAGTAAGTTTGCAACTGTTATAATAATATGAGTTGACAGATGAAAAACAGGTATAACTTTTTCCAGAGACGTCAGATTGTCTTAATTTTAGATTTTTTGGAATCAGCATTAAAATATACCTTGAAATCATGTATCGTATGTGTATATAATACCATAGCCTATTTTTGCTAATTTTGAAAATCTCCATTTCGCGATTTGACCTTGAAATCGCGACAAGCGGACATGAGATTTTTCTAGACATTTGAGATATGTTATAGAATGGCAAAAGGAAGATATTGAGCAAAAAAAATTTCTACTAACATTCATTCCGAGATTTACCCCTTTTTTCTCCTTATTTGACTGTATTAAAAGCTTATTGAAAAATTGCCAAGTAAACAATCGAAATTTTATTGATACAAATTTAAAGCCAAGCTTTAGAACTTGGTACACTTTTACATTTCAGTACTTTTTGTGAAAGAAATTTTGAGTGGAGTTTAAAGCCATTTAAACCATTTTTCGCAATATAAAAAGCCAACTTTAATTTTTTTTAAAGATTCAAATAAAAATATACTGTGTTATGTAGTGGAGTAACTAAAGCAAATTATTAGGGAACCCGGCCGAACAGCTCTGATTTTGATGATCTTTTTTTTTTCAAACATCGGTAATTAAAAATACTTTAAAGTCTACAAGTCTACAGGTTAAAAATTGCCGATGTTGCCGTATTGTCTTTTACTCCCATATAATTGTTTTCCTTTAATTGCCTAAACAATCTTTTGGCATTAGTGAATTTATTGGAACAAGTTTTGGAACAATTTTTTTTGTTCACAAAAATCTTCAATTAACAACTTCTTTTTAACAACTTTGCTTGTTTCGCTATGCAGTAGCACAAAAGCTTGACTCTGAAACCCATTAAACAACGAAGTCTTTGATAAAAAATAAATATACAATCCCAAAATTAAATTTTAATTTAAGCATTGTTTTCGCGAAATAAAAAAAAAATGCCAGAAACAAGATCATCAAAGATTCAGCCATCTGAGGTGAATTCTCCGAAACCATCTGTGAGTAATTCAGCGAACATTGCAGATCAACTGTGGCGTAAAATGGAGAAAAAGCTGCAAACGTGGGGAGATGAAACTAGACTTGAACTCGTGAAAATCATGGAATCGAGATTGTCAGCCCTGGAGCAAACTTTCAATGACAAGGTAAAGTCAGCCACTCTTGAACTTGAACTAGAGCTGTGTCAATCGTGATTGATTCGGTCTTTTTGACCCGTTCACCGAAAATTCTGTGTGATTGCAATCACTATAAACCAAATCAATCAATCCTTATATCAATCTCGTTCATAAAATAAGAAAGTACGAAGTAGAAAAGTGCGTTTCGTTCATCCAAATCGTTTACAATCAAAAACCACGAAGTGGAAAAGAACGTTTCCTTCATCCAAATCGTTCACAATCAAAAACCACGAAGTGGAAAAGAACGTTTCGTTCATCCAAATCGTTCACAATCAAAAACCACGAAGTGGAAAAGAACGTTTCGTTCATCCAAATCGTTTACAATCAAAAACCACGAAGTGGAAAAGAACGCTTTGTTCATCCAAATCGTTCACAATCAAAAATCATCTAAAAAATCTCTCAGAACTCGGATTTCGTTCTTTCCATTCATTCTCAATCATCATTTCGATTCCATGCATACAACTGTTACAAGTTTATATAAGCAGGTTCAGAGTTTGAATTGAATCGGATTCGATTGGGAATTTCTATCGAATATCTGACCTTGACTTCTTTTTACTTTTGATGTATCTATTTCGATGTTTTGAACTTGGCGGAGACATAATGCCTTACTGATAATCAAAGTTACCATTAAAATTTTCCAAAAATATATTTTCAAAAAAAAGCGGAGATAATTAAATTTTTAAAAAACTCTCATAGAAAATATAAACGAAAAATTGTTTTATATGGTTGCATTGAAATGTTAATATGTAAGGTTATATGCGATTTCTTGTTTCTTCTCTCATTTTTCAGAACGAAATGAGTGAAAAAGAAATGGTTTCGAATAAATGAACGAAAGAACGATTGATAGAAAAGACCGAATCTTTGGTGAAATCAATCTTTGAACGATTCGATCTTTTGAAATGAACGATTTGCCCAGCTCTAACTTGAACAAAAAATATATGACATCACACAAGAACAAAAACGTCTTCAGACTGTAGTTGATGAAATTGAAAGAGATAAACTTAAATCAGATGTCATCTTATATGGCATCCCGTCTCTTCCCGCCGAAGACCTCTCTGAGGTCTACCAAAAAATATGCGAAGCTGTTGGCACCCCTGCTGAAACACTATCAAATGTTTTTAGAGTAAAACCTCGAGGGAGAGAATCTAATACTGATGCATGCATAATACTTAAGTTTGCACACGAAAAAGACAAGCAAAACTTACTAAGAGCTGCAGCTTCGCATCGCAGAAGAACAAAGGCTGAATTAAAATTGCGTGACATTGGCATCAACTCTGATAAAAGTTTTCATCTCAATGAGAGCCTCACCAAGCAAAATTACCAACTACAAAGACAAGCTCTAAAGTTAAAACAACGCTCACTCATCACGTCAGTTCACACTTTCAAGGGAAATCTCTTCATACGTACAACACAACATCATTCTCCAATACCAATCCATTCAATGGAAGAGCTGAGAAATGCAATCGGTACAACATTAAATGATCGTGATAACTGATAACTCCATACCTTAACTTTGATATTTCTCTTTATTAATTTTTCTCTTTTTTTCTTCCAATTTTTTTTTTTATATTGCATTTGTTTTTTTCTTGTTTTCTTGTTTGTAAGAGAGTATTCCAGTGATTTCTTTCTTTTTTTTTTTTTTTTTGTGTACTTTTTCATATTTTTCTTTTTCTGTTTGTTTTTAACTAACCTATTTTTGCCCAGTTTTTTGTTTTTTTTTTTCCTTTTTAATTTTTCTTGTCATCATAAAACCATAATGATAAGCAGCAATGGTAATGAAAATCTGGGTTCGCTGGTAAACATATTGTGTAGACAGAAACAAGGTCTTAAAATTTGCCATCTAAACGCACAAAGCCTAACTAATAAAATTGATGAGTTGAGACAAATTTTTGTTGAGAGTGAAATTGACATTATCTGTATTTCTGAGACTTGGTTTGATCCAAATCTAAATGATGATTATGTGTCTGTATGTGGTTTCAAGTTACACCGTGCTGATCGTTTTGATAGAAGAGGAGGTGGAGCAGCTATATATATACGAAATACAATCCAATCCCGTGTAGTGTTGCGTTCTGATGAGAAAAGTAATTCTCAATTTGTTTTTATTGAAATTCAAAATGAGGTAGACAAATATACAATTGGCTCACTTTATATGCCACCTAACATTGCTTGTTCTCAAATTGTGGAAAATGTTATCAGTGAGGTGTCACTCAGACCTAAACATTTAGTACTCTGTGGGGATATGAATATAAATCTTTTGAACAATCATGCAAGTAAAACCTTCAAAGATGCAATTATCTCCTTAAACCTTTCTATTGCAAATGCTACTACAGCAACTCATTTTCAACCAAACTCTTCCCCCTCATTACTTGACCTTGTTCTGCTTAGTGAACCAGCACATCTTAAGTTCTACAGCCAACTTTCTGCTCCAGCTTTTTCTTATCACGATTTGATTTTTGCAACAATTGATTTTCAAACAAAAAGCAATAATGCTCCCCAAAGTTTCCAATATCGAGATTTTCGAAATGTTAATCTACAAAGTCTTTTCATCGAATTTGATATTCTAAACTGGTCTGATATTTTTGAAACATCAGATACAAACGAACAAATAAACATTTTGAATCGGGGTGTAAATTTTCTCTTTGAAAAGTATGTCCCAGAAAAAACCAAGGTCATTAAAAACTCGGTTTGTCCTTGGATGTCTGATAATATAAAGAAAGCTATGAATTTGCGTGATATAAGCTATAGGAGGTGGAAAAGGTTTGCTTGTGAAGATATGTTAGGCGACTTTAAAAGGGCCAGAAATAGAGCTACTGTAATGATCCGTCAGGCGAAAAGATTGCACTATATCAACCAATTTAACTCAATCCGTTCTTCCAAAAATTTCTGGAAAAAAATAAAGGACCTGGGTATAGGTAAAAAGTCCTCTTCTAATGAAGGTGAGTTCAACGTGGATGAAATGAACCAAAAATTTGCAAATCCCATACCTTTTACCCAAAACATTGTTGAAACAATTGTTGATAACTCATCCCATGACGCATTCCATTTTTCAGAAGTTGATTTGTACGATGTTGGTAATGCAATCTTCTCGGTTAAATCCAAATGTATTGGCCTTGATAATGTACACCCAGACTTCATCAAGATCTTACTACCTAAGATTCTTCCATTTATAACATATATTTTTAACTCTATAATCTCCACAAATAATTTTCCTTATGAGTGGAAGCGTGCAAAAATAATTCCGATTCCAAAATCCTCTGGAAAAAAAGTTGAATATAGACCGATTGCGATTTTACCATATATTTCTAAGGTGTTTGAAGTTATTATTAGCAACCAAATTAAGAGATACATTGAAAGCTTAAATCTACTCAACCCTCTACAGTCTGGCTTCAAGAAAAATCATAGCTGTACAACTGCTCTCCTGAAGGTTACTGAAGATATTCGGGAAGCTTCGGAAGAAAACAAAGTTACGCTTTTAACTCTGCTTGATTTTTCAAAAGCATTCGATTCTGTTGAGTCAACCATATTATGCAATAAACTTTCTTGTCAATTCAATTTCTCTTCAGGTGCAACAAAACTTATATTTTCTTATCTGAAAAATCGTTCTCAAGCTGTTTCTTATAAATACAGGTTGTCTGAGTTCTTAAACTTAAGGAGAGGTGTGCCGCAAGGTTCGATACTCGGACCTTTGCTTTTCTCGTTATTTATAAACGATCTCCCTTCGGTTCTGAATTATTGTTCTTATCACATATATGCCGACGATGTACAATTATATTTTCATTTCCGGGTAGGACTAATCGAAGATGCAATCGCAAAAATTAACGAAGATTTAGCTTCAGTTTTTAAATGGTCAATTAAGAATCAGCTCTTGCTAAATCCCAGCAAAACAAAGTGCATATCGATAAGTACCCAGCGCTTTGACTGTCAGGATTTTCCCCAATTGTTTTTGAACGGCCAGGTGGTTGAAATGGTGTCTAAGATAAGAAATCTAGGAGTTATTTTTAATAATACATTGACTTGGGATGACCATATCAACAACACAGTTGCTAAAGTTTACGCTGTACTTCGGAATTTATCAAATTCTAGATACTTTTTACCTAAAGAAATTAAAATGAAACTGGTAAAGTCTTTGATATTACCAGTGATGACCTTTGGATGTGAAATTATTGCTGACCTAAGCTTTGAATCATTTCGAAAATTAAACTTGGCTTTTAATTCTGTAACAAGATATGTATATAATCTTGGAAAATACGATCACATATCAAGATTTTCAAAACAAATCCTAGGATGCAGTCTTCGTTGCTTTCTCCAATTCAGATGTTTGACTTTACTCATCAAAATCATAAAAAACGGTAAACCAACTTATCTTTTTGAAAACCTTTGCTTTTCGCAGTCTTCACGAAGTCTAACGATACGACCTAGAACATATAACTGCGTCACATCGCGTCGCCAGTTTTTCATTTATGCTGTATCAATATGGAATCATTTACCTTTATCACTAAGAAATAAAATTGAGCAAAAACAGTTTTTAACTCTAATATTTTCGTACATTTCATTGGAATCTTCTCATTAAATATGTAAATATAGGATTTAAAAATTTTAAATTTCAATTTATAAAAATTAATTTAAGTTTAACTTTGGTATTTTATAATCTTTTTTTTGTATTCAATCTAACCTGTACTATTTATAAGAATTATTTCTCACTGTACAGCGATTCATGAATTAAATAAAATCAAATCAAATCAAAAATTTAAAAAATAAAAACGGCAACAGCGGCAAATTTTAATCTTTAGACTTTAAAGTATTTTTAATTACCGACGTTTGAAAAGAAAGATCATCAAAATCAGAGCTTTTCGGCCGGGTTCCCTAATATTGCCACTTTTTGAGCTTTAGTTACTCTACTAATGTTAAAAAAAAATTCTTTATACTTATTTATTTCTGTATATTATGACGTTGGATTTTCTTCGCTAACTCTTTTACTATTTAAAAATTGCTAAAAAATTTAGAGCTCAATTTTTGGTCCAAGTAAATAAATTTATCTTTGATTACGATTTGTCAAAATACAGGGGTCGAATCAAGGCACACAAGATTACGATCATACGTTAACGTTTTGACTATTTGCATTTCATCAGAAAAATAAATTGATTTATTTTTGATTTTACATTTGATCTGACGATCTGGTATTCTCTAAATTTACCAATAAAAAAGAACATACACATAATGTATTTATATTCATAGTTTAAACTTAAAGGGACACTGTGGTGTATGCGTAACCTTTTTTTTTTAAACAAAACAGGTATTCTTAGTTAAGTTTTTTTTTTCGACATTCAAGTGATAACATCAATTGACATTTTTGGACCTCTTAAATTATGAGCGCTGGAAGAATATCGATGTAGATGCTCTCAAAACAACACGCCCATATATGCGTAAGGGTTCATTTTTTAAAAAGTCACATAAGAGTGGGTATTATGAGTGGAAGAAAGACTACTTTTTGCCTTCTTGTTACTTAAATTACATATGTTATGTATGTACATATTTTTCCTGCTTCCACAGAATTTTCTAATTAGAACTGAACACATTTACTTGAACAAAGAAAAAATAAATTCTTAAGTCAGTCATCCATCCATTCTGTCGTAATGATAATAATAATCGAATTAAGAATTACAAAGGCAACGCGCTAATTAAACAAGGTCACACATAAAGGTTAACATCATTACAAAAAAAAGAAAACTTACCATATCACGCTCTGCGCATATATACGGTCCAGGTCTCAATATAACTAAAAGATCCTCGGCAATGGCTAATTTTATAAACTTTTCTAAATCAGCAATGCCATCCCAAACATATTGACCATCCTTTGGATTATGCAATGACCATTCAACGTATCTTTAAATAAAAAATTAAAATGAGTGTGGTTTTACTAATTTAGAAAAATAATATTGCCTTACGTTGTTACAGCATTAAGACCAGCTGCTCGCATCGAACGAAGCTTTCGTTGCCATGATCCCGGATGTGACCGGAAATAGTGAAATGAGCCGGCAATAAAACGAAACGGTTTGCCATCCTTCAAGAATCTATTACCTTCCCAATCGACTGTAAATGTTCGATCGTGTAACTGTTGATTTAATTTTTAATTTTAAATATTTATTGATATGGAATTTATTTATGTTGGCTTACGTCAAGTCCATTGCTTGCATCAATTACTTGACGATTTCCTCTTGCTAGAGATGTTGTGCTTAGAGATAGGAGAACGAATAAGCACAGAAGCGCCACAGAACATGTGGTTCTGAGCATTGTTTTGAATTATTTTTTTATGTTTTTGATCCAAACTGTAATGAAATGTTTAATTGATTAGAGTTTTGCTTCAATAAAAAAAAAATGTGAGAACATACACGGAGAAAAAAAGGCACCTTCAAATAAAGTGATGTACACCTCAAAACCTACTGTCTTAAAAAAAAATACGATGTCCGCTTAAAATAAGTGGAATCCCAATCCACTTAAATTCTATAACTTTTAAAGTTTTCACGGTTTCTTACAGACATGATTTTTAAAAATTCTCGGTTATTTTTAAAACGTAAGGGGTGGGTACAAAAGTACTTTCTTTGTTTAAAAAACGCGGCTAATCCGAGAATTTTAAAATTCAATTAAATTCTGTTAAATTTAAGATGTTTTTTATTTTATTTTAACCCCTTGTAACCCAACATCGTAAATTTTAAAATTAATAATGTCAATCGAAAGGGCTTTAGCTATAATAAAACACGTATTTTTTAAAAATTTAATAAATAAATTATTTGCTTAGTTATTTCGAAATTTACGCAGTAAAAAAAAAAAAGTTGAAATAATTTATTTTTGTATATAAATGCAAAAATTCAAACAAAAAGCTATCTAATATTTATTTTTAGTCGCATTCCTAAAATCCAAAAATAAAACCCCGTTAGTTTATGCACGAAAAATATTTTTTCTGAAGTTCGTGGTTTTTACATAAATTTGTTTGTTTTCCAAAAAAGCCAAACTTTCAACATTAACTGCCAATTAAAAACTATTGGTGCTATTTATTAGAAATATGGCGCATTATTTCGATAAAGCAATTCTTAAAGATTATGTAAGAAGCTTTAAAACAGGCATGTCAAACTTGCGGCCCGCGGGCCGCATGCGGCCCTCAACGCTTAACTCTGCGGCCCAGTCCGCATTTTTAATAATTTCGAGTTTAAGTTTATAATTTACAGTACTTTGCCATATTATTAGGCCTAAGCGAAAAAAATTGCAATTTTTTGTTTCATGTTGCTCAATTTTTAAAATTTTTGTTGAGATATCCAACATTTTTTTTGTCTCATTTAATTTTAAATTTTGATAAAAAATAACGTACAGCCCTAAAAGACGTTTTCTAAGGATTTCATGACCTGAGAGTTTCCAGATTGGTACAATACTTTAATTTTTGTATAGAAGAATAACGTGACATTCTTAATTTTATGGCAAGAACCCCATTATGCACAAATGTAGCATGTTTGAGCCTCAGCATATTCCGAAATCGTAGAATCAAAACGAAAATGTCTTTAAGAGCTTAATCCCTTTTACACGTTATTATTTATCGAAATTTATGAATTCTTTTACTTTTTTTGAGTTAATCCGTATCTATCCTTATCGGTCGTATCAAAAATAATCCACAAAAAAATATAAACTTAAGTCATTAAGACGAATGAGTTACCTATAAGATCCAGCCTAACTAACCTTGGTCTTAGGAAAAACATGGTAAATGGAATACATTAATGTAATCATTTTTCCTGTTTTTTTTTTAATAATTTGTTTTATAAAAATTTTAGTTCTACTTTTTTCTGCGGCCCATAAAAATTTTGATCTCGCTGTTTTGGACCTTAGTTACCATTGAGTTTGACATGCCTGCTTTAAAAGAATAAGAATATGTTTTTTACAGCATTTTGGCGATCTTTTTTGGTTTGTTACAGAAATGTCACATAGGGCTACAAGGGGTTAATGTGAATTTTCATCTTAAAAAAACAACAAAAAATAAGAAATAAGATGGTTTTCGGCCTTAATTAAGTGGATTTTTTTTTTAATTTTCGCATTCAAGAAATTAAGAAGATTTGTCCGCTAAAATTAAGGTACGAGTCATATTGGCAAAAAACCATGCAGAAATCTGCTTAATTTAATATAGAATCCGCTTGTTTTTATGTGATCTTTTTTCTCCGTGCACTTTTCATAATAAGGCTTTTTGTAAAATGATGTTCAACAAATATATGAGTTTGATAGTAACATTTGAAGAAAACCGGTGAGAACTTTTTATACTTTTTATAGTTTTTGCTTAAAAAAAAAAAAACGGAAAACTAACTGACCCGGCTTTTTCCTGCCCCTAACCTCTTGGATATATAGCAACATGATATTAATTTCTAAACAGAGAAAAAGACCACATAAAATTAAGCGGATTTCTGCATGGTTTTTAGCCAAAATGACTTCCCTCTTAAAGTAACCAGAAATCCACTTAATTCAAAATGAAAATCTTCTTATTTTTATGATAATAAGAGGATTTTCATTTTAAATTAAGTGGATTTCTACTTAAACCTCTGTAGGGACACCTCTTTTTTGTGACGTGGTAGGCACACGGGTGCGAATTTGGTTTGTACTTTTTCATGTCGCTAGAACTTTTTTTAGTCTCAATATTTTTTGGAGAATCATGCATGAAATTGATGTAGAATTTTCCGAGGTATTCGAACATTGTTTTCACAGTTCCAAAAAAATATATTTTCATCATTATAAAGAGACTTTTTTGCGACCACTTTTTTGAAAAATCCTTATTTTTTTTCATTTTTGTCATGCCAAATTCACACCCGTGTGCCGACAGAGCGTTAATTTAAGACGGAAAGTCATCTTATCTAAAAACCATATGCAAAAATCCGCTTAATTTTTTTCAATTCGTCGACATGAATACGGTCTGCGATTTCTATCTTTGGAATTACTGATAGTGTTTGGGGAAAATCGCGATAAGATAGAATCATAAGGCCTTTAAAGCACTTTGCACCATGAGAGCGACCAATAAATGAAGGAGCAAATGAAATTGTTTGTATTTCTAAAGCAAATTCTTTAACAAAAACTGTCAAGATCGGAATTTAATGAGTTGGTCATAAGTTGTCACTGTAGTTCCACATCCGAGGAAGATTTTGGAAATAACCATGAGAAACTTATAGTGCTGTCAACAAGAGGATAAGAAGTTATTCCTAAAAAATCGTTGATGAAACCAAAAAAAAAAGTGGGTGATAAAATTGAGCCTTTTGGAACATCTTATACAACTTGTAATGAGCGATTAGAAAGATAGCTTCTAATTCTATTTGATCAGAGAAGCGTCGAAACTACATTATAAGCTTTCGAGTTGGAACAATTATTGTATAATATCTATCATTCTTAATATAAATGAAAGTGTGCGCGCAGGCAAAAAAAAAAATTAGTCCACTCGAAATTTTTCATTCATTAAAAAAAAACCAAAAAAGTTTTAGGTACCTAAATTTTTTGTATAATTTATTATATTTTAGTAGCATCATGGTAACTATTTATTTTATTAATCTTTAACACACTTTTCTCATTAAACTGTTCAACTTCCGATTTAAATACAAAATTAACTATAGGATTCGGTTAGTTTATAATATTGCAAAATAAATATTCATACATTAGGTATTATTATTAATCGCTAGTTTCAGAATAAATTTGTTTTTAAGTAATCTACTGAAAACTTGTATTTGTTTGTTTTTTAAATCTTTTAAATAAAAAAAAAATTCACATTAAATAATTTGAACAAAAATCAAATATTAGCTCATAGTAGAGTAACTAAAGCAAATTATTAGGGAACCCGGCCGAACAGCTCTGATTTTGACGATTTTTTTTTTTCAAACGTAGGTAATTAAAAATACTTTAAAGTCTACAAGTCTACAGGTTAAAAATTGCCGATGTTGCCGTATTGTTTTTTTTAAATTAAAATTACATTTTTTTTTGAACAAAACCATTTTTTTTGCTTAAATTTCATAAAACAAATGATAGCAAAAGATTCTCTAGGTAATTTAAGGAAAAAAATATAAGGGAGTAAGGGACAATCTTCCATCGTTTAAGCGATAAAAGAAATTTTCTCATAATCTGACTTCAAACACAAAAAAATTTTTTTTGAAAACAACGGCAACACCTACTTATTCTTATCTCTTAAATTTAAATTTCCAAACTTTTTCTAATAAAATATGAATTTATTTTAAAAAAATTTTTGGCCATAAATATTATCAGTTGAATTCCGAAGCAGAAAAGGTAACATATATCACACTTTTGAAAAAAAAATTAAAAATTACTTCAATTTCAATGGGCTTTTTTTGATAAAAACTGAATTTTTGCATTGAAATAATTAATTTTCTCAAAGACTTTGGTAAATAAGAACTTTAAATTTTTGCTATTTAACTTTCAACATTAAGGGTTATTGAATGAATAAAAAATAATTTTATATTTAGATGTTGAACTTTAAAAAAAATAAGTAAATTTTTTTTTCAAAACTTCTATTAAAAAAAGTTCTTCCAAATTAAATACTTTTTAAGTTTTTTCATAAACTGTAATACATATTGACATTTTCTTTTATAATTTCAAATTATAATAAATGTGGCCAAAAAAAAAATTGAAAATAAATGCATTTTATATTACGAAAAAGTTTTAAAAACGACATGTTTAAATTTTTTTCAAAAACCTGAGTTCAGTTACCATTCTTTCAAAAGCCCTTTATTCAATTAACTTAATTTTAATTTTTCAAATATGACTAAGCTTCTAGCTTTCTAAAAATGTTTATTTAAATATTGTAGGTGTTGCCGTTGTGTTCAAATATTTTTTTTTGTGTTTGAAGTCAATTAATAAGAAAATTGCATCTATGAAGATTGTCCCTCACTCCTTTATATTTTTTTTCCTTGAATTTCCTAGACAATCTTTTGGCATCAATTAATTTATGAAATTTAAGAAAAATTTTTGAAAAAAAAATTTGTTTGTTCACAAAAATTTTCAATTAAATTTAAAAAATCAAAACGGCAACACCGGCAATTTTTAATCTATAGACTTTAAAGTTCGGCCGGGTTCCCTAATATTGCCAGTTTTTGAGCTTTAGTTACTCCACTACCAGAAGTTTCATTTACTATTCAGTACATAGCCACTCATCTTTTGATTTTATTCACAAAATAAAAATAAACAAAATAGGTTTAGGGGAAAGGTACGAACTTGGAATGTTTCCAAGCTATCTTAACCAAAATTTGAAGTCTATTTAAGACATATTTTATCTTAATGTTGCAGAAAAAGTTAGAGTTAAAAAATGAATCAGAGTATTACATTAAACTGAAGTGTGGAACAAGTCCACACGTCTCACTGTTTTCAAGGGGTGCGATCGGTGAGACAGGCTAAGGTCAACATTGAGACGCACCGATAAAACAGAAACAAATTAACGAAAACGTCAAATAATAGGTAATTATAATTAGTGTATAATTAATTAATTTATGTTACTTTAACGTTTAACCCATTCCTTCAAAAAGTTACAAAAAAATGAAATTTATGAAATGTAAAAAATAGTTCTGTCCATTATTAGCTATTGATTATGTCTTTCAGAAAGGAAGTAAGACGTTCTTGAATTTTTAATGCAGAAATCGTTCAATGGGTTATAAAAGAAGATAAAACCGCGGAGGGCTACTAAATGAGAGGGTGGAAACTGAAGAAAGGGGTGCAAAAGCCCCCTTTTTGGTTTTTTCAATATATCTCGTAAACAAAGCAAAATTTTGAGATATTGCACCTAACACATTTTGTAGAGAATTAAATTTTCTTAACAATAATGTTTTTTAAAAATTGATAAAAAAAATTTCCTTACCAAAACAAACATACAAAAAATCAACTTTTTTATTTTTTTTTACTTTTTTGGTTGCGTCTCTTATTTGGGCTGAGATAGGCATTAACATTGATCTAAAAAAGATAGAAGATTAAATTTTCTTTAAAATGCTAATCTTATTAAATTTTTTTTCAATGAAAATTAACCGAAGTATGGCCATTTGAACCTATCTTTTTTTCGCAGTTTCAGTTTTTCTCAAGCAAAAAAGAAACATTTGAGGGGAAAGTACGATAACTTAGTAACCAAGAATTGATAGCGGTTTTTTGTAGATGGGTTAAATACAATCATTTTTTACTATGAGAGAGTAAATAGAATAATGTTAATTAATACAGTAAAATAGGGAGAAAAAAGGGGTAAATCTCGGAATGAATGTTAGTAGAAATTTTTTTTGCTCAATATCTTCCTTTTGCCATTCTATAACATATCTCAAAAGTCTAGAAAAATCTCATGTCCGCTTGTCGCGATTTCAAGGTCAAATCGCGAAATGGAGATTTTCAAAATTAGCAGAAATAGGCTATGGTATTATATACACATATGATACATGATGTCAAGGTATTTTTTAATGCTGATTCCAAAAAATCTAAAATCAAGACAATCTGACGTCTCTGGAAAAAGTTATACCTGTTTTTCATCTGTCAACTCATATTATTATAACAGTTGCAAACTTACTGCCGAAAAACCCTTAAAAGTTATGGTAGATGAACCAAATTTTGCATGAAGATTTTAGAATCCATCATTATTAAAAATCAAAACAATCCATTACAAAAAATATATACACCTACGAAATAATGGTATTTTTTGATGGAGGGGCAAATTTTAGGATATGCACTAAAGAAGATTCTTGTTCATCTTAGGAATAAGTGCTAATAGGCTAATTTTTTCATTTTAATCTTTGTTTGGATATTCTTTAACTACCCTCAAAAATCTAAAAAAATCTCATGTCCGCAAGTCCTAATTTTCTTGGTTTGAAGATAAGGTGCAGATTTTAAAAAATTGAAAAACTACACTTCAGATATTTGTGTCAGATCAACATGAATAAGGTGCATTACTTTTCAGGGATGGTCAGGTTGACTTGTTTGTGAGTTTTGTTGGAATAAGTGTTAAAAAATACCTTTAAATCATGTCGCTTATGTTGGTATACATATAAAAATTTAAACTTTTCTTATTGATTTTTTAAAATCTGCACCTTATCTTCAAACCAAGAAAATTAGGACTTGCGGACATGAGATTTTTTTAGATTTTTGAGGGTAGTTAAAGAATATCCAAACAAAGATTAAAATGAAAAAATTAGCCTATTAGCACTTATTCCTAAGATGAACAAGAATCTTCTTTAGTGCATATCCTAAAATTTGCCCCTCCATCAAAAAATACCATTATTTCGTAGGTGTATATATTTTTTGTAATGGATTGTTTTGATTTTTAATAATGATGGATTCTAAAATCTTCATGCAAAATTTGGTTCATCTACCATAACTTTTAAGGGTTTTTCGGCAGTAAGTTTGCAACTGTTATAATAATATGAGTTGACAGATGAAAAACAGGTATAACTTTTTCCAGAGACGTCAGATTGTCTTGATTTTAGATTTTTTGGAATCAGCATTAAAAAATACCTTGACATCATGTATCATATGTGTATATAATACCATAGCCTATTTCTGCTAATTTTGAAAATCTCCATTTCGCGATTTGACCTTGAAATCGCGACAAGCGGACATGAGATTTTTCTAGACTTTTGAGATATGTTATAGAATGGCAAAAGGAAGATATTGAGCAAAAAAAATTTCTACTAACATTCATTCCGAGGTTAAACCCTTATTTGACTGGATTAAATGATTATCTCAGCCCAAATAAGAGACACAACCAAAAAAGTAAAAAACTCAAAAAATCAATTTATTTTTATTTTTTTTTTTATGTTTGTTGGTAAGGAATTTTTTTTTATAAATTAAAAAAAAAAAAAAAACATTATTGTTATAGGAAATTTAATTTTCTTTGTTTTTACTATGAGAGGGGGCTTTTGCACCCCTATCTTCAGTTCCATTGAATGATTCCTGCAATAAAAACCCGTGAACGTCTTAGTTCCTTATTATCCTGTTTTTTTTTTCGATATAATCAATAGCCTATTAAGCTGATTTTTTTTTGTGTTATATTATACACTCTTTTCATAACACTCAAAAAAATTATTTTCTGTGATATTTTCCGGTGTAGGCAAATGGGCAAACTTAATTCAATCGGAACAAAAATGCTTTCACACGGACTAGCGTTACTGTGCTTGCTTTCACAGAAGAGATAAATATGAATTTTCTCACTGTTTGCACTATCTCACTACTGTAAGCTCCTTTCCCTTACATTAAATTTTTTTACTTGTTTTTACTTGTTTGTACGGGGTCAGTTTTTATAGAAAATACACTTATTCAGCCCTATCGTGAATTTACATTTTCCGCTAAACTAGTCTCTTGTTCGGCACCAAAATTTAAGTGAGAAAAGAGCTGTCGACTACCTCGCATATTACATGAAAAAAAAAACTTGAAAAAACCGAGAGGTGTCCGAGCGTGAAAAACTTTTCACCCGAAACTCATAATAGGGGAATAGTGAAATTAAATTTTTCCGGGTTTAATCTTGTTCACGTGAAACTCACAATAGGGCCAATTAAATATTAATTTAAATAAAGTATTTCTGCTGCTAAGCCATCATCACAAACGATCCTTAGAATAGTTTACTATCCCGTTTTCACATATTTTCATTATACTCTATCTAATGTCTAAAAGATATAAGAATTCTATCCATTTTAACAAAAAAATAAAAATAAAAAACCATCACAGCACACAGCAATTTGTATTCAGCTATAGATTCCAACTTCTTTGCATGTCATACCGAATTAAACCGAAACAAAACTGTTTAAGAATTCAAGAAAGGTAACACAAGCGATATTCTATTAAAACGCTTTGCTATAGCAAAATAATTTGCAAGAACTGATTACTTCAATTCAAACTTAATTTTTTTGGAAAGTATAAGTTTGAACTTGATAAGATAACAAAACTATCTTCTACATTTCTTCAAGTCAAGTTCAAAAACTAGCACAATGACCTACTATTTTGCTAATAGTAAATTAATCCAAAAACAAACAAAAGTCGGAGTCACACAAAATTCTGTCAAATTTTTAATTCAAACCACCTTAATTTCGAAATTATAATGCACTTGGTTAAGGAAACACACGCTCTATCGTCAGCGTGTACGTACGTACACTCACAATAATACTGTACGACGGGAGTATGGTACGTTGAAGCGCGAAGCAAATCGCAAAGACTGATGATTGACTATAATTGCTTCCCTGGGGAGAAGCTCAGAGCTCAGTCAGACCCACAACAATATGATTCCAACAACATTCAAAATGCGGCCATTGAGTCAATCGTCGTCGTCATCGTCGTCGTCAAAGTAATATGACTCCGCCAGCAATTATTGCTGGATGGATGGATGATATTATAAATGAAAGTGCTGCATGCATATTCAATTCTGCCTTACTTCAAATAGTACGTTTACGCGCCGTATTGTACAACTGATTGCCTTCAATATTGCTGCTTTGATGCCCCTTTGGCGGTTCTTTCTTGCTCGTCTTACTTTTTTTTTTTTTGTTCCAGTCCATCATTAGTTTCAAGTGATTTGCTGGCGTTGGGAAGTCACTTTCCCTGTCAGACATATAAGCTAATTTAATTGGTCTACTGTGGCGAATATAGTTTGAATTCGAGGCGACCGAATAAACTACCACCTCCTCTATTAAGAATTCAAGCGTATCAATGACCCATATGAATTTTAAACTTACTCATCATCATCAAGTCAGGGAATAAATTGTATACATATTTCGGTATTTTCAGACTTTTGTTTAATGTTGAGCCAATTAATCGAGTGCATCATAATTGAAAGCAATTTTTGTAAGGGTGCTTAAAACTTCAATGTTTTTAACCGTTTTTTTAAGAATGAAGTACCGTTATTAGGTAAGAAAATCAATCTCATTTTAATTGGTTTTTTGATTTGTTTTGATTAGAATCTTTTAATTAAACATATTAAGGTAGGATTTGATAATAAATGTAAATGGTTAATGAATGATTTGAATCTCTAATAGAGCCGAAGCTGCTATTGCGATAGCTGTTTTCAATTACTATGCTCTTCGACTGAGCAGTGAACAGTTGTGATTGCTCTTCCAGACAACTACAGCTCATTGCTCAGTTCTAAGGCTTACAAAAATACAATATTCAAACAAATCTAATTAACTGTGTTCTATGCTTACAATGATTAACATGAAACGATCAAAGGAACATGAAGAATAGTAAAAATATTCGATGCAATTAAAGATTTCACTGCTTTTATAAGAAAAACTGCTCTCCGTTATTCACTGCTCTTTTTTTTCCATAAAAAAAAATATTCTCTTCTCTTTAAAATTTCACTGCTTTTTTGTGATCACTCTGTTCTTCATATCCAATGATTTGATGATTAACCATTAACGATGAAAAAAAAAGCAAAGATGTAGAGAAAAGCTTAAGATGATGATGACGAAATAGAGAAGTTCTATTTGAATTACCATTCAAGACGCTATTTGTAATTAAAAATAAATTGCACGACTGGGGTCGCACGTACTTGCTCTTATGCTTAAAGTAACTATAATGTTAAAGCTTTTTATTCAAGAAATTTAAAATTTGATATTTTGAAGAAATTTCATAAATAGTATAAAAAAATTAAATCTGTTTTTATAATTAAGGGGTAATAACACCTTGTAAACCATGAAATCGAGCGTCATTTTCATCGGCGTATAAAACAAAGAAGAAATATTATTTTCTTTTGGTGTTTGTTTAGTTTAATTAAGTATATTAATAGGTAACAGAATAGGCTAATGCTTAGAGGATATAATATATGGAGTGCTTGTTCCTATACCTAATACATTGTAACGCCATATGCATGGATAGGGGTCGCTGCTGACGCTGATTATCTTTCATCTCTTTCTTTCTTCGTTTTTCAATGCGAGTCCGGTACCGCACCTGTCAAGTGTCAATCGTGATTCGTAGTATTTTTTCTGTATTGTTTGCTTTGAATTTGTTTCTTGAAAGCTTTAAATTTCCAATTCTCCTGCATTATTAAAAATAGTTTAAAAAATTTAACCAATCTGTTAATTGAAACAATATACATTCCTATGAAATATGGATGGACCACAACCACGAAGAGGTAAACCTTATCGCTGCAAAATGATTTTCAAAACAATATAATTTTTTTCATCTTCAATGTTGTTTTCTTTTTCAGATTACATATATCTAGCCTTCGGTAAAAATAACTTTAATAATCCAAACTTAATATATAAACTCTACGATCATAGATCCCATCGAAGAACCTTAACGATGAATTTGATGATACAATTTTGAAAGCGGCGAATATGGAACCACTTCCATCTCCACTCGTGGTGGCCTCTCTTAACTTGCGCAGTATTTGCCAACAGTTTACCCAGATAGTTATGGTTGAAAGAGTCCAACATTGTTGGGAGATAAGGAGAAAAGTCCCCCAACAACTGATTGGGAAGATCCTATAACTGAAACATCTACATTCATTGGCTGCGTTTGGCTTGTTCTTGCGACTACCTTCCCATTCAGATGTTTTGCTTCGTCATAAACTGAGAGCGCAATGTTTATTGAGATTTGTCTTGGGTGTCACTGGAGATGGTGAAGGCAGTAAGGATTTATTTTTAGTGATGGTGAATTTACTAAAAAAGTTTTTGCTAATCATATTATTTTTTTAGATGACATTTATAGCTTATCACTCCCAACATCACTTCCAACATTACCGTTTGAAGTATTTCGACAACTTTTAGATAGTTCAGCACTCAATAGATGATGGTATGCTATTAAGAAGAATGATTGTAGAAGTTGGCGCCATGCTTTTTGTACATGATATTTTCACATGTTAATCTCAAAATTATCAAATAAATGGACCACAGCCAGAGGTTAGATTTAATTGTTTCGAATATCTACACATCTACAAGTAGGTACTAAAAAAAAATATTTTTCTAGACTGCTGCTACTGTAAAAACTTCGATGAATAGCATAGATGATTCCGGCGTTATCATATCTGACGATAATAGTCATATGCTAAAGGCACTGGATTTGGAACAGGATCTACTCAACAATCTTGGAATGTCGAAAAAGCTTTGTTACGTCAAAAAAGTAAAGAAGAACATGTAACACTGCTTTTACAGGTATTCCACAGACTTTTGTTTTTATTTTGATTCTAAACATCTTTAAAATGCATTTAAAAATTCGGTTGAAAGTATGTTTAATGTTGCATATTTTTCGTAGGTTCTTGTATCAATTCAGTCTCTAATTCTGGTTCCTGAACCATACTTCAATGAGCCAGACTTTGAAAGAAATCGAGGTACTCCAAGTGGGACACATTCATCTCGAGAGTATAATAGCAACATTTACAAGGCGTGTGTTCTTTGGGCTATGCTTGAACAAATTCGAAATCCAAGTCCATGTTTTAAAGTGGTAATTACTTTTTAGACTAATTTGAAAGTAGAAAAAAAGCTTAGCAATTTTTCCAGGTCATTCATACACACTTTTGGTTAAAACTATTTGTCAAGTTTTGCATCAATGTTTGAATAGGCCTGGTACGCAGATCGAGCTAAATTTTAGCGGAGATAAAATTTCCATAGCAGTTATCGAAAATTTGTATGGGATTCATTTTAACTCGGCTAAAATTATTCGATAATTTGTATGTAGGCTAAACTTTGTAGAGCTGCGTACCAGGCTATAAGAAGCACCGTCTAAACTGATAAGTCTTATACACTCCTTTTCATATCAGAATAAGTACACAACTTTTCAAATGTTCAGTATTCGTTTTTTCATTACAGTGTAGGAAAAATAATAATTTTGTGATGTCAAGTCATTGTTTAAGATGTTAACAGAATCGCCAAAAAAAAATAATTCAAAACGTGTGGTAATTTTTCTTGTTTCTCTATGGCAAAGCATTTCACATCGAAAAAGAGAGTTTTTTTTTGCCACCATTCATTTTTTTACCCCCGAAATGTTCCTATCTGAAGTTCTGGATAGATTATATTCACAATTCGTAATTTTTTTTAACCATACCAGTATTGGTGGATCCTTCATTGTTTGTTTTATTTCTAGTGTTTTCGCCAAAATTTAGCGTTTTTAATCCACCCATGTTTTTGAAAATGGTAGTATGATTATTAAATTACACCTAGAAAAGTCCAGTTATTTGTTTTAATGGTAAATTTGTCCGAAATCCACAACAACATTAAAGATAAGAAGGGTGTACCTATTCTGATGAAGAAAAAAATAAGTCAATTTTTCCTCAAAAAATACTTTACAAGAAAAACAATGGAAAAGTTATGGTCCATTTTGAAATAATTTTAGCCGTTGGTTTTCCTAACATCTTAAACTATCAAAAACAATAAAACCTTGTTTGGTCACGAACCACTATTGGGGACAAACGATTAATGAACATTTGAGAAGTTGTGTACCTATTCTGATGAAAACGAGTGTATAATTAACTTAACTATAGTGTTTTTCTAAATGGCTCATTGAAGGGTGTCCGTATCATCTTCAAATGGTTTAACAAATTTTTTTTCCAAAATTATATCATTGTAGAAAAAATTTAAAAACAAATAACTATGTATATATATTACATAACTTTAACAAAAAATCTTTGTTCTTTTATCATAGGCCTTAAAATGTTCCATATCGAGAAAACGAAAAAGTGTTGCCTGCTTTTTATTTCCCGGATTGCATATGGCGATTTAATTGCGCCATCTCGAATGATGCCAGGTGCCAGGTAGTACACACTCTTGTGCCAACATGAAAACAAACAATTAAACCAAGCCTTCAGATAACGATAAATCTCAACGCGAAGTTTACCTGAAACGTGTGAAAGTACTAGAAGACACCAATGAGATGCAACAGAAATTCAATGACTTTATGCAGGGTTTTCATATAGTTGAGCTAGAGTCTATGAATCCATTTACCGCAAAAAAAAACCTGGAAGAATAAATCGAATTTGTCTTTATATTTTGTTTATTTTGGCGATAAAATAAAATTCAAATAGCAAACTCATACAAATATTTGTTTTTGTTAAAACTTCACGTAATGAATAGCACAAGCACTTCATAATGCTCTAAGCTTCCAATATCTTAGAGAACAATATTTATTTTGATAATAGAAATAAACATCTTTTGACTAAAATACGGCTTTTAGAGACTGCAAGCTGCATACAATTTTTTTTTCACGCCCAATGATGGAATCCAAGCAAATAAACTGCGTCCTTCAACTCTCGATTCAGTTAGAACAAGCAGTAATGCTCTAATTACAGTCAAATTACGTAGCAAGAATCGAGGATGCCATATGAATTTGAATGAACAATTGTCTATTGAAAACGAAACAAAATGTATGTTAATGGTTTATATTAAAATTGAGATAAAAAATTAACTCACCTACAACACAACAATAAAGAAAAGTACTCCCACGGCAATTTCAACCTTTCTTGGAGCAAATGCCGCCCCTCCACACACGGATATCCACTCCTGTGAAGAATTGCTTGCCAAGCATTTCCCGTCTCAATAACCTTGATTGTACGATGCCAAACTCATCTTATTTTGTGTAGGAAAATGTTGCTGCAAACAAAAAGGAACGTTAGTAGATTTGTTCAATTCTATAAACTTACTTGTCCACTCATACTCGAAACTCAGCCACCATATTGCAATTTTGGTGGTGGACACGTGACGTTGCACACGATGTGATCTCGAACTTGAGGCATTTCTTTAGTGAGCTTGACTTGCTGTGAATCGATGAGTTTTGCGCTGTTCATTGATGTCTCTGATATCGAGCACTTCACACATGAAATCAATAACTGGATGTGCCTTATGGAATGTCGTTGCAGAAACTAATAGGACAAATATTTAGTTAACAAATGGAGTAATAAATTATTTAACTTACCTTCAATATTTAACATATTTTTCCATTGAGATGGTTGTTCACTTTTATGAAAACCAAACCAAATTTCACGACCACCGCAAATAGCAGTAACCATCTGAAGAACTAAAGAAACTCCTTCCAACTGGCGTATGTCATTCTTGGAAGATGTACCATATAAATTACTATATGCATGAACCATAGTCTATGATTTCACATTTACCTGGTTGTATATTGAGATAATGAACAATGGGCCGCCCCTCACGAACCAAAGTCGGACGACGACCGTCGTGGCAAGTAAATACTGGCAGTAGGTATATCACTTTTTTTTTGAATTCCTCGAAAAAAAGAAGAAAACTAAAAAGAAATTGATGTTTTTTTCATATTTTTTTTTGTTTCTCTTTACCTGAAAATGGTAATTAATTGGCTGCTTTTCCTTTTGAAAATTTTGCAGCATATCCCATCAATTATTTTTTTTTATTCCAAAACACAAATAAACACGCTTGTTGATGACAGCCATCAAATGAAAATAAAATGGAGGCATGCACTCATCGAAAAACAGCGAAACTAGAGCCCCCTATAAAAGCTTTACGGAACTAACAGCACAAGCACTCCATATATTATATCCTCTAAGGGCTAATGTTAAATTTTTTAATGATGTGAAATTTTTTAAATGGCGGTGTAGTTCAGGATGATAGTAAAATCCTGTGCTCCCATCGGGCGACCAACTAACTCCTACTGTTTTTAACCGATTGGGCTGAAATTTTGTGTGGAGCTTAAAAATACTATTTTCTAGTGAAGTACGTAGGATTTTTTTGAAATATTAGTTTTTAAAGAAATGGCATTAGTTTGAAAAAATTATTTCATTCCAAAAACAAAGTTCGTTGAAAAAAAGACTATAAAATCGTTAAATTTTAATATTTCAAAAAAATCCTACGTACTTCACTAGAGAATAGTATTTTTAAGCTCCGCACAAAATTTCAGCCCAATCGGTTAAAAACTGTAGGAGTTAGTTGGTCGCCCGATGGGAGCACAGGATTTTACTATCATCCTGAACTACACCGCCATTTAAAAAATTTCACATCATTAAAAAATTTAACATTAGCCTATTCTGTTACCTATTAATATACTTAATTAAACTAAACAAACACCAAAAGAAAATAATATTTCTTCTTTGTTTTATACGCTGATGAAAATGACTCTCGATTTCGTGGTTTACAAGGTGTTATTACCCCTTAATTAAAAGACCGTTTTAAATGATCTTAAAAAAAAAATCAAATATGCCATTTTATTTCTTGTATAAAAAGGTATTTTTAGAAAAAAATTTTCGAAAATTGTAGGAGCCGTTTTTTTAAAAAATAATTTTTTATTTATAAAAAATGTTTAACATTTTTCAAAAAAAAAGTTGGTATGCTATTTTGAAGAAATAATTAATTTACACTCTATACTCTATACTCTTTTTTAAATATTAATTTACACATAAAAACAAAATTTCAAAATTTTTCATTGATCCGTTTTCAAAAAATTGATTTTTCAAAAAAAAATTTTGAAATATTTTTTAAAAAACCAAAAATACGGTTTTTGAAAATTTTCTAAAAGTTTAATATTATCTTTACTTAAACACTTTTGTATAAAAATTTTCATTTAAATCGGGTTAATGTTGTACGAGATATTCAGAAACGAAAAAAACCGTTCTATGACAGGTACCGTTAATAACGGTACAAAAAATATTTTTTTTATTTCAAAAGTTGGCTCTTATGTGTAGTACTACACACAAAAAATTTAATCAAAATCGTTAGAGCCGTTTTTGAAAAAAATTAACTTTTCTATTTTCGTTATATGGCAGGTACCGTTAGTTTTGGTCATAAAAAAAAATTTCAATTTCCCCTTTAGGGAATCACCAAAAACTGCTAACTACCAAGTTTGAAGAAAATCACTTCACTCGTTTAGGCTGCAGCTCCAGATAGAGACAGACACACAGACAGACAGACAGACAGACAGACAGACAGAATTGCCGGACCCACTTTTTTGGCATTCTCCATCATCGTAATGTCATGTAAAGTTGTTATCTCGAGTTCGATTTTTTTTACGAATCCTAAACTTGCCCTATAGTACCTATATCGCAAGTAAAATATGTATTCACATAAGAATCCTTGCCCTGGTTATAACAGTCCAATTATAAATGATATAGAATTGTTATTGAAATTAAATTTTCAATTTTTCAGGGCAACTGATCCTGATTGACATTTCAAACAAATTGAAACTAATCGTTCCCCAAAATAATTTCAATATTTTCATTCGAAAACTGACCTGATCACCATAACCGGCTTACAAGAACTCTGGTATACAAAAATAAAACAATATTAGGTGTGTTTTTTCGTTTATCTATATAGATTTTGTGCAAAAAAACAATTTACGTGTTAAAAACAACAAAAACTTTATCTGTATAGATTTTTGAAAAATCCAGATAATTATCCAGATTTTACTTTCTCTCGATAAAAACAGTAGTGCCAAGGTACTTTATTTGTTGTGTTCATACAAAAATATCTGAAAATATTAACAAAAAAAAAAAGCGGAGAAAAAGAGGTTTGAAAAAGACTCTTATAGAAAAAAATAATTAAAAATTTGTTTGACATGGTTGCATTGAAATGTTAATATCTCGAGATATACGCAATGCACTTTTTAGATAAAAGTCTTAAATGGATCCTTATAAGATTGTTGAACAGATATGTATAAAAAATTACCAAAGTTTTTTCGAAAAATTAGAAATAAAAATAAAAAAGTTTTCACATTTGATTTTTAAAAAATCGAAAAAAAATTCAATATGGCTACCTTCAAACGCTTATAACACAAGAACGACGCAACTAATGTTAATGGTCATGGTCTTATGTAGCTAAGAATATAGAGATAATTTTTGGTTTTTTGTGAAAAAACAATTTTTTTGAATCCAACATGGATGCCATGGCCATATGAAAATTTTTGTTTGCATCCAACATGGACTTTGTATATATAATCTATAGTACTATCATGAGGGGAGATTTTTTAGTTTGTTCGCTACCTGAGTGGTTTTGCGAGGGCGCTTCAGTCGATTGTGCAGACTTTACAATATGGACTTTTTGTATGAAAGAGAAGGTTATATTAATTTCTTCTGACAATAATAATGAAAGTAAGGAGATCAGATATACATTTCTGTTTGAAATTTGACAGAAGAGAAAAAAAGGAGGAGAAATTGAAGTAAATAGATTATATTTTTTCGTTTTCTTCATTCTTTACTGATGGAATGAGAGAATGAGAAATTACTATGCATGTGTGCTATGTTTATTATAGATTTAAGACAGTATTAGTCACTTAGGTTTTGATGGATGAAAATTGTGAATTCCACGTTGCAACGTTTCAATTTTTCTGTGTTGAAATTTTAATACAGGGTGAACCTGTTGTTCTGCCACGTTGAATAAAAATTATAAAATGATATTTTTAATGCAAGTAAAAGCATTTTGAAAATTATGAACAGCAGTTAAACATAAATTAACCAAAAAAGTACTTCTTATATTAATACTGATTTCCTAAAAAAAAATAATTTTTGACAAAGCACTCAGAAAATAAAAAACAAAAATTTTGGGCGATCTTTGTACTACGCTTTAGCAAAAAAGTGTGTTTTGTTGAAAACATTAAATTGATAAAAACAACATAGGTACCTACGTTTTAAGAAATTGAATTGCCTTTAATATAAAACCGAGAATAAATGTTTCTATCAAAAGATAAATGTGGAGCTGTCAGAAATTTATCCCACTGCAAGAAAAAATATTTATCCTCATTTTTTTTACAATTAACAATGTTTCATTTCCATTCAATAAATGGCTAAAAATCGAAAATAAAAACAAAATTTAAAAAACAATACAATAAAACATTTATGAGTCTACAAAACAACATAAAATTCATTCACACACGGAAAAAGATTTTTCTCTTTTTTGTTTTTTTTTTTCTTCGACACTGACGTTTGCCTTAAAAGATTATATATACAAAGAACATGGATGTAATGGCCTTCCCACTTCGGAGTTAAAATAAAAAAAAAAAAAACAAAAGCAACATTTTTGACAGACAGCTGCCAAAGTACATATATGTACAGTGGTGCCAAATGTTTGCATGGATTTCAAAAATCCCGATGTCGTTTTTATGCACAAAATCTATATAGATAAACAAAAAAACACACCTAATGGAAAGTTTTTAAAACGGGTGTTTACAATAGTATCAAAGCAGCAGTGTATCACAGGTGTTTTAGCCCAGTTTTTTCTACAACTCAGTATCTACTCGTTTTATTATTTCCTCACAAAACAAAACACATAATTAATTGCATAGTTTGTTTTGCATTTAAAATGGAAAATGAGTAACTACTGGAGTTATAGAAAAAAAAACGCGACTCTTTCGATATTTTGTCTCATCGGCCTCGTCATAAGATCAGCTTTCATATATCATTTCCTTATTTATTTATGAAATTGAACAAAAAAGTATGTATAAGTGCAATTTCAATACCTATGTAATAACTAAAGGTTAATGTTCTTAATTTCAATAAAAATAAGAAAAACAAAATGATGGCATACAATGTTAAGCAACAATAATTTCGATTTCGACAAGAGAGATTTCTTTAAACATTTCAGTTGGTTGTTGATTCTGATTTTATAGTGAATCATGTCAATTGGTATTTTTCATATAACGATTGCATTGATTGAATTGATTGTTTAACCCTCTGTCGGCACACTGCTGGTGCGAATTTGGCAGGACAAAAATTAAAATTGGTCACAAAAAAGTGTCTTTATAAGGGTGAAAAAAGATTTTGTTTGAATTGTGAATACAATACTCGAATTCCTCGGAATATTCTACATCAATTTCACATGTGATTCTCTATAAAATAGTGAGACCGAAAAAAGTTCTAGCGACATTAAAAAGTATAAACCAAATTCGCAAAAAAGAGGTGTGCCTACAGAGGGTTAATAATGACTCAAAAATATTAATTTAACTAGGTAGGTATGGGTGCTTTCATAAATGCATGGTTGCGCAAGTTTGACGAATGCAAAGCTTTCATTAATGCAAATGACAAATGTCAGGTGTTCATAAATGAATCATTTATTTGCAAAACATGATAAGTCCATGATTTTAAATTTTTCAGGAGAAGAAAAAAACGTTCTATTTTCTTTTGATATGCGTAGAAAAATTTATAAAAAATATATTCTGTAGAACTCTTGCTTAGCTACAAAATACCGTTTCGTTTTTAATTTTTGGAGCGATAGCTCAAAAGATAAAAAATAAAAACGCTTTTGGACTTATCATACTTTGAAAATAAACGGATGTGAAATTAGTTTTTAAATGGATATGCAATTTTGCTTTTAGCCCCAGTCTATCAAACAATTGTATTTGAGAATAAAATACAATGTCCGGACTGCTAATTTAACTTTAAAGTAGCGTTAAACTTAAGATTTTCAGCCATTAATCTAATATACCATTTACACAAAAAGAAGCTGTTGTTTATTTTCAAAAGATGATAAGTCCGGGACTTATTCTGTTTTTGATACTAAAAAATATTTCGCGTAGCTGTAAAATCGGATATAGATGGAGTAGATAGTTGATATTTTAAAGACAGACGTGGTTATCCCTGGAGTACAAATTTAGTCAAAAAAACGAATTTTGAAAAAAAGTGGACTTATTATGTTTTGCAAATAAATGATTCAAATGTAAAACGCAAATATTTGCAGCGCAAATGTGCAAATGAAAAAATTCCCATGCGCAATGCATTTAAACTTGAAGAAAGAAGGAACATAACGTAAAAAATGATACAGCTTTAGTTTATTTCTCAATTCTATCAAAATTTTGAATGGAAATTCAAGTCAAAATAACAAAAATAGCCGCGAATTTCTTGTATATAATTTTGTAAACATTTGGAGAAATGTTTAAAAAAAAGATTTTTTTTTTCTTGAAGGATAGAATTGGTTTATTTTGAAGAAGAGGCTGAATTGAAACTTCAAACTTTTGACAAAAGACCCAAATCAGAGAAAGTGTTCATAAATTCAAAGTAAAATACATGCGCAAATAGTTAGTCTGATTGCAAATGACCGCATGTAAACAAAGCAACCATGCAATTATGAAAGCACCCTATTTATACAGATGAATTTTTACATTGTGTAAATGTTTTACTTCCATGTGAAATTAAAGATAGTTGCTTTTTCAAAATTTCAAAACACAGATGTTATTTCCCGAATTTTTTTTTTAAATTGAAGTTGAATCGTAGTTGTCGACCTGAAGATGACGTTGTGAAAAGGGTCTAATCAAGCGTTTCATTATTTTTTTTACGTCTTGTAATGTCCTGAACCTAGGTAAACAGAAATTTAACATTCGTCAGCAAATGTCCCTTAAAGCTTTGGTTTCTTAAATTTTAAGAGAAATAGATTTTTCTTAAACTTTTATATCGCAAATATGGAACTATTTTGTGACCATATTATTTTCAGACAAACAGACATCAACTATTTTTGTCTATTAAATAAACACTCATAACAATAACAACTTCCGTATATTGACGAAATGTGTTTAGTTTAGTTGTTTATTCTACCTCACATATTGTCTAAGTTCAAGTAATTTTTTCGTTATTTTTAGTGATTGATAAATATTGGTTGAAGAAAAAAACATCTGGTTTTTATAACGTTATCAAACTAACGTTTTTCTAAATTTAAATCTGAGAAAAAGAGATACAAACGAATTACGAGAAGTCTGTGGTCTAGTACCTACTACAATTAACACTTCATCTTTTACTCGAGTTGATAGGATTTCTCCTTATAAGTAGTCTACCACCTCTAAAGGAACGCAGCCAAAGGTCTTTCCATAAATTCTACCACTCTTCGTAATCTTTTTAACTCTTTTCATGAAAATTTTAGCATTAGAAAAAGTCCACTGCATTTATAATTTGATCCAGCTGTTTGTACCACCCCTAATTTTTTTTAATGTAAAAATCTGCAATTTTTCTCAAAAACAAAAAAGCCAAAAAACTAACAGCCTTATTACGGTTGTCAAATTTCAATACGATATTTGACTATTATCAACAAAATTGATAAATCGGTATTATGGTTTTTAATTATCAATTTTTTTGATAAAAATTCAGATTTAAGAACTATTGTGAATAGGACCATCGACAAATTCGGTATTACGTTTGTCAAAAAAATTGGTATTCGTCAATTTTTCAGTCAATCACAAATTCCTTGTTGATAAAATATTTTTAAGAGTCGCGAAAGTCAGAAGCATGTCTATTTTTCGGTGAATATGAAATTGATGAAGAAAATACTTTGGAGCAAGCAAAGATTCGAAGAAAATTACGCGGTGCTTCAAACCCGGTGGATTTTGCAGAACATTATGAATAATTTTTTTTTTTTTTTCATTACTTTAATTAAATTTTGGTTTACTTTTTAGATTTATCGAAAACTTCAGACTTTCGAAGGAAGCCTTCCTTAATGTAATTTTAGATACATATCTCTTTACGAAAAGTTAAAACCAATAAAAAAAAAAACACCATTGCGAGCGTATTAAAATTTGCAGCTGTCTCAATATTCGTTTTTCACTTACAATCTTTCTCCTACGTTGAGAAAACACTTAAAATAAATGGCATCATTTATTTTGTATTCAATATCCACATTTTTCAATATAATAAGCTAAATAAAATAACAACGACTGCGACGCACGTGTGATGGAAAAACGAAAATGATTTAATACATAAAATTGAAACATTAAACGTCAAAATCAAAAGTCGATTTGCACCATTCACAATAAATTTTTGATCTTTGTTCACAATGGATCAAAAATTTGTCAACTCGCGTTCATAATACCAATTTATCAATTGATTGACAAATTTTTTCAATTGTCAATAAATTGATCTTTGACAACCGTAATAAGGCTGTAATTTAAATCTAAAATTTGGCAGATACGTGTCAAGTTACATATTTTCAGCCAGCAATCGTTTATTTATTTATTTAATTATTTTAAATAATTTAATTATTTTAAATATTTCAAAAACCTTTCGTGCTAATTTCACTGGTTGGCAACGAAAATAGAGCTTTGAAGTGAACTATATACTTTTCTAAAGGTTTTTTGTGTGCTGATTCCGAAACCGAAGTCAAAATTTCACTGGCACGTCTCCAAAAGCCATATTTTATAGTGTTTTTTTTTTCAAAATAATTTTTTTTTGTTATGATAATTTATGATATCTCTAAATCTTGGCGGTTAAAGTAACTTATGGTCTTTTGAAACTAAAAAAAAATAAATTATTACCGAAAAATATTTATATTCAACGTGAAAAAAAAACACTTCATTCAAAATTTGTTTTTGGTTCTTTATAGAGAAAATAGTGAAAACACTGAAAACATTTTGAATTCAGAACATCAAGTTAATATAAATCACCTTATAAGTTCTTGTTCCCAACTTTTGTGTTTTACCGACCAGTGTTTTTGGTGAATTATTTCTCAAACATAAAATTTCAGGGTTTTGACTTTTAAACGTCCATATTTCGAGTTGGAGATTTTTTACATTTTTTTTTTTTTTGTTTGTGTGACTTTTATATGTGCCCTTAATTATGAAAGTGGACTAAGTCACTCCTAAAAATGGCATCAAATCTAGCCTAAAAATAATTATTATTTAAGGGGTAAAGTTTATTTGAACGCGAAATTGCAGTAAATAAATTTCTTTATTGCTCCTTCAGTGATTTCATAAAAGAAATACAATTAAATCGTTATAAGAAAATTATTATGTAAGTTTTTCTTTAAACAATGCAAAAAGTGACTTAGTCCACTTTCATAATCAAGGGCACATATATTAACGACATCTATCGATTCCAGTATCAATAATTTTTCTACCACTTTTTGTTAAGGAAATAGCTTATATGCCTTTTTCTAAATTCACCTCAGTTTACACTACTAATATTTCAAATTTCTAAAAATTCTGAATATTCAAATTTTTGAATTTAATATAAGACAATATAACTCTCATGTGGTATAACGATGAGGGTAAATCGTCCTATGGCGGGATCTTAGACTAATAGGGGTTAGATTCTTACCGTTTGTTGTCACCGTTTTAATAAGTGTTGATCTTATATTTTCAACTACTATATAGGGCAAAATATATTTTAAATTAGTTATTAATTGATTTCAGTTTAACAGCCCAGAAGTCACCCACATTAACACCATCAATGTATGAATCCTAGAGAAAATTTTGAAAAACAAAAGTGCGCTCTTATTTTCATTGATTCACACTCTTATTACAAAATAACTCTTAGTTATTGGAATTAAAATTATGCACTCTTATCTACGTTGATATGATAAAATTAACTGACTTTCACCAAAAATTTATATCAAAACACCATAAGAATAGAAAGGTAGGTACGCATTCGCCGGTAAGATAAACAAAGTAAAAACATTTCGTTAGTCGTTATAAAAATCCAAGATTTGAATTTGAATTATTCAATTCTTTTCATTTCACATTTTTCAAGAAATCAATATGCATGAATTCTAATTAAAAACAATTCCGAGAAAATCAAATAAAATAAGAAATTTTAATTCTAACCCATCAACAACGGTTAAATTTAATATTCAATTCAAATAAATTTAATCAACAGGTCAACTCAACTCAAAATGTAATCAAACAAAATAGATTCGTAAATTATATTCTAACGTATTCTTTTAAAATATATGTACCTAGGAAGTTTTTTTTTTTACGTACATGAATATAAAATACTATCGATAGAACGTCTGTTCACGAACGAATTTAGAATAACAACTAAAGATGGAACACTGTGAGGAATTATTTTATACAGCGAATTTAAAAGTGCGGCTAAAGTGGCTGGCAATATCTGGGCATGGTTGCCAAACAACTCGAATTTAGTTCGTTAAAGGTAATTGTTTAGTTTTTTTTTTTCGAAGTGATCGATTATAGTTCAGAATCGAGATTACCTACATGGCGCAGGGTCAAAAGTCCACGATCCAAAAGTCCATAATGGACTATTGGCTCACTAGTGTGAGTCATAGCTCCACAAATCAATTATGGACTTACAACCCATCCAAGTGGGTCAAAGGTTCACACAAAACTCCTGTGAACTTTTGGCCCATCGATTAAAAATTTGTAACCAATTATGAAAGCCAAATTTCATAATGCGGCTGAACTCTCATCTTCTAAATTTCTTCGCAATATCTTTCCAAAACATTTATAAAAAAAAGTAGGTAAGCAAATATCTTTTAAATTCGAGTGAATCTCAGAAAATTACTTTAATAAGTATTCAAAACTGGAATACTCGTCGGTTTTCGAAAGTTTATTCAGTAAATGTTCAATTGGTGTGCCATGAAATTAGTCCAAGTGAAATAAGACCAACTTTCAAAAATTGGTTTTACTTCAATTTTCAACATTTATACAATAATTTCAAAAGCTTTTTATAACATTAGAATAAACATTTGAATACATTAAATGAAAAAAGCCCGTTTTGGCACTTGTATGATAATACCGAACACCAAAGATGTTTATGTTATAACTCGGTAAACGCGAAGCGGAAAAAAATTTGCTCACATAAGAACCTATTTAAATTGCAGAAGCCAAACGCGAAGCGGAAAAAAATTTGGAGAATCAATTTTGAGGTGTGAAAATAAAAATTCGCGCGAATTTTTATTTTCATACATCAAAATTGATTCTCCAAATTTTTTTCCGCTTCGCGTTTGGCTTCTGCAATTTAAATAGATTCTCATGTGAGCAAATTTTTTTCCGCTTCGCTTTCCGCCAATCAATTGGGATTTATTTGTTTTTAATCTCCGTGAGATAATAAGTTCGGCAGCTTTGTTTGCGAGATAGTTGCCCAAATCAGTGGCGATTATCACTATGAGACTCCAAACTAATCGTCATTTGAAGTTTTCGAAAAAAAAATTAGGTATAAAAAAACCAAAAAAATTAATATACAAAAACATTCTTGAAAATAATTGAACGTTTCCACATTGTTTACAAATTAATATTTCTTCAGCACCTTCCACATCTTTTTCGACATTACGTCCCGTTTCTGCTTGAACCTCGTAAGTACATTTTTTTAAAAGATTTGTTTATCTATTAAAAATTGCTCTAAAACTTACAGAAAGAAAAGATACGAAGGTTTAAGTGTGGAAACAACTCAATCAATGTGTCTTTAACATAAATTGATTTCAATTTGTTCAATTCCTATTTCTAATTTTGAGAAAAGTGTATATTTGTTTTAAGAACTGAACAAAATTTGCTGTGTAGATACGTGGTTCAGGCAGAAACGGGACGATTAGGGAGTTCTGGGTCACTTTTTTGTGGGTTTCTGACACCCTTGGGTGGGTTGTAAGTCCATAATTGATTTGTGGACTAATAACTCACCCAAGTGGGTGGACTTTTGGCCCGTGGACTTATGACCCTGCACCTACCTACATACGTTGATGAAGGATCTAGGTAATGCAAAATATTTCTCACACCAGAATATAAATAAAATATAAAGATTTCAACTAAGAATCTTAAAACTCCTTTAGATAAGTATATTTTGGTTTACCGGAAAAATAAATTTTGTTTTATTGAACACTAAAAAAAAATAAATTAAGTGAAAGGGTGTTTTTTTCGAAGAGACAGTTAAATCTGTAATTGGTCTAAAAAAGCCAATGATTCATTTTATTTTTGGTTTCGATGATAAATTTTCTTAGACGTTTTACACGAATTATTGGCTTTTTGGGACCAATTACAGATTAAACTGTTTCTTCGAAAAAAAACACCCTTCACCTAAAATCTAAAAAAATAAAAACATCATTTTTGTTTTCACTCAAAAAACACCCTTTTATTAACCATGATATTCTTATAGACACTTTTGATTCTTGTTCTTATCTCAAAAGTAACATAATTGCTGAATTTCAATAGGGTACCACTAGTTTATTACACACACTTTTTCAAATGTACCCATGTTTTCTCTTCACCTAAAAAATAAACACCCTTTCGCATGAAAAAATGTATAGATTTATTTTATTCGTAATTCCCATGGAAAAGACAACATTTTTAATAAATTTCGTAAGGGTAACTTTTATACCATTGATTTTATCGGACTTATTCTCGAATTTTCCTTATTTAACAAAAAAAAAAAACACCCTTTCACCTAAAATATTTTTATTGGCTACTTAGATTCTTGGTTTCTGTTATAAATGAAACATATGTACCGATTTTCGTTGGTGTAACATTCTTGTCCCAGTTTTTGTGGTATTAATTCCGAATTTCTTCGTCATTTCTTACAAAAAAGTTGCTCACGTTCGGACATCTCCCTGTAATTTCAATTTTTTTTTCAGGTAACTTGTGAGGTATTCGACAGCTCTTCTCTCACTTAATTTTTGGTGTCGAACAAGAAACTAGTTTAGCGGAAAATGTTAATTCCCTTCGGGCGAAACTCATGATAGCTTTTAAAATTCCGGACGAACAAAAATATTCCGGGCGGAAAACATTCCACATGAAACTCACAATAGGGGTGAATGTTTAGGTTAGGTTATATGGGCTGACAGTTGATTTTGTTACCGTCACACTAAGATCAATGTAGGTCCCTTGTGATACTCTGAAATATTGTAACTTCATAAAACAAGTGTGCACCTATGAATGCTATGGTTGGTCGAGCTATTTGGTTTACTTGACAAAGTTCAGTAGGCTGTTGTCTGAGAGTTCTTCTAATTCATTAAAGAAGTAGGGTGCTTTCATAATTGCATGGTTGCTTTGTTTACATGCGGTCATTTGCGATCAGACTAATGTCAGAAAAACAATTTGTGCATGTATTTTACTTTGAATTTATGAACACTTTTTCTAATTTGCGTCATTTGTCAATTTTTTTAAGTTGCAATTCAGCCTCTTCTCCAAAATAACAATATATTATCTTAATTCCATCCTTTAAGAAAAAAAAAAAACTTTTTTTTAAACATTTCTGTCAATATTTACAAATTTATTATATCCAAGAAATTCGCGGCTATTTTTGTTATTTTGACTTGAACTTTGAATTTCCAATTAATATTTTGACAGAATTGAGAAACAAAGAAAAGCTGTATCATCTTTTACGTCATGTTTCTTCTTTCTTTAAGTTTAAATTTATATTTAATTAAATATTTGCGTTTTGTATTTATGAACACCTGACATTTGTCATTTGCATTAATGAAAGCTTTGCATTCGTCATACTTGCGCAACCATGCATTTATGAAAGCACCCGTAGTTTCCTAAATTTTTTTCCTGAAATGTTTGCTTCTTTTCAAGCTATTTAGTCCCACTGCGACAGGTTTTCACTTTTTTGCAAGTGCCGCTTTTGACAACATCCCCATTGCAAGTTCAGGATTTTGCGCCATTATTTCCACCATTCATCCTAATTGTTTTCTATTGTTTGCTATTCTGTTCATAAATAAAATATTTTTTATTAAAAAATAAACATTTACATTTTCGAACAATTTTTCCTAGCCGTAAAATAATTTTAAAATCAACGTCATTGTCAAACGAGATAAAAGTAAAACTCATTCATTGTTATCTATTCACAATGGTTTTAAAAATACCAGTTAGTACATAAAACCGGATCATCAACTAGTTGATAGATACTATTGACTATAAAAATTGATCCTCAAGATATGGCAAAAAATATAAAAATCATTACTTTCGTACCCACTCTGCCCATTTTTACTTAGTCATTATAAACATTTGTTTGTTTCATAAAGGCAACACATGTGGCAACCATTCAAGTTATATTCCCATCGTCTAACCTGCTGGTATATAGCTATCCCACCAACCATCTACTAACTGTGAAGTGGACTGTGTTAACACATTGATTGCCAAGATTGTAACGAAATCATCACAAACATGAATGCATGCGTGTTGTAGTTGTTCTGGTTTTTTTTTTTTCTTATTATATGACTATCGTATCGTCTTCCTTTTGGGATAAATTTCCTTGTTTATTGTTATTCTAGTATTTCAAAACAAGAAATCTTTTCAAAACAATCAAATTATCACAGAAATAATTTAATGTATGATTGTATTTTTAAACTCAATCAACAATCTTTGTTGGCTAAGATTTAAAGGTTTTTCCCGCTTAATATTTTTTTTTATTTCATGTTTCTATTCTATTTTAATTTTGTTTGGAAGTTGACCCCTAACCTGCCGTAGTTACCCGTCGATTGGGAATGTACTTTTTACTTTTAAACTAGGGATTTTTTCTGGAGCATATTTTGCATACATTTTGAAATAGAAAAGAGCAGAGAAATTTTGTTTTGTTAAGAAATATCTCTCTTGGAATCAAATAATTTTTTTTTTCTGGTCAGCTCTCAACCTGAACATGATTGTAAAAGAAATAAAAGTTAAAGCTTCAGAATGGAAAGACAAACCGATACTAGGTACTATCAAACCTGTTGACGATTTGAAGAGCCCGGTTAAGTCCAAAATAGAGACGAATTGAACGTCACAGGAACGCTACTCGATTCCCTCAGATAATGAAACAATCTGAATATTGTAAATCAACAAATAATTGTTTTTGTAAAGAAATTTTATTTCGTCAATATGTATCAAAAGATTATCGTCAATACTCCACAGTAATACACTTTAAGGTGTAACACTTGAACAACTTTTTAAAACACTATTAGTATCATTAAAAAAAAAATAAACAAAAAAAAAAAAAGAACAACTTAAAGATACCTCCAGGGTAATAAACTAAGGGTCTCTTTCATTGATTTGGATTAGAAAAAATAATGTCTTTAAAAATACTTTTCCATATTTTTAAGTGAGAGCAGATAAGAATCTTGTTCGAGTTTTGCAACTTTGGCAAATATTTTTGGATCAGCTTGGGTTGCTGTGATAAACTTTTCACATGCCTTTGGCGGTACCTCTTGTGGTATTCCTGTAACAAAAAAAAAATAGTATTTTTATTTCAATTTAGTAAAATAAACAAAAAATAAATAATTTTAATCACATTTGAGATATTACTCGTATATTTTTAATCTAGAAGAAGTCTCAAGTATATAAACAAAAGACCTTTGAAAGTCATAAGCAATTATAAGATAATCGCCACTTTTAAAAACTTAAAAATATATTTAAAACAAAAGAAGTTGCAAATCAAGATCGAAAAAGATTAATTGGACTTTTGCAGAAAAACATGATAATAATGGTACTTGGAACTTTATCAAGATTTAATTAAACAATCCAGTTAGTTGGTTATATTTCAATTATTTTGCATAGTTTGTGTTAATAGCCAACTTAGCTTATCGACATGATTTATGTCCTGATAGTAAGATGAGGAGATGATTAGATCTTATTTGTTAAAATTTGAACTACTTTTTTTTTTAGTTTGAGGCAATATAAACAAACAAAGAAGGATGATTATGGGTACCTTTGATCTTGTATATGCAAATTAGATAACATTGTAGATTGATATCTTCAATAATTCTAGTTATTCAGAGTAGAGTACAGAAGAGCAATCGATGCCAAGGAAGTTCTGTGTACAAGATTAAACCCCGTTCTGATGTATGGGACATAGACATGAACTTGAACATTAAGCGGTTAAGATGGCTGGCTGAGGTGGATATGAACTCCGATGCAGCCAACTCGATGAGGGAAACTGGAGACAGCTTGTTAGAGACTGAGCTAGCTGGAGAGGCGGCTTGTTGGTTGAGCCCAGATCCATTAGTATCAAAGAGCTGGAAAACTAAAACTGAAAAATAAAAGGCAATTGTTTCGGCTACGATATTCTCTAAATTGGTTTATCAGTGCAGAGAGGTAATTTCAATGTAGAGCAGAAGCCTTACAATCGTTTTATACCTATATTCCATGCCAAAGTGGTTTTGAAGGTAACGAAAGGCGAATGAAATGGCCAAGCAAGGATTAGTCCTTCATGCGTGACTAGTGGAGAGTGGAATTATTTAACAAAAGCTTTAACCAGGTTGAGTGAAAAAGTTGGCAATGGTAGGAATGAAGGAGGAAAATAATTATTTTTATTTTTCCTTTACAATTATTCTCCTGAAGTCTAATACATTTTAAACATTGGCAGAAATGAAAAAGAACTTACGATTATTCCGGAGCTTATACCATTTATACTTTAGTCAAGATCATAAACACAGCTAGAAAACAAATTTTATCCATAAATTGATTTTATCTCTCCGATTTACTTTCTAACTATTATTATTCTTAAATAATTGTCCACACAATATGAGCAAAAAAAATATTCCTCCATGGCTTCTCCAGCTGCATCATTCCGCAAACTTCTTAAACCAAAGTTGAATAAACGGTAGTTTAACTCTGGTGTTTTCGATTCTTTCCTTACTCGATCGTCTATTAAAATTCTATAAACAGACGTAAATAAAGCCATAAGATACTGACAAAAGTCTGCCTAAACTCTAAACTAATATCCCTAATAAACAAATTGATTTTAATTCTTCCATTTATTGTAAAGGTTAGTAATCCTAACCACTCTTTAAATCAAATTAAAACTTAAAGTAAAAGAAATCTCAAACATAATTTAATATTTATCGATTATATAAATTACCAATCAGAATAAATTTATTAATGTGACCAATTTTTCATCATCTATTAGATATCCAATCACAAAATGCGTCAAATAGTTTCCGGTTTGGCAATGTGTAACTACTATATCGGAAAAAATTTTATATAAATAAAACTATGAAAGAAGAATTTATATATAATAATACGTCATTATAAGGTGATTGAATGTTATCAATACTCATATATGTATATTTTTTTATAAAATAAAACTAATTTTGCATAAAAATGGATATCTACGTCAACAGCAAACAATATAGATATTAAACTGAACTCAGTAGAATAACTGACGCATGCAAGTAAAATTAAGTAAACTTTACTCGTTTAATATTGAGAGTGAAGTCAGTAGACATTTTTTGAATTCAAAACTTGTAGTTATCAATTATCAATTCTTTTTTAAAGACTTTTATGATCAAGTAGTATAATTTACCACATTAAAAAAATCTTATTTTGAAAAATACTTAGAGGCGGAATTCATAACAAGCAGAAGTAATAAATAAACCAAACCTTTGCGAAGTTTTCTTCACTCAAATTAAATCAAAACCCAAGAGTCTAGCCTCTAGGGAGTGGCAAAATGGTACATGCAGAAAAACTAAAATCCGATGAAAAAAAAATTATTTTATAGTTTTATAAGAATCTACATATATGTACATTAGAGTGTTTCAGCCTATAAGGGCGAATTTTTTTTTTTTCGTTTTTGAATACGCATACCCTTTAATTTTTTTCTAATTGACCCTAATAACTAAAATATAGAATATTATAGAAATCGGATAACGATAACACCAATACGATATTATTATGATACGGCGAAATCATCAAGTACTTACATGTAAATGACTCTAATAGAGTGTCCCAAAAAAATTATAGTTGTTTTTTTTTAACGCATACCCTCTAACTATTTTTGAATCGTGTTAAAACACGTATACATAAAATTTCATGTAACTAGGGCCACAGCAACCCGTGCCGACTTGCGTTGATACATGTAAGTACTTGATGATTTCGCCGTATCATAATAATATCGTATTGGTGTTATCGTTATCCGATTTCTATTATATTCTATCTTTTAGTTATTAGGGTCAATTAGAAAAAAATTAAAGGGTATGCGTATTCAAAAACGAAAAAAAAAAAAATTCGCCCTTATAGGCTGGGACACTCTAATGTACATATATTTTTTAAGAATCTAAAATTGGCAAAAAAAATAAAAAGATATTGCGACGCCTTTTTTTTTGTTACACCTCCAAGTAAATAACGGTACTTTTTTTGTCTTCATATTAGTTTGCAGCCTGGTAATTCACATGGAAATGTAAATAGCACACATTACAATTTGTACTATTTTTTCTTTGTTATTTTATTTAATTCATATAGAGCCGATTTTTTCGAGAAAAAATTATACACAATAACAAAAAAAAAAGTCAAATTCAAAAATATTCAAAATTAAACGTCATTTTTATTCATAATTGTTTTTGTTTTCTTGGGTTCCACTGTATTTTTTATCAATACAGCTTTGACAAATGACACAATGTTTTTGTTGAGATTATTCCTTAGAATAATTTTTATTCGTCTCTGAAAGAAGTAGATAGTTTTATTCCTCTATTAAATGTTTTATTCTAGGAATAAGCTATATCTGACTGTTGAAAAATTGATTTTCTATCTGGGGAATAAGTACTAACTGGCTGTTTATACATATATATTTATTAGACTGGGCAAAAAAAAAATACATTTTTTTTTTAAAGTTACTTCGAAAATCTTGTTCGATGATGAAAAAAAAAATTTGGTGAAAATTTGAGCCGTTAAAAAAAATTTTAAGAGGTCTATCATCGGTGTTTTTTATTTTTATACATGATATGATGTTTTACAACAGAACTGCTAGACGATCAAAGTAAAAAAAAATTCTGTTCATTTTTTCTTATATAAAATTAAATTTCCTACAAAAAAGATCTAATTGAAAATTTTCGTCAGACGAGCCGTATTCTAGTAATTAAGCTTTTTAAATCGAAGTGTTTTTTCAATTTGACTGTTTCACTTTGGAATATTCACGATTTAAATCGAGAAAAAAATTAAAAAAATCAATTTTCAATTTCAAAATTTTCTAATTCACTGAAAATCAAATATTTTCAAATTAGCAAGATGTTTTCTTGTAGGGACTTAAACGTTCTATAAAAAGTTCCATGGCAGCAAATTAATTGCTTTAACCGTTTAGAAGATAATCGTATTCAAATCGCAATGCATACTTGTCATAAGAAAACTATTGAAATCAGTGGGCATTGGTTTTGATACGAATATCTTCTTAACGGTTAAAGCAATTAATTTGCTGCCAGGGAACTTTTTATAGAACGTTTAAGTCCCTACAAGAAAACATCTTGCTAATTTGAAAATATTTGATTTTCAGTGAATTAGAAAATTTTGAAATTGAAAATTGATTTTTTAATTTTTTTCTCGATTTAAATCGTGAATAACTTCTTTAGAACTCAATTTAGGGAAAATTTTTTGTAGAGAATTAAATTTCCTATAAGAATCTGTCGTGGTTTTATTTTTCTATTCACTTATTTGCTCATCACAAAATTCCAAAGTGAAACAGTCAAATTGAAAAAACACTTCGATTTAAAAAGCTTAATTACTCGAATACGGCTCGTCTGACGAAAATTTTCAATTAGATCTTTTTTGTAGGAAATTTAATTTTATATAAGAAAAAATGAACAGAATTTTTTTTTACTTTGATCGTCTAGCAGTTCTGTTGTAAAACATCATATCATGTATAAAAATAAAAAACACCGATGATACACCTCTTAAAATTTTTTTTAACGGCTCAAATTTTCACCAAATTTTTTTTTTTTAATCATCCTGAACAAGATTTTCGAAATAACTTTCAAAAAAAAAAATATTTTTTTTTTTGGCCCAGTCTAATATTTATATGTTTTTGAGCTTTCATGCCTTTAAATTGATAAAAATTCTATTCAACCAACGAGTTAGAGATCGTTGCTCAACGAATTGCTCAACAATTGTACGAGCTTGTGTTGCTCGTCACAGATCGTCAATCTGCGAGGTTTTTAAAACTTTTGGAATAAAAAACCGATGTGTACACTATCTAGGCCATTGAAATTAAACTTTCTCTCATCGGTGAACTTAAAAGTTTTTCCATTTTTCATCCCCACAATCTATGCTTTTCACCTAGGCGAAGGCGGGAAAGGGCGCCGATTTTTTACATTTACTTTCGTAGGAATGGCTTAAGTCCACCTTAATTATTTGTTGCACTTGTCCTATTCACCCTATCAAGTTAATTTTCTCGAAAACTTCTCTTGCTGTCAAATTCTCTTCATTCCTCATCGTTTTAGGTGACCATAAGCTTGTCACCTTTGTAAATTGAATTATCAATTACGCAATCGGTCCTTTCTAATCATCTAGAATCAATTCCATTTAGACAAGCACTCTTCATGACAAGCCTTAATTTTGCTCATTTCTGCTTGGTTCAAGGATTTTCCACGCCGCATTTTAAAATTACCAAAAAAATTTACTTATGAAATCGACATAATGGGTTTTAATTCATTTTCCAACTCGCTCCAGAAGAAGAAAAATAATTGTTTCAATTTCAAATTAAATGAAAATAAAAGGTGGCAAACAATCCACAATTAGTACAGGAGAGACGGAGTTTTTCGTGGAACGAAATACAGGAAGGCTGATTTTTTCAAATGAAATGAAAGAAGGGTACTAGAAAAGCTTAATTCCTGGTTCTCGGGACGCCCGCAAACCCCCTAGGGACTTCCACCATTTTGAAAAACGCTAATCGATTTATATATCTCCCAAACTATTGGCTTGACCGAAGAAGTTACTATACCAAAGTTGTAGGGAATAGAAGTATCTTTTCTTGTGCATACACCAAAAAATAAAAAATTTTGGTGGTTCGGGCAATTTCCTCCACTTATTTATTCAAAATATAAACAAAAAATAATGGTTTAACTTAAAATATTGTGGTATATTTTGTTTTAAGTCAAGCATTCATTCTTTAATTTTTTAATAAATCAATTTGTTTTGATAAAAAGTTTTTGAAAAATTAGTTTTCACTCTCAAAATTTTGAAAAAATTGAAGAATTTTTGTAAACTATCGTATTTTTTTTGTTATGAATTCAATTCAAGGAAGGTTAGTAATTTTTGGATGAAAAATTAAAACCAGTTGCACAAATAATAATGTCTTTCATTTTTTTTTTAACTAAACAAAAAATACATTTTTTCAAATAATCCTTTTTAGATATTAAAATAATTCACGTAAACTCAAAATGCTAAACATAATGGGGGAGACATGACTGTGCAGTAATTTGCTTGCTGATAAGCTCCTTAAAAATGATTTTCATTATTTTAATTAAGTAAATTCGTTTTTAAATGTTTATTTTTTATTTCTTTTTTTGTTTTTTTTTTTAATTTGAAAACTAGTTTTTCAAAAACCAGGGACTTAAGCTTTTCTAGTACCCTTCTTTCAGCCTTTCTGTATTTCGTTCCACAAAATGCTTGTTTTTTTACTAACTTTCTTGTACTAAAATATACTTCTCTTCATATTTGAAGTAAAAATTAATATTCTTTATATATTTAAAAACGAATTAAATCAACTGCTTTATAATTATTACGGTAAGTGTACAGCTGCGAGCAAAAAAATAGCAGCGATTTGATAAATATTTTAAATAAAGCATTAGACATTAAAAGAGCTTTGATTTTGGAAATTTTTTTAAGTAAAACTTCTTAAGTTTCATTAATATTTAAATTTTAGTAAAAATGGAATTTAATTTATTTCTATTAAGCTAAGAAATAATCCAAAAACAATATAAGCCTCAAATTTAAGCGAGCAAAATAATAGCAGTGATTTTCTTTTTCTATTAAATTTAAATAAAACAAGGGCGAAAAAAGTTCAATTAAACGGTATTTTATTAGAGAAAATGTAGTATTCGCTCCCATGACCGTTATTTTTAACTACCGCTTAGCAACGACCTTCCATGAAGTCGTAAAGTCCATGAGATCTTTGAGGTGCTATAGATCACCAAACCTGCTCAACAACGGTTCATAGCTCCCGTTATTTTAAGTTTTGGCTTAAGACACATCTCCTTTTATATCCCCCTAAAGTTTCTAGAAGGGATAGAGGTCTGAAAGACTGAGCAGGTCACTTAATGACCTCAATCTTAGTATCTTGAAACCATTGCCTGGCTGCTCTGCTAGTGTTTTTTGGGTTATTATCCTGTTGGAAGACCCATTTAAGCTTCATTTGGTGTCGGAGTAATAGCAGCATAATGTTTTGCAAAGTATTCAGAGCTGTATAATTGTACTTTTGATACAAGATATGAGGCCAAGTCCATAGTAGCAGAAGTATCCCTTAAACTTTATACTGGATCCTCCAAGTTAATTAGTTTTTTTAATGTATCTAGTTTTAAATTTAGTTTTCCGTGGTCGTTACACAAATTGCCGAGACCCCAAATCACCATAAAGAACCAATTTTCTCTCATCAATCCAGAGAATATTCAAAAGAATAAAGAGGGTTTAATACAGTAGTCCCTCGATAATGTGAATTACCGATAATGCGAATTTCTCTAAAATGTGAATCGCCAAAAATGTTCATTGTCATCTCTGTAATGTGAATTTCGAACATTTTTAGACTCTATAATGTGAATTTCCTTTGCAAAAGCTTGCATGTTTTTCTCGTTCGTGCACGCAATCTTTGTATAGGTCTGAAAAGTGGATAACTGTTATTTGTCTTGATATTTCTTAAGATATTGAAAGCAGCTGCAGGTCGGAGATTTTTGTGCTAACATTTTACATCTTTTTATACCAAGTTTTTTAACGTTTTTTTACTTGTACTTTATTGATTTTTTTCTTTATTCAGTACAGGCTTAAACTGAGCTAAAAATAACTGTAATATTCATTGGTTTTAAGAATGTTTTAATCAGTTATATGGCAATTGGAAAAAGTTCCAGTAATGTGAATCCCTCTAAAATTCGAAAACGCCTTGTTTTAATTAGTTCACATTATCGAGGGACTACTGTATTAAGTTTTAGGGATACTTCTGCTACTATGGACTTGGCCTTATATCTTGTATCAAAAGTATAATTATACAGCTCTGGTACCTGAATACTTTGCAAAACATTATGCTGCTATTACTCCGACACCAAATGAAGCTTAAATGGGTCTTCCAACAGGATAATAACCCAAGAAACACTAGCAGAGCAGCCAGGCAATGGTTTCAAGATACTAAGATTGAGGTCATTAAGTGACCTGCTCAGTCTTTCAGACCTCTATCCCTTCTAGAAACTTTAGGGGGATATAATAGGAGATGTGTCTTAAGCCAAAACTTAAAATAACGGGAGCTATGAACCGTTGTTGAGCAGGTTTGGTGATCTATAGCACCTCAAAGATCTCATGGACTTTACGACTTCATGGAAGGTCGTTGCTAAGCGGTAGTTAAAAATAACGGTCATGGGAGCGAATACTACATTTTCTCTAATAAAATACCGTTTAATTGAACTTTTTTCGCCCTTGTTTTATTTGAATTTAATAGAAAAAGAAAATCACTGCTATTATTTTGCTCGCTTAAATTTGAGGCTTATATTGTTTTTGGATTATTTCTTAGCTTAATAGAAATAAATTAAATTCCATTTTTACTAAAATTTAAATTTTAATGAAACTTAAGAAGTTTCCGAAATCAAAGCTCTTTTAATGTTTAATGCTTTATTTAAAATATTTATCAAATCGCTGCTATTTTTTTGCTCGGCACTGTATATCAGGAAAAATATTGACAATTGACTGCATAAAAATACAAAAAAAAAAAACAATTAATAAAAAATAAAAATTATTTAATAATACTTCTGAATACAATAAAACAAATTACACTACTTAAATGCGACTCTCTCCTCCGATTTAAAAGAATGCCACAGCAACACTCATTTTAAATTAGATACTTTTTTGACGTTTTAAAAACATCTCTGACTTAAACACAAAAGTAAATAAATAATTGGTTGTCATTGGCATTTCTTTGTAAATTCAAAACTCCGAAAAACAGAATTTAATGGATTTTTATTGAGGAGAAGAAGTCGCTTTCAATTTGAGCTTATCAAGTTCCATAGTTTTAATTTGCAACTTAATCAAATTCAATGCAATGACACTCTTGTGTTTTTCCTCTTTAATTTGCAACATTCTTTCCTGAATATCAAGTAATCGATCTAGTTTAGTTTCGATTCTCTTTTGGAATTCTGATGTAACTGAATTGGTAATTTCATGAACCAATTTATGTCTTGTATTGTCGTCTTGGTCAAGTTTTTGTTTTTTATTATCATTTCTGATGTTCGGAACCACTTCATCAATAGAATCATCTTTGTAGTTAAGTTTTCGTTTATTGAAATCTTCAACATGGTATATGTTGGTAATTTGTATTTTTTCTTCTTCTTCCTGTTGCTCTTCTTGATGCAGTGAGTTATTGACCAATGATTGAATGGAATCATCTTGGCTGAACGTATTCTGTATTCCCACTGTATCATTTGTCTTTTCATCTTCATATTCCAATTGTTCTGCATCCCTGTTCGTTGTATCAACGTAACAAAGTGAATCAAGTGAATTCATGGAATCATCTATTTCAATTTTAATTTCAGTATTCCCATTTTCGTTGTAAGAAACTGGTGATGCTGTGCTGGAATGTGACTCTGTGTTTTTATATACTAGCGATTCCAACTTAACGCCACTGGCTTCTAGTATTAGCTGATTGGCAACAGATAGTCGTTTTTGTTCGCACAGATAATCACCATTGCCTTTCTTCCTCAGAGTCTTGTTAAATGATAATTTTTTCTTTGCCTGATACTTTTGGTCGGCGAATACCTGTAAATGGGAATCATATTAACTGTGTTTAAAAACAAGTGTATTTTGGGCTTATTTATTATACTTTCTTCCATGCTTTTGCATCTTTAATTGGAGGACCAGCATTGTTTAGTTTATTGGTTAAAGTATCCCACAGTTTTTCGGCTATGGCTCTTCCCTTAGCACAAGTTGTGATAAGGTTTTGTGCCAGACTGGGATGGGAACCCATAAATTCAGCCATTATAGTTTTTTGCATTGCATTTAATTTGTTTGCATTTGTCCTAGAATTTTTTTGTTTTTTTATAAATTCGAATTGTGTTAATTAGAATTAATTAATTAACTTACATTCTGGTTTGTTTTTCCATTATAATTAATAATAAATAATCGTGATTTTTCTACGAACACGAGAGAACAATACAACTTATCGAATGACGTTTCGTATGCATGGTATACGTTCAGTTCATTAATTTACGTAAACGTAACGTAAAAGCACCCGCTTCGAATCGAAATGATATATTACGTTAGGGTTTGTTTACACTTGATTGCAACGGAATAAAAGTACTAGATTTTGAAATACATCGCACCCTCAGTGCAAAAAAGTCAAATATGACATTTTTGAGATAATGATGAGGAAATGTTGCTTTTTAAATTACCTTTCTTTTGAAGGGCTTGTTGTTAACGTAAACGAAAAATTCGAAAGATTATGACTGTTTTTATCCAATTCCTACTATATTAAAAGTCAAACTCGTTCCTAATTTAAACAATTTTAAAAAATAAATTTATTAAAACTACAAAATAAACATAATGGTTCTTGTAATAGAGCTTTGACATTATTTAAATTGCTGTCCAATGGAAAGTTATAGGGGAAAGTTTAGAGTCAGTATGTATTTTGCAGAAGCGTTTTCTCGAAATGAACTTTTTTGAGTTGTCGCTCTTTTTCACTGAGGGTGCGACATGTAGAATGAAAACTAAACAATTCTGAATTCTCTTTTCAAAATAGTATAACGTTGTTGAGAATATTCCATAAATAACGGAGATACAAATTTTTTTTTTTAAGAAATCCACCTTTTTTTATTATGTAATTTGTTCCAATTTTTTCAATTTTTGTACCCTTTCCGAACTGAATTTGTATTTTTAAAAGTAGAAAAGTGCTGATTTTTTAAAAAGATAAAAGAAGTTTAATTAATACTCTTAGAGCCGATTTTTCAATCTTCTAATAAACAGTCAGTTAACTGTTCGACGAATAAAGTTATTAGGCTCATAAACAATCAGATAAAAACATTGAATTTTTCAATCAAGAATAATTTATTCTACAGAATAACAAAAAAAATTGTCAAATTCAAAAATATTTACAATTAAACGTCATTTTTATTCATGATTGTTTTTGTTATCTTGTGTTCCACTGTATTTTTTTTTTCAAAATTCTTTCTAAACAGCTTTGACAACTGACACAATATTTTTGTTCATATTATTCCTTAGAATAATTTTTATTCGCCTCTGAAAGAAGCAGATAGTTCTATTCTTAGGAATAAGCTATATCTGCCTGTTGAAAAATTGATTTTTTCTCTATCCTTAGGAATAAGTACTAACTGACTGTTTGACTATTGAAAAATCGGCCCTTAAAGAAATAGTTGGTAGACTACGATTAGCAGAGGTTTATGAATGAAAATAGTGGAAAAATCTATCCTTTTCGTCTTTTGACCCGAAATGGCGACCGTAAAACACTGCGTACTCAAAACAGTTCTTTCGGAATATTTTTGAATTTGACATTTTCGTTTGTTATTCTTGATTGGAAAATTCAATGTTGTTATCTGATTGTTTATGAGCCTAATAACTTTATTCGTCGAACATATAACTGACTGTTTATTAGAAGATTGAAAAATCGGCTCTAAGAGTATTAATTAAACTTCTTTTATCTTTTAAAAAATTAGCACTTTTCTACTTTTAAAAATACAAATTCAGTTCGGAAAGGGTACAAAAATTGAAAAATATGGAAAAATTACCTAATAAAAAAAGTCGGATTTCTTACAAAAAAATTTTTATCTCCGTTATTTGACAACCACAACGAAATGCTTAAGTTTACGTTGATATTTTTTGGGAAAACCTAATACGGATAATAGTTTTGCCAAAAAAAAAACACGCCTATTAATTGTATTCCATTCGCTATGATAAAAAATCAATTTTTATTTTAAAATCTTTATTTACCAATATAAAAACCCCATACGTTTTTATTGTTGGAGTATGTCTTAAATTTGTTAAACTTGTTTGTTTTATGTCTGGGTTTGACCCGTCGAACGAAGAAACAGGTAAACGTCATTTGAAGAAAACATTTTAAGTCAACAAAAATATTCAACTATATATATCGAGATGACATACACACAAATATAAAAAAAATACCAATTAATATAAAATAAAAATTATTTAATAATACTTCTGAATACAATAAAACAAATTACACTATTTAAATGCGACTCTCTCCTCCGATTTAAAAGAATGCCACAGCAACACTCATTTTAAGTTAGATACTTTTTTGACGTTTTAAAAACATCTCTGACTTAAACACAAAAGTAAATAAATAAATTATTTGTAATTGACATTTCTTTTGAAATTGAAAATTCCGAAACACGGAATTTAATGAATTTATTGAGGAGCAGGAGAAGCCGCTTTCAACTTGAGCTTATCAAGTTCCATAGTTTTAATTTGCAACTTAATCAAATTCAATGCAATGACACTCTTGTGTTTTTCCTCTTTAATTTGCAACATTCTTTCCTGAATATCAAGTAATCCATCTAGTTTAGTTTCGATTCTCTTTTGGAATTCTGATGTAACTGAATTGGTAATTTCATGAACCAATTTCAGTCTTGTATTGTCTTGGTCAAGTTTTTGATTTTTATTATCATTTGTGGTGTTCTGATGATGATCAATAACTTCATCAATAGAATCATCCTCCACTTTAAGTTTTCGTTTATTGAAATCTTTAACAGGTTTTATGTTTGTAATTTGTATTTTTTCTTCTTCCTGTTCCTCTTCTTGTTGCAGTGAGTTATTGACCAATGATTGAATGGAATCATCTTGGCTGAACGGTTCTTCTTTGTGGCTTCTCTGTGTTCCCGCTGTATCATTTGTCTTTTCATCTTCATATTCCGATTGTTCTGCATTACTGTCCGTTGTATCAACGTAACAAAGTGAATCAAGTGAATGTATGGAATCATCTATTTCAATTTTAATGTCAGTATTCCCATTTTCGTTGTAAGAAACTGGTGATGCTGTGCTGGAATGTGAGTGAGATTGGCTCTCTTCTCTGTTCTCATATACTTGCGATTCCAACTTTACGCCACTGGCTTCTAGGATTAGCTGATTGGCAACAGATAGTCGTTTTTGTTTGTACAGATAATCACCATTGCTTTTCTTCCTCAGAGCCTTGTTAAATGATAATTTTTTCTTGGCCATATACTTTTGGGCGGCGAATACCTGTAATGGGAATCATAATAACTGATTTTTAGAGATTTGCTTTAAAACACGTATGTTTGGGCTTATTTATTATACTTTCTTCCATGCTTTTGCATCTTGAATTGGGGGACCAGCATTGTTTAGTTTATTGGTTAGAGTATCCCACAGTCCTTGGGTTATGGCTCTTCCCTCAGCACAAGTTGTGATAAGGTTTTGTGCCAGGCTGGGATGGGAACCCATAAATTCAGTCATGATAGTTTTTTGCATTGCATTTAATTGTTTTGCATTTGTCCTAGAATTTTTTTGTTTTTCCATGATGAATAATAAATAATCGTGATTTTTCTACGAATACGAGAGAACAATACAACTAAGCGAATGACGTTTCGTATGCATGGTATACGTTCAGTTCATTAATTTACGTAACGTAAAAGCACCCGCTTCGAATTGTAACATAACACGATAACGTATTGATTGCTCGAGTGATATATTACGTTAGGGTTTGTTTACACTTTTTTTTTTATTTTCACCCATTTTGAAAAAAATTAGACCAAAATAGTTTCTTTATTTTTTTTAGTATGTTTTCCTGCGATTTGTTACACTTTTTGAAGGCAAATTACATAAGAAATTATTATACTTTTTGATATATTTTAAACCTGATTTAGAAATCAACACATATTATTATCATTTTACAATCATAAAATTGATACTCGTTCATACAAAATTAATTCGTAAAATAAATGTTTTTCGAGGCCTTTTATGTTTTTTCTTATGGAAACTACATTGAATGGCAAATCGAACAAAAATCTATATCATTTTGAGGTTTCCGCTCCAAGTGGTAGATGGCGTGGAAAGCTATTTCCCATGTCCCAATATGTATAAAAAATTGGTTTATCGGCAACGGCTCTAACGATTTTGATGTAATTTTCACAGTTTGATTCTGTTAGCGAGCAAACAATTTAGGAAGTTATTTTAGAAAAATGCACCCACTGCCACGTCCACTTTTCTCATTATATAAGGCTGAATTTATTTACGCATTTGTGTGTATGCATCACAAACTATATTATATAACAAACTATATATAGTTTGTCGATACAGATAATATTTCTGGTGCAAACGTAATGCTTTGTAGGTAAAATACTATTTTCTTTCCGTACAAAAAGTTGTGATGCATAAGCAAAGTTTATGAATTCAACATAAGTTTTATCGGTATTATGTAATTTTTGTATGTAGTTGTCGATGTAATTTTGAGGGTTTTTGTGACTTTAAGCGAATACAACATTCTGGAAGTGGGTACAAAAAATACGACTTTTCTAGCATTATACGAAAAACATAAACAAAAACTTATTTAAATTCATCTTTTTAACTCAGTTACAGAACCGGACTTACGAACAGTTTAATACGACAAAACTGCCGAAATGATGAACAAATATTACCGGGTTGCTCTTTTTTATGGGGCATTTACTTAGTTGTGCCGTTTTCTTCGAAAACACAAAACCAATCCTATCTGCGATAACGCCATAACTAAAAGAAATGCCATTAATGTGTACAAAATGACTTGGTATTAGGCACCCCAAAAAATGCCTTTTTGGATATATCTGCTTACTGGCAGCGCGGATTTGTTTCAGGTTCCATTTTTTTTTTTGGCTGAAATTAGTCGTAATGCATGTGAGTGTCCTAAACAAACACAACTTTAACAATTTATCCATTCGTTCTTATATTGTTAATATGCGGTTTTGTGCCGATTTCACTATTTTTGGTCATTTATTCTTTAATTATGTCTATCAATAGATATTTGACAACCGTAATAGGGGCATTAGGAAGACATTTTACAAACTCGTACCTTACCTGTATCTTCCATAAGTTTCCTATTATTTTATATTCTTACAAAAATGAATTAAAAAATAAATAAATAAAACACCTTGATTAGGGTGGGTCAAAAAAATCGAAATTCTTTTTTTTGATTTGGTACTTCGAAAAATCGATTGCTAGACCCCTCTTGAATATACACACCAAATATGAGCTCTTTATATTAATGGGAAGGTCCTCCGCTTTGCAATTTTCCATTTTTACATCAAGCTTCTACTAAAAAAAAATTTTTTTTTTATTAATTGACTTTTTAGCAAATTACTTTTCAGATTCTTGTAGGAAATTGAACGCTCTACAAAAAAGGCCTTATACACTTTTTTCGTTTATCTAACCGTTGAATAGATATTTGAGGTAAAAAAATCGAGAAAATCTTTAAAAATTCGTTTTTTGGTCTTAATTTTGTAACAAACTGAAAAATTATAATCATCAAACGAGCAAGACATATTCTTGATGGAAATTGACTGCTCCACAAAAAATGTCTTGTTAACTTTTTTCATTAATCTAACCATTCTAAAGATATTCGAGGTCAAAGTTAAAAAAAATTATGAAAACATTTTATATTTTAAAAAATTTTCCAGTTCACTGAAAATTCATTATTTTCAATGTAGCAAGACGTATGCTTGTAGGGGCTTAAACGTTCTACAAAAAATTCCTTGGCATCAAATTGATTGCTTTAACCGTTTAGAAGATATTCGTATCCAAATCGCAATGGATACGGGTCATAAGAAAACTATTGAAATCAGTGAGCATTGGTTTGGATACGAATATCTTCTAAACGGTTAAAGCAATCAATTTGATTCCAAAGAATTTTTTGTAGAACGTTTAAGCCCCTACAAGAATATATCTTGCTAATTTGAAAATAATGAAGTTTCAGTGAATTGGAATTTTTTTAAAAATATAAAAAGTTTTTATATTTTTTTTTAACTTTGACCTCTAATATCTTTAGAATGGTTAGATTAATGAAAAAAGTTAACAAGACCTTTTTTGTGGAGCAGTCAATTTCCAACAAGAATATGTCTTGCTCGTTTGATGATTATAATTTTTCAGTTTGTTACAAAATTAAGACCAAAAAACGAATTTTTAAAGATTTTCTCGATTTTTTTACCTCAAATATCTATTCAACGGTTAGGTAAACGAAAAAAGTGTATAAGGCCTTTTTTGTAGAGCGTTCAATTTCCTACAAGAATCTGAAAAGAAATTTGCTAAAAAGTCAATTAATAAAAAAAATATTTTTTTTTAGTAGAAGCTTGATGTAAAAATGGAAAATTGCAAAGCGGAGGACCTTCCCATTAATATAAAGAGCTCATATTTGGTGTGTATATTCTAGAGGGGTCTAGCAATCGATTTTTCGGAGTACCAAATCAAAAAAAAAAATTTCGATTTTTTTGACCCACCCTAACCTTGATATATGTATAAAAATTGTTGTTCACATGTTTCTTGAACTAAAAAAAACTAACTTACCTTCAAAAAAGCACATATTAGCATTGGCTGGGAACATAAGTTCCTCAGTAATTGGTCGTATATTACTCTTATGCACACTACACATATTTCCATAGTCCAAGAACATAACGTAAAACATATCGTCATTCAACAAACTAATACAAAGTGCACGATACCATTCGTTGTCGGCATCAAATATGGCCAAGCAAATTTCATCCAAACTAAAAAAAAATAAGAAAAATAATTGTAACAAATAAAAATATAACCACAAATAATGTCAAATACCTTGGAGAATATTCAGTAATACCAGTTGAAGATGCACAATGTTTAGCAACAAGTGGCAAATATTCCGACTCGAGTTTCCTAAGAAAGGCTTTACTGGTCAAGTCACAAGCAGATATATAGCCCTTCGAAATGGTGCTACTGTCAGTGACCATAAGGGGTACATTATCACCGCAAGTAATTGGAATAACTTCCAAATCTTGAAGAGTGTAAATCTTCTTCTTCGTTTCAACTACCACTTTGGGACTTGGTGGGGGCGTTTCAATTGCAACGACCGCTTTGATCTTCTCAGGCACAGGGGTTTTTTCTTTCACAAAATCAGCAGCCGTATCCGGTCTCTTCTCGAACAACATCGGCAAAAGTTGCTTATTGAGCGATTGATGATCGGGTGTTTGAAGGACCAATTCCACACCAAGTTCCGGATTCGAGTCAAACTTGAGAATAAACTCAGCCCCTGTCATTTGGCATTGTTCGAGAGTAGCCAAAGCCTTATTGTCGCTATATGGCGTTGCCACATTCGACAAATACAACAATTTCACCTTCCTTGAGTGATATGGACAAGAGACAACAAAAAGATTTGGTTTGCGCATAGTCTTAATCGATACAACCACCTCAAGACCAGTATCAACATTTATAACTTTAGCTGATTCATTTACAGCATCAATAATTTTTGCTCGGAAATATTCATTTTCAAATTTAGCAAGCACAAGGTCACCTTTTTTAGCACAAGTCAGTGGCTCACAGTCTTCAGCAGCAGCTGACAGAATCTTCGGATACATCTTTGTGCATACTAGCGAGATGTATATTTCCGAGTGACTGATGGCACTGGTTACATGCACAGTGCTGCCAGATACAAGAGGTTCAACCCAATCACTTACTCCAACTTTCTCGCATTTGCCCAAGTATTTAAATGTCTCTACTTCGGCTATTTTCTTGCCACAACTGGTAAACATGGAGCAGGGAATACGATCACTGCTAGTCTTGGGGCTCTGTTGGGCTTTGATGGTGAAACTTTGGCCGTCAAATAAACAATCTGTGAAATTCTTTGCATCGCACAATACTTTTTGCAATTCAACAGCAAATACTTGCATTGGAATTGCCTTGAACTCATCTGGGACGGCACAAATTTGCTCTACCAAAGATACCCGACCCACATCCATTAGATAGACTAGATAATAATTTCGATAAGTACTCATAACCAGACCTCTCGACCAGCCATTCAAAGCTAGAGCAGCAACATAATCACCATCAGCCGATTGCTTATCCATTTTCAACTTTTTGGCTTCTTCTTTGTCCAATAGTTCGTGCATTTGCTTAAGTTTGTTATGGACATCTTCATTGGTGAGTGTCAGCAGTGCATAGTTTCCATTTTCGGATATCTTTACCAAAGACACTGCAGGATTAGTTTCGAATATTTCAGCGGTGAGTCCTACTGGCAGGATGCTTGATAATTTTTCTTCTATTTTTGCCACACCATCTGCCTCAATACCGACTACACGAATGGTCAAGATAGTTTCCAAAGGCACTTGTTTTGAGTAACGAATTCTAAAGGCGTAGGCATTTAGATTGCGCATTATTGGTATCGGAGAACGGAGATCTTTGAATGGCACTGTTACCATATTGCCATAGTCGATAAGGTGGACATTGCACGATTTTGAAGCGTCAATAATTTCAATTATTTCTGCTCGATAGAAAAGGTTGTCGAAAGGGGCGGCTATGAGGGCACCAACTTGAATTTCCTCGGTAGCGCATCGAGCAGAGTTGTAATCGATATTTCGGTTTATTTCGGCCAAAAGCTTACGCAACGGACTCTCGTACTTTAAGTCAGTGACCCACACAATGCCGACGTTGACACCTTCATCAATATACTGAACCATTACATCGAAGAATTCTCCCTCTGGATAGGGATATGGTGTTCGCCAGGCGCCAGTACGTGTAGAAACCTTTGAGCTTATCGATGCACCGGAGGATTTGATTTCATTCTCCTTTGAGATTATTTTGGGTTTGAGGGTGAAATCAACATCGGGAAGAGAATTTTTGGTGGCATCTTTTTCAGGGCGCTGCTTCGAGTCGGTTATTTCGATGGAAGCCATTTCATCGGATGGTATTTTAAGGGGATTACGGGCCAGATTACGCTTTGTGGTTTTGCTGCTGTCATTCAATGAACGATTTCGCGATGAATCACTTACGAAGGAGCGATTGAGTAATGCATGATGATCTTTGATGTTTATTGGCACCAGTGGGCTGCGAATGAAATGAGGTGTTCGATAAAGAATGGATAAATGTGAAATGGTTACAAAAATATTTAAAAAGATTTGTAATGGTAAGAAATATTGACAGCAACAATTGAATCGGTCATTTGAATTTTTCAGGACCAATAAAAACTTTTTCATGCTGAAGCAAAGGAATCTCCAAGGACTTTTTAAACTTAATCTACTATTTGAGTTGTAAGAAACTAATGTGTTAAATAACAGTCATATTTTATTAGAAATAATAACGAAAAAAAACCGAGAAAATGTTTTGGACTTAAGTTGTTTTAGCAAGGATAAGCATAAGCATATGTGGTATATATAATTTAACCAATATAATCTCTTTTACGAATTTTGTGATGGCTTATTATTGAAAACTATTCTTAAAAAAATTTTTATTTACATGTCACTTGTGTTTATTTTGCATGTTTCATTATTTTAAGGTGTTTCTATTTGTAATAATTCCTCTATATTTGTGGCAAATATTCCAAACTAAAGACTTAATATTGTTGAAACAATCAGGACGATGCAAATTTTAAACTCAGCTAGATTATAACTACACCTGATATTAAACAGTGCATGCAAAAACTACTAAAGTCCCTGGACTTAAGTTGTTTTTGAAATAACCGTTATAATTTAAGAGGAAGGAATGTATTACCTTGTCTGCTTTTTACCCAGAATACGCATCTACCTATGAGGAACTACATATTTTCAGCAAAAAAATCGATTTTTAAAAAACTGTGACTTAAGTGGTTTTCGCAATGCCCGATTCAATTGACACATTTTTCTAGTTGTTCTGCATAATTTATAGCAGACATCATAGGCCCCGTTAAGGAATTCATCATTACGATACGGGTATTAAGTGGTGGTCATATTTTTAAGGACAGTTTAAGATCTCAGTATGATCGTAATTTTATGAAAGTGCTATTTTTCCTAAAAATCAGTGAATTCAAATTGCCTCTTAGTTAAGAAGAGTTATATTAGGTATGGAAAATATCTAATTTAATTTTATATTTTTAACATTATATGTGTTTTGGTACATCTACTTAATTAAAATTCCACTTAGAGCTTGTGGAAGTATGTAAAGGTCGCATTGGAAAAGAAAAAAAATAGAAGTCAAGATGAGTTTCAGAAAACAAGGGAAGGAAATATTAGTTGAAATCTGTGGAGGGTTTTAGGGACTATGTCTGGTAGGTGTCAAGCTGTTTCGCAAATTGTGCTAATGTGGCTAAATACTAAGCACATATAAATAAAGTATTAAAAACAGAAACATTTAAAAACTAGCAACAATTTTGACTATTTTCCGGGGAACTAAATCAGTATCCCTATGTATTCAACCATATGAAAAAGATTAAATTTTGATTTCTTAATTTTTTTACAATTTGTGTGAATGATATTGAAGTTTATTTTTAATATTTGACGACCTCTACAATGTGTTTTTGAAAATATAGTATACATATTTTAAATTTCGGAACAATTTATCTTTAGAAATGCTAAAACATTTTTAAAACCTTCACTGTCCTTAAAAATATGACCACCAATATTATATATATTCACTACGTGTGTCTTGCCAAGATGCGAACGGGTTTCGTACCTACTAACAGTGAAATACTACAAAGAGTGAATTTTTTTAGCTCGATAAGGAAAGCTTTTTTGAAACGCGCCACACCCCACACCCTTTCGCTCGAGCTATTCTTATGATAATCAATTGATAAATATTAATGTTTTTATCAATTATAAACTACATACCGCAGAAAAAAAAATACCTATCTGTTCCATATAACCTGCAAAAAAATTCAACAAAAAAGTATCCACCTAAAAGTGGACAATAAAAAACCATCATTTTGCTAAATGAAAGAGAAAAAATTTAATTTTTATTAAAGAAAAAGAACCTGTAAAATATAACAAAAGAAATTAAATTAATAAAATATATAACATTTTAAAAGGCTAAACCTATAAACAAACCAATCATGAACGAAAAAACCGTAATTGGGTTGATTTGTCTCCTTAAACTTCTTCCAATCCTCCAAGTTTTATATTTTATCCACTGTAAAAATAATTGATAATTCTGTAAAAAAAAAATAAAATCATTTTTAAATGTCAAATAAAATTAAATAAATTAAATGTCAACAAAATATAAACTCACGGAAAAACGAACTCTTCTTTGAGGACGAAAAACCCTAATGGCTCTTCTCCTGCCCATTATAAGACCTTCGGCCTGGAGATAAACAAGACCAAGATTTTGCTGAAATTCAAGAAACACATAAATTAGAAGAAAAATTCAAAAAAAAAAATGAACGTTTAATTTACAAAGACGAATGTTTGCGGGAGGAATTGAAGCAAAACCTCTCGCTGGTAAGATGCTTCGTAATCGTGTGATGCTTCTGGCGGAAGCAATGCACGAACGATGTTGGTTTCCTTTTATTATTAAACAATATATAATTTATATTTATTTTTAGGAATAAAAATTTTCTTACCACATCATTTCGTCTTCTCCACCACAAACCAAGGTTCATCCAATCCCGTCGGCCAAACTATAAGAAAAACCAAACACATGTAAAACAATGGATACCAAAAAATAATTCAATAAACTTACGTTTCTAAAAAATCCCAAATCCATTATATTTTCCATTTTCAATATTTTTTCTTATCTTTTTATTTTTCAATCGTGTTTGATCTTGCTTTTTAATATTTTTTAGACTGAAAATTTCCCATTTTTGCCTAGCTTAAGTACAAGTCATGAGAATCAACAAGAACGAACCTTTTTAAAAAATGATGAAAATATTATTTTTGTACTCGTCCAGTGTTATTGTACATGAATTCGTATGGATATTTTCATTGAAGGATTGCAGAGCTTCTTTGCCACTTTCCACGAACAGAAATTTCAGCAAATTGTTACGAAGACATCAAATGCACTTTGCTTCTTTTTATAGGTTCAAATTTAAAGAAAAGTGCAGTGGCATTGCAGTGTTAAAAATGCATTGGGTGTGCTATTTTCTTGGAAAATTTTCAAAAACAGTTGAACACCAAGTATTTGGATAGCATGTAAAGAAAAGTGCAGTGACAATGCAACAGAGGTGGTAAAAATGCATTTGCTGCACTTTTTTCCGAAAATGTTCTAAACAGTTAAACATTAAATATTTTGACACAATTTTAAGAAAAGTGCAGTGGCATTGCATCAAAAGTGTTAGAAATGCATTTGCTGCACTTTTTTTCAAAATGTTCCAAAACAGTTAAACATTTAATATTTTGATAACATTTCTAGAAAAGTGCAGTGGCGTTGCATTAAAAGTATTAAAAATGCATTTTTACCACCTCTGTTGCATTGTCACTGCACTTTTCTTTACATGCTATCCAAATACTTGGTGTTCAACTGTCTTTGAAAATTTTCAAAAAAAAACAGTGCACCCAATGCATTTTTAGCACTGCAATGCCACTGCACTTTTCTTTAAATTTGAACCTATAAAAAGAAGCAAAGTGCATTTGATGTCTTCGTAACAATTTGCTGAAATTTCTGTTCGTGGAAAGTGGCAAAGAAGCTCTGCAATCCTTCAATGAAAATATCCATACGAATTCATGTACAATAACACTGGACGAGTACAAAAATAATATTTTCATCATTTTTTAAAAAGGTTCGTTCTTGTTGATTCTCATGACTTGTACTTAAGCTAGGCAAAAATGGGAAATTTTCAGTCTAAAAAATATTAAAAAGCAAGATCAAACACGATTGAAAAATAAAAAGATAAGAAAAAATATTGAAAATGGAAAATATAATGGATTTGGGATTTTTTAGAAACGTTAGTTTATTGAATTATTTTTTGGTATCCATTGTTTTACATGTATTTGGTTTTTCTTATAGTTTGGCCGACGGGATTGGATGAACCTTGGTTTGTGGTGGAGAAGGCGAAATGATGTGGTAAGAAAATTTTTATTTCTAAAAAAATATAAATTATATATCTTTTTGTAAAAGGAAACAAACATCGTTCGTGCATTGCTTCCGCCAGAAGCATCACACGATTACGAAACATCTTACCAGCGAGAGGTTTTGCTTCAATTCCTCCCGCAAACATTCGTCTTTGTAAATTAAACGTTCATTTTTTTTTATATTTATAATTTATGTGTTTCTTGAATTTCAGCAAAATCTTGGTCTTGTTTATCTCCAGGCCGAAGGTATTATAATGGGCAGGAGAAGAGCCATTAGGGTTTTTCATCCCCAAAGAAGAGTTCGTTTTTCCGTGAGTTTATATTTTGTTTACATTTAATTTATTTTATTATTTGACATTTAAAAATGATTTTATTTTATTTTTTTTTTTTACAGAATTATCAATTATTTTTACAGTGGATAAAATATAAAACTTGGAGAATTGGAAGAAGTTTAAGGAGACATTTCAACCCAATTACGGTTTTTTCGTTCATGATTGGTTTGTTTATAGGTTTAGCCTTTTAAAATGTTATATATTTTATTAATTTAATTTCTTTTGTTATATTTTACAGGTTCTTTTTCTTTAATAAATATTAAATTTTTTCTCTTCTATTTAGCAAAATGATGGTCTTTTATTTTAACTGTCCACTTTTAAGTGGATATTTTTTGTTGAATATTTTTTTTTTGTTATATGGAACAGATAGGTACTTTTATTTTTACAGCGGTAGTTAAAAACAGCAAATTTTATTCATTTATATTCATGAATTATCAATTGGTTATCACAAAAGTGGTATTCACTCTTGTAAGAATTCAATTTCACTATTGGTAGCTACGAGAACCACAGGTCTACCCGTCCATGGTTGATCAGACTTAACTATCGTGACAAAAACAAACTAATAAAAAAAAAAACAAAGATAGTCTTTTCGGTATCTGGTGGAGCTATTTTGTCGGGAGGGCACACCGATTTTTAAAACCCTCTTTTACTAATCGATATAAATGATATATTGATATCAAATTGGTGGTTATAATATCAATGCCATCTTTTATAATATTATAGATCCAGATTAAAGATTATTTGTGTGTTGGAAGGCGAGTTTTTGAATTGTTTGCTAAAAAATGAAAGATATGACTGAGCAATCAGCTGCTTAGGCAATAGCTTGTTGGATAATTTCTGGAAATTGAAGTATACCAGTTAAGTCTCACAGCCTGTTTTATAGTCGGAAGCTATCTGTGCTACTGGTTGTTAAATCTTTGATTTTGGCTTTTGGACCTATGAATTCTGAATGGGGTCAAATTAATGTCAAATAAAAGGTGGTAATGTTTTTTTTTTTTCAATTTAAAGGTTTCCGGGTGAAGTTTTTCAATTTCATTACAACATGATAAGTTGAAGTTGATAACAAAAACTTAATAATAAGTGACATAAATCGTACAACAATACACCTTACCATAAAACTAAAAATCTTGTAAAAAATGAAAATAAATAATCCTGATAAGGAAGGTACACATCTGAAAATTGGTGTCGAAATAACCCTTGCAAATATTACATTTAAAATAATTTATTTTTAATGCAGACTTACCCTCTGAATAAAATGGTGTAGCTGTGGCTGTAGTTTGTAGCGCAAGTTGAAGAATTCTCAACTTTTTGCTCAGCTGCCGCCAACTTTTGTTGTTGTTTCAATCAGTAAAATTTTGACAGTACTACAAGCTACAGCCACAGCTACACCATTATATTCAGCCAGTTAAATTATCAACTCCAATGGCATTGGATTTTATCCTCTGTTCAAATGGCAATTTAAAAAGTAGAGAAATTGTTAGTTTTAAGTGATTTCGTTCAAATAATAAAATTTTAAGCACGAGTTGAAATTATTCTTTTAAATATGTACCTATGTTGGTGTTGGTTGCATATTTTATGTGTTTTGGAAGCTGGTTGTATGACTGGAAACCAGCCAGACTTTTGATTTTGTTATGAGAACGCATAAGGTTATAAAACTGCATAACAATTTGGTTATACTTCCACTCCTAAAATTTGCTGTGGGCTCTCGGCCTATGCTTACGGTGACCATCCGTCCCGGTTTACCCGGGACTGTCCCGTATTTCTACAGCTTGTCCCGGGTTTTTATTTAAGAAACCCGGGACGTATAAGTGTCCCGTATTTTGTAATTTGTCCCATGATTGTCCCGTATTTGCACATTCTCTGATTTATTTATTCAATATTTTAAAGACTTTTTACGAAAAACAAGAAAACAGTGATTGGAAATTAAAATTTTTCTAGTACGCTGCTGAAGCAAAACGAAAAATTTTCTGAGTCTCCAAAGTAAAAAAACGATAAAAAAAACTCTCCATATATTCTAGCACAGGTAAGAATTTCGTTGCCTAAGCTGCGTACTGTGCAACGAAAAGCAAAATTTTCGTTTACGATTTCGTTGTGATGGTTTTGTATGAAAATTTTCGTTTTGCCTCTAGAGTCTAGACTAGGCTTTAGTTTTTTTTAAATGTTCGTCCACTCGTATTTAGTTCCAGCTTCTGTTTGTCAGGTTGGTACACCAAGAGTAAAGAACCCAGATAAGTTTCAAAACTTTTAAGGACATGTTAAAAGTTGTGTTAAGGTTTATACAATTTCAAAACCATTTAAATAAAAATGTTAAAAACAGCTCTCCCGATTTTGATTAAAAATATATTTTTTTAGAAGTTATAAACAGACATTATTAAAAAAACCATTTTCTTGAATTCTGATTTCGTAAACGACTTAAATGATTTCAACAAAAACGCTCCCTAAAAATCGTTTAGGAAATCTTAATATCAAAAAAAGGAAAAATTATGAAAACTCATTTAAAAAAATTTTAATTTTTTATCCGTCCCGGGTTTGGCTTCCAGAAATATGGTCACCGTACCTATGCTATAATTTCATCCATAAACTCAAGGAGTGAAAAAGACAAAATGTATGAAATTTAAATTGACTGAACCAATAAATGTGTGTTTGGATGGAGAGAGGATTGAATGTGTTGATAGTTTTAAATATCTTGGAGTTGTTTTGGATTCAAAGTTAAATTTTAAAGAGCATGGCAGATACATGTGTGTGCAAAAATTACAAAAAAAAGTTGGGTTTCCTGAGAAGAGTTAGAAGAGACTTGACGTTTGAGAGTACTTTGCTGCTATATAACACTATTGTGCTACCCCATTTTAATTATTGTGCAACGGTATTGTATATGCTTGTCAACAAGAGATTGTAAATAGGCTGCAAATACTTCAGAATAAAGCAATGCGAGTGATATTGAGAGTGAATGTTTATACCCCTATAAGAGTTATGTTGGATGCGTTAAAAATGGATGAGTGTTAAACAAAGACTAAAATATAGTGCTATGGTATTAATTTATAAAATTAAGAATAATATGGTTCCTGAGTATTTACAAGGTAATATTATCAACGTCGGAGATGTGCAACCATATAATTTGCGCACTTGCGAAAACTTAAGACCAAATAGGTGCAACAGAAGCAGCACTCAGGATTCATTAATGTACATGGGTTTTAATTCATTTAATGGCCTTCCGAGTGAATTAAAAAATGAGCTAAGTATAAATGTTTTCAAAAATAAGCTTATTCTTCATATACAAAATTGTGACTAATACCACTGTGATAGTTCAAAAAACCGACAGAGGGCTCTTATGTCTACTAAAGATAATTCGAGTATGCTGAACACTATGGCGTTCTTAGTTTTTCTGGATTAGGTCAAATAAGAAAGATTTTTGCGTTTGAAATTTTGTTTGCACATGCCAAAACTGAGGGTATAAAACACCATATATTTTCCAATTTTTGATTTTTATCGATAAAAAAATGATGGAAAATCTATTTTTTTGGAAGTTTTATTCCTAAAAGAAGTTATTTGAAAAAAATCTGTCGAATAACTATTTAAATCATTATTTTTTGGCAAAAAAACGTCGATTTTTCTTCAATTTTTCTTACATTTTTTAACTATAAAGGTACAAATGTATGCGAAAACTCAACATTTTTTTGTACACACCTTGTATGTGTTAGTACTCTGGAATATTATACATATGTAGATGTAGATATTTAATTAAAAAATCATGCATGGTATCAATATTTTTATTTAATTTTTGTTTAAGTTCAAAAAATCATTTTTCTTTCAATTTGTTTTAAAATTAAAACATATTTACTATTACTATTTATCTGCATTATATGAGCTTACATACACAACACATAATATATTTGTCACAGTCCCCGTTTAACTGAAGAAAATATTTAAAGATCAGAAACGTGTTTCAGATAAGCGGGTTTTTCTCTTAAGAGGGTTTCTCTTAAGCGGGTTTTTATGCTACTTGAGCCCATGGGCGTTTTGCCCCCACTTCCCCTACATATGTATTGCATTTAAACTTTTTGTAATTTTTTTATTTTATAAACTTAAAAATTAAAAAAAAAAACAGTGTTTTACTGCTACTTTTTCACTCTTAATCTTAACCAATATTTTAGATATTGCCTATTCGTATTTGTAAACAAAGCCATATTCTATCCTGAAATACAACATCAAATCGTTGCCACCGAGTGCTGCATTTAAATTTAAGTAATACGAAAAATATTAGAAAAATTGAAGAAAAATCGACGTTTTTTTGCCATAAAATAATGATTTAAAATGTCATTCGGCAGATTTTTTTTCAAATAACTTCTTTTACGAATAATACTTGTGAAAAAATAGATTTTCCATAATTTTTCATCGATAAAAAATAAAAAATTGGAAAATATATGGTGTTTTATATGCTCAGTTTTGGCATGTGCACACAAAATTTCAAATTTCAAAATATTTGAACTAATCCAGAAAAACTAAGAACGCCATCGTGTTCAGCATACTCGAACTTTGTATATAAAATCTATAGTACTATCATGAAAAAAAACAGCGCCACCAAAAAAGTAAGCTAGCGCACGAACTAAAAAATATGTCAAATTTCAAACAGAAATGTATATCTCATCTCCTTACTCCCATTATTAATTCGATCTAAGCGCCCTCGCGACCACTCAGGTAACGAACAAACTAAAAAATTGCACTTCATGATAGTACTATAGATTTTATATACAAAGTACTCGAATTATCTTTAGTAGATATGAGAGCCCTCTGTCGGAAAAAAAAGTTCCATTTTCGAACACAGTGTACATTATGTTTTGTTCAAAAAGGGTTTCTAACCTCATATACTGAGTATTTTAGGATCTAGGGCACACAACAGAGCTCATCTCATGCAATGTAGAGATAGGTACTCTTGGCATACGCCGAGATGGTTCCAGAAACTCTATTATTATTATTAAACAACTAAGTAATTAGTTTGAATTCAAAAAAGAAGTAATAAGTTTTGTTAAACAATATATTTAATTGCCAATGCCATTGTAAATAACATATTATATTTTTATATACCTATTATAATATTTATTGTAATTATTATTAACAAATTTAGCTAAATAAATTAAGGTCCAATTTATTCACACTCCATTAAATTAAAAGTCGCCATTAAAAAAGGGAAATTTTAAAATTTGTATGCGATTTGACAGATTTATAATTTTTAATGGAGCCTTTAAAAATAATGGAGAGTGAATAAATTGGGCCTAAGAGAGTTCTCTCTCGTTAATTAATTAATTTAAAAAAAAATTACTTCTTTAATGAGTTAGATGACGTCTCGTCCTTGCCACTAAAAAACATTATGAAATTCATCCAAATTTCAGGATGGTTCAGGAAGACACAAAACACAAATACAAATCCCAACACCTAACTCCCAATAAATCCTTCCCTTGCCCATCCAGATTCCTTCCCACCCTAACTCTGGGTATCACAATGGATCCATCGAGATCCGAGTGCGACGATTCGATTTGTCGGATTATCACCCCGTTCAACCTAACCTAATACACCAAAGATTTAAACACGCAGCCCTATTCTGCTGTTCCCGTGAATCTCAGATCCGATTCACACATTCGGTTCACTTTAACTCTACCTTGCCATCCTGCTATCCATCGGGTAAACTGCATTATCATCCCTCAATTTGACGTCCAGGTGAACGTCAAATTAAAAAAAAAATGGCGACGAAGTAAATTGAAAGGAAAAAAAATTTTTTGTTTGTGTTTATTTGCATAGAAAAAATAAAAGCAGCCGATTAAATGTTAAGAAATAATTAAAAATTTATGAAAAGTGGCATTTTGCTTAATTTAAACTATGGTGAATTTATTTTTACAAACAAAAGTGACAGATCCGCAACATTTTTTATGCGGATTGCAAATGTATGGAGCAAGTTCATTCACGTGATTAGTGGAATACTGAACAACATTACCGATATTACCGACGTGAGTTTGGATTCCCCCCGATGAATAGCAGAATGGTAATTGGTGAATATTTAGCGATTTTTCACCCCGATGGATAGCAGAATAGGGCTGATGGGTAGCGACCAAGTCGAAGAGGATAAATAACACTCTTTGTAAATACCCCAAATACTAAAGTTCCTGAATGGAATTAGGTAAGAGGAGGAGCTATAAAATGAGCAACTAACTCATATAACTTAAAAGGGGGGTACAATAGATCTTATAGGTCGCAGTGCATCTTACACCCCAAATATCAATCAATCAATCAATCAATCAATCAAAGATTCAAGCGAAAATGCTCCTATTGCCATATCAATGTTCATAACGGTTCGAAATTCCATGGAAATTAATTTTATTTCATTCAGCATTTTACACTTGTAAGAATTGTCCGATTATACATTTAAATTAAGTTAATAAATATTATCTACTACTACATAATAAATAAATACAAACTTACGGAATGTGAAAACATATTTTTTTGTGGGCTCTCCAGTCGAGAATTTGGCAATTAGTCGAGCAGTATGTTTCCATACATCTTTGGCACATTAGGGCAGCAGTTTTGCCACATAAAATGCAAATTTCACTCATTTTATATAATTTTATTAGATTTCAATAGAAATTATTTGTTATTTAATGAAAATTACGATAATCAAACGAGGTAGACAAACCGGTTTTTAGCAAAATGCGATATCCAACCAAATGCAAGTGAGTTGAGAGATGAATGAAATGAGACGCTTTTTTTTTTGATACCGTTTTACAAAAATTTAGTTTTATTGCAGTTCGAGTCTCGAATAACCGTTAGTATTGAAAATATTAATGAAGTTCTACATGAGTCAATTATTTAGGTAATTGTTTTTTTTTTAGCTAAGGGCACATCTACATTTAATCACTTTTACAGCAGCAAATTTTATTTCTTAAGTCTGCTAGCTGTTACAAGAAGACGCATAATGATCAAAGCCAGTTTTTTCCCTGCTGCAAAATAAAATAACACTGAAAAAATCTGAGAAAAATCTGCATGCAGCGCAGAGCTGCATCTCAATTTTTAAATTCAATGCCAAGTTTCAACAAAAATACAAAGTACTTGCTATGTGGCATCACTGATATTGGCATTTGGCACAATAGGTGTGTTTTTTATTACCACCGGGCAAAAAAAACGCCTCGGGGCTTAGCGAGAAAAATTGGTAGCACTGCATGTTAAATGTTCCGAAATCAGCTGACACAAAAAAAATATAAGGTTGTTATATTTTTCGCTTTTGGGTTTTCTTGTGTGTTTTTGAAAAAAAGAGGTTAACTTACTATTAAATAAATATTTAAAATAATAATTGTCATTTCAAACATTAATTTTGATGTTTTTAAACAAATTTTAAACAATTTACGAACAAGTTGATTTGGTAGCACAGATTTAAATCTGAAAAAATTAAGTCCAGAGAATTCTCTGGGCTAAACAACTAAGCCCAAGGGGCTAAAGTGTTGTTGTATTTAACAGGTAAATAGCTTAGCCCCGACTGTGTTTTTTTGTCCAGTTAAGACCGGTGGTAATAAAAAACAACTTATGATTCAAAAATTCAAATAACGTTCCTTTTGATTTTCTTAAAATGGAAGAACTAATTGAATTTATAAAAACATAACCATCAATATTTTTGCAGATTTGCAGTGTCTGCTCTTTTTGGGGAATTCCCACTTTCAAGGGATATTATTTCAGTTAAAAAGTTGATGGAAGAGGGCAAAAAGAAAATATTCTCTTTCTCAGTAGAAAATTTTGCGAATATAAAAATATGAGGAAGCTTACTCAACAGTGAGACACATTTTTTCTTTAAAGTCAAAATTTTAATAGTTATTCAGACTATCACAATGATATTAACGGCTTATGAGAGTTTCATATTTTGTTTATAACCATCTTGTTTTGTTTTTAAAAATTCAATTATTTCTTCTATTTTAATTTTATAATCCATTTATAATTTTATTTGATAAAATAACAAAACTTATAAATGTTTTGTGAAACACAAAAATGAATTCACTTAACTTTCATTAAAAGTTTTTTCTTTTTTAAGAAATGTCAAATTTGCGGACGCAAATTGAGAAAGGAAAGTGAGTTTACGTCCGAAAACAAAACTGAACGAAACCGAGCAATCCGCTATTATGGCTGTGACATCCGGTTTGCATGCATTTGGGAATTTTCGTACGTCAACGTCTCTACAAAGTATTTTGCTTCTCTAAAGCTTTACAGAAGCAACGATAGCACCTGTAAGGTTTTATAGAAGCAAAATTGTTAGTCGGGGTACGCACCCTTCCGACTATTATAGTTGGGCCTTGAGCATAAATTCAAACCAGTCATTTGCAGTTTTGGAAAATAGGCTGTCACAAACACTAGGAGTAACCATAAATGAACACACGTTTTTATTTATATGTCACCACATTAGTTATTTCATCATGTTTTTGCATAATTCTTGTGTGTGTACGCGTAAGGAGTACTTCTTACTCGCTCATGCTATCTTGACATAAGTTCATGCCTATTGTAGTTGGGCTTTAATGGTTTCTAAACTCAAAAGACCGTTAAAAATCTATACAAAACATAACTTTTTTTCCAATGAATTCTTCAGTCAGCATGAATAAACAAAATGAATTTCAAATCATGAAACTCTCATAAGCCGTTAATAGGTGTGTTTTTTATTACAACCGGTCTTAACTGGACAAAAAAAACGCAGTCTGGGCTAAGCAATTAACATGTTTAATACAACAACACCTTAGCCCCTTGGGCTTAGTTGTTTAGCCCGGAGATTTCTCTGGGCTTAACTTTTTTAAGAGTTTTAAATCTGTGCTACCAAACTAATTTTTTCATAAATTGTTTAGAATTTGTTAAAAAACGTGAAAACTCACGTTTGGAAGGACAAATTGTATTAAAATAGTTTTGCTAGCATACATTTTTGTATCTCTTTGTAAAACATACATGAAAAATACAAGAAAATGACTAAAGCGAAAAATATGACAACTCTAAATTTTTGTTGTGTCTGCTGTTTTCGGAACATTCAATATACAGTGCTGCCAAGATTTCAGGTTAAGCCCCGAGGCGTTTTTTTTGTCCAGTTAAGACCTAATGATATAAGGTGTGTTTTTTATTACCACCGGTCTTAACTGGACAAAAAAAACGCCTCGGGGCTTAACTTGAAATCTTGGCAGCACTGTATATTGAATGTTCCGAAAACAGCAGACACAACAAAAATTTAGAATTGTCATATTTTTCGCTTTCGTCATTTTCTTGTATTTTTCATGTATGTTTTACAAAGAGATACAAAAATGTATGCTAGCAAAACTATTTTAATACATTTTGTCCTTCCAAACGTGAGTTTTCACGTTTTCAAACAAATTCTAAACAATTTATGAAAAAATTAGTTTGGTAGCACAGATTTAAAACTCTTCAAAAAGTTAAGCCCAGAGAAATCTCCGGGCTAAACAACTAAGCCCAAGGGGCTAAGGTGTTGTTGTATTAAACATGTTAATTGCTTAGCCCAGACTGCGTTTTTTTTGTCCAGTTAAGACCGGTTGTAATAAAAAACACAATTTTTGTAATAGTCTGAATAACTATTAAAATTTTGACTTTAAATGTGTCTCACTGTTGAGTATAAGCTTCCCCATATTTTTATATTCGCAAAATTTTCTTCTGAGAAAGAGAATATTTTCTTTTTGCCCTCTTCCATCAACTTTTTAACTGAAATAATATCCCTTGAAAGTGGGAATTCCCCAAAAAGAGCAGACACTGCAAATCTGCAAAAATATTGATATCACTGATAGCTATGCTATCTCTATTCCAATATGCACAAAAAACTTAAACAAAATGCAGAAGATAACCGCTGTACGCATCTTATCTGCAAGTATTTCTTTGGAAATGAACAGTATTATTTGACTCTTGACTGGGCAAATGCAAACTTCTTCATCAAAGTATTTGTGGCGTCGGCGTCGTAATCGAGACCGAGAGTGAACTTAACATAAATACTCCGACTGAGTTCTATTTCATTCAGTTCAAACCTATCGGCTCGTCAAGTTCAAAGTCAAAGAGAATTAAGTGAATATATTTTTATACAAAACAATTTCAATTTGGATAATGTTCAATTAATTTGAGCAAGGTATGAAAATATCTATTAACTTATTCGGTGTAAATACATATGTATACATTTAACATTTATGAACCAATATAAGGTGACTCTTTTATATCTGACATTTTGCCGGCCTAGAATTGGGTTGTCATATATTTATGTCATTGCAAACGTATTGCCGGCAAACTAATTCTAGGGTTATGATTTCTTGCATTTATGCAGTGCATCGGTATGATGCATGGTATAATGAGAGAAGGTAGTATCATTAGGTCCGTTCCACACTCAGTTTGCAACTGCCGAATTTAGTAATAGGTGTGTTTTTTATTACCACCGGGCTTAACTGGTTAAAAAATACTCCTCGGGGCTTAGCGAGAAATATTGGCAGCAATGCATACTAAATGTTCCGAAATCAGCTGACAAAAAAAATATAAAGTTGTCATATTTTTCGCTTTTGGGGTTTCTTGTGTGTTTTTGAAAACAAAAAAGTTTAACTAACTATTAAATAAATATTTAAAATAATAATTGTCATTCCGAACATCAGTTTTGATGTTTTTAAACAAATTCTAAACAATTTACGAACAAGTTAATTTGGTAGCACAGATTTAAATCTGTTGAAAAAGTTAAGCCCAGAGAATTCTCCGGGCTAAACAACTAAGCCCAAGGGGCTAAAGTGTTGTTGCATTTAACATGTAAATTGATTAGCCCCGACTGCGTTTTTTTTGTCCAGTTAAGACCGGTGGTAATAAAAAACACACCTAATATTTGGTTATTTTTGGTCAGAGTCTGTTCCCAACTTCAAAAATTGTGTAGAAGAGAGCGCTCATGAGAGAGTAAAAAATTTCCCCTCCCTGGCAAATTTAGCCCAAAGAATTTCTTCCGGCAGAAATATGTGTTCTGTCAAATGAAAAGTTGACGTATGTCAAACAAATAAATAAAGAAGAAAACAAATCAAATTGTAGTGATTTTTAAATTGAATCGCGTTTACGTGTTTTTTGCATTAAAAAGTGTTTATGTTCATCGAATTAAGCATAAAATATGAAAGTGTGTTGTATAATGGTGTTCAACTTGTTCCAGACTTTTTGGCAGTCTTTCGTAGTTTTATTTCCTTCTGAGAGAATTCTCTCCCAACTCTCATTAATTTGACAGACTGCCGAATTTAGTGCACAAAAAGTCTGGAACAAACCTATTAGCGTTTCCATATACAAGATGGCGTAATATGTTTATGACGTTTCGTTTGTCAAAGTCAAAAGCAACAGCAATAGCTGCGTTCCTTTGGAAATATTTATCTACTTTTTAGTACTTAAAACTACTTTGATCTACTTTGCTATACTGAAAAAGTAGTTCAAATCAGCTTTAAGTACTAAAAAGTAGATAAATATTTCCAAAGGAACGCAGCTAATTTCAATAGGCCACCCTTCAAGCAAACAGGTCCGACCTCGGTCCGAATCCGCTCCGCCTGAGGCGGAGCTGAGTCCGACTTCGGATCAGAAACTGGTCCGAAGGCGGCTCAAATTAGTATGGAAATTATAATCACCGCGAAGTCGATTGCATATGTATTGGTGTGGTGAAAATCTCCATTCCGAGAAAACGGAGCCGAAGGCGGACCTGAGTCGGAGCAGCGAAAACCTACCAGAAAGAGGAATAAAAAAGGGATGACGTTTCGCATTTGCGACCAAAAAAAGAACAAGATTTATTAACACTTTGAGCGAGGGTTAAAATGTTTGCCCATATTTTATTAATTCAGTACATATGTATAAATTAAATCCAATGTTTATATTGAATGGATTTAGAAAGTCTTAAATTCAAATTTCCAAATGTCAAATTTATGTGTCTGTGGGCTGTGACTAGCTTTTCCATCAAATTTTCATATTTTTACAAGCAAGAAGGCGCAGCACAGTTAACAACTTATCTTCAGCTGTAAGCTCTCATGGGATCGGGTCAAAATTCTGGCTTCAAAATTCTGCTTTTCAAAATTCTGCTTTTTTAACGAAAATTCTGTTTTTCAAAATTCTTCTTTTTTTCTATTCTGCTTTCCAAAATTCTGCTTTTTAAAATTCTGCTTTTCAAAATTCTGCTAGCATTATACTTGAACAAAAAAATTCTGCCAATTCTGTTTTTTTTTATAGCATATGCGCTGACTAAAGAAAAATACACCTCATCAATGTAATTCAACATTGGTACTTTCCTAAATTTTTTTGTTTAAGTGTCGCAAATATTTTTTTAAAATGCATAGACTTACTTTCTTTCAAATAAAATCTATAACTTATTGGAACCGATGTTGTTTGATACAAGATATTCCTTTTCTTATTAAAATTTTTGAATATCCATCTTTATTTGACAAATTAAAAAAATTTAAATTATTTTCGAAAATGTTTAGTATTAAAAACCTTTTCTTAATATTTTCAAATTTATTCATTTATGAAACAAAAAATAATATACATTCAAAGAATGACAAATTATTCAAAGTAAGTAATCAAATAAGCAAATAATTTTTCAAGAAGATGATTTTACAGAATTTTGCAAAAAATTAAAAAAGGGTTTGGAAAATGTTAAAAAGCGCGCGCTTTTTTTTTGAATTTTTTGCAGAATTTTGAAAAACAGAATTATGAAAAGCAGAATTTTGAAAGCAGAATTTTGTAAAGCAGAATTTTGAAAGCAGAATTTTGACCCCGGCAGAATTTTGACCCCAACCCCTCTCATGAACTTTTTTTAAATAATTTTTTTTGTTTTTGCGAATAAAATCAAAAATAGAATTGCTCAGTTATATAAAAAAAACTGCACATAGTGAAAATAACCGCAGATTCGCAAGGATAACTTTATTTCTGATATATTTAATCATAGTATCAGTTAAATTAAATAAACACTTGTATTTTGTTTCTTTCAGCTATTCTTAGTTCTGTAATGTCGTCAAAAGTGGAGAAATTAATTCAATCATTGAATAATCTTAATAATTTACACTACGGTAGTGCAGAAGTAGCTCGTCCAAGTCACGCAAAAATTGAAAACTTACTCGATCTTATATTTGATATTGGCAGAAAGAAAATACAATTCACAGAAGAACAACAAAAAGTCGTTGGTTCTCTTTTATTGAAAGCTATCAGACCAATAAAGATCAACATTGAAAACACTTATTGTTCGTTCAGAACAACCCTAGAATCATCGGTTCTAAGAAAGAGATCAGCCTTAGAATTTTTGTGTAAGGACTACGGAAATTTTCCAATACAAGGAACAAAAGCAAAGTTATCAGAAGAACTCGCCGCTTCGAACATTCGAGAAAGTATATCTCTTCTTGACGAAATTATTTCCAAGTGGCGTGACGTTTCTGACTCGGACGAAGCGGAAACAAATCATAGTCAGGGGATTTCTGACATACCAGTTTCGCATACTTGGTGGTCTTCATAAAGTGTTTTTAAAAATGTTAGGTGGAATTTTGGACTCTATACCTGGCATTGGGCATGTAAAAGGAGCATGTCATTTTTTGGCTGGAGATTATAAAGGTGCTAAAAAGTCGATGTATGAAGCTAGTAGATCAACTGCTGTTTTAGCGGGAGGTGCTGCAGGTGCAGTTGGCGGTCCAGCAGGTATGCTTGCTGGAGCTGCTGGTGCTGGGGCAGGTTTTGACACTGTAACAAGCATCGTTACCGGAGAGACGCGCGGTGTCATTACGGGTCTAGCTGATATTGGTGAAGACATTTGTAATGGAAACGTGCCCATCGGCTCGGTGGCTCGGACCGCTTTAACTGTTGGTGCAGACATGGTTGGAGGAATGGCAGGCCCTTCTCTTGGTAGTTGTGCAACAAAAATTATATCTGAATCTGGCGGTAAAGCAATGGCAACAACGATTGTAAAACAGCTCACTATAAGTCAAGCTGAGGTTGTGATGCAATCTTCAGCGGCTTATGTTGCTTCACGTGGGTTAATCGATGAGTCTAAATCCTTCCGTCATAAAATTTCATTTGACGATGGTCCATCTTCTTGTGGAACCACTTTTCCATCTGAGCCGTCGAAACCTTCGAGTTCTAGCAGCGGTCAGTCAGGTAAATCAGGTCAATCTCAATCCTCAAATGGTAGTGGTTCAAGTTCTGGTGGTCAACCATCTGAGCCGTCGAAACCTTCGAGTTCTAGCAGTGGTCAGTCAGGTAAATCAGGTCAATCTCAATCCTCAAATGCTAATGGTTCCAGTTCCGGTGGACAACCACCACAAAAAAATCCAAATAACAACAATAATAACAATAACAACAACAACAACAACAAAAAGGATCAACAGAAAAAGAAAATCTTAGCCAAATGGGAACAACTACTTTTGGAAATTTTCGAAAAAGAAGATTTGGATGAAATTATTATCAACGAATGCATTATTTTCACAGGATTAAATGATTTTCAGAGAAAAGAATTCAAAGACTTTTTTGCAATTGTCAAAAAATCTGCACACATGGATATAAAGAAAATTTTGAAAATAGCAAAAGATTTGCTATCGAGATTCGAGACCGAATATGTAAATTCTCATAATTTTCTTAATATTGCCAAATTTATTTTGGCCTATGTATCAGAGAAGCTAAAACAGCGCAATGATGCTTACAATGAATCTAATAATCCTGATCTTTCTACTGACTTGAATGTAAGATTACAACAACTTGTACAAATTATTTTATCAGAAAGTTGTGTTATTATTGAAGTATTTCAAAACTTACAAAACAAGATTACGGAATTGATAAATAAAATTGATCCGACATTTGTCAATGTCATTGCTGCTGTTTATCATTACATCAAGCACAAATTTATCGCTGTTAAAAATATTCTATTTGAACCCGATGAATATTTCAAACTTGCTAAAGATATGATGGTAAAATTGAAGACTCTGCCAGAGTATAAGGAGGCAGTTGATTCTGGTGAGAAGAGAATCGTTTATGAAATATATAATGGAGATATTGGAAGGCGACTTGTAATTGTAATAAAAAAACAAAATGGCAAATGGAATTTGGCATCGGTTTATTATGAAGATTGTGAGCGTGAAGGTGATGAAGATGGAGATGAATGGATAAATGGCAAAAAGATTCTTCGCAAAAAACCATGATTACCTCTTCAAATTTATTCTTATTTTATTTTATTACATTCTTTATTCTTATAATTACACAAGTTTATAATATTCAATCGTAGATAATTAATAAATACTAAGACTGTATTCTCCCAGCACTCATGAAAATATAGGGCTCTCAAACCTTTTCACCCAGTTAAAATAATGAGAGGCCACAGAACTTGTAGACAAATGATTGCTAACTACGAAAAAATAACTCCGAAAACTTTAGAATCATTTATGATCGCTGGAAGAATACGGACCTAACAATTTGATTGCAAACCTAAGCTGTTTTATTTAGTTTACACTTTGGTGCAGTTTGGGTCATTTGTAAATGTTTAAAAGAGAGACTCTGAAAACGCCTTAAAAAAGACAATTGAAAGGTAAGTCTAAAATAAGAAAATCAACTCAATAGATGTGATTTTTATTACAACCAAGCTTAAAGGCTTGGCCACACCGAAGGGTACATGCACGCATATCAACGTTCAGTTGTGGAATTTTTTCATACAACTACCCGTACCGCTATCGCATGTACCCTTCGGTGTGGTCAAGTCTTAAGGCTTGGCCACACCGGAGGGTACGCGGTAGAGGTACAGGTAACGGTACGGGTATTTGTATGGAAAAAATTCCAAACTGACACATCAACGTTCGGGTGTGGAATTTTTTTAATACAAATATCGTTGCCGCTACCCGCACCGCTACCGCGTACCCTCCGGTGTGGCCAAGCCTTTAACTTTTTGAACAGTTTTAATTCTGTGATACCAAACTAATTTTTTCATATTGTTTAGAATTTGCTTACAAACGTGAAAACTTACGTTTGGATTGATAAAATGTATTTAACTAGTTATGCTAGTTTTTTGTATCTCTTTGTAAAACATACAAGAAAATTACAAGAAAACGAAAAATATGACAACTCTAAATTTTGTTTGTGTCTGCTGATTTATGAACATTCAATATATACAGTGCTGCCAAGATTTCCGGTAAAGCGTTTTTTTTTTTCTCCAGTAAAGCCCGGTGGTAATGAAAACACACCTAATGAGGATGTTATAATTTAGTCACCACACCGATACATAATACATATGCAATCGGCTCCACGGTGATTATAATTTGCATATGAATGGAGCTCGATTCAAGGCCGAGCTCGGACTCCCTTCGGAGTCGATTCGGACCAAAGTCGGACTCGATGGCATAAAAGGCCTACCCATTTCTTTTTTTGTGACGTCATATGTATCTTTTAAAGAATTTCCCATAGATTAAACATACAAAATTTTCCGTCTTGGTTGTATTTGTCTATGATTAGCGTTGTACTGTTTGCTTTCCATAGATAAAACATTTAACTATGACTGCCTTTAATGTTTAAGACGGTGTTCACATTTCATTTATAATACATTTGACGACATCAAAATGGTACTCTTCATCTGAATACTTTTCTCTCTCCAGGTATCTATCTCTATCTCTTTTTAATTTTATATAGAGCGAGTAAAAGGTCGGTCGAAAAGAACCATGTCAATTTCATTTCGAATCAAAAATGTTGAATGATTTCACTATAACCAATGTGTTAAAGAGATCAATGATATTACTTTGTACTCTGTATATATCTTGCTTTCCGCGGTCCACAAACAAACATACAATCAGTTGTGCTTTCTTTGGTGGCAGCCATCAAATGAAAATTGAATTAGAGCGGTAACTAGCGCCCCCTATAAAAGCTTCACGTTTGGAACTACACAAGCTTTCCAAAGTGCCTGGCTACACGGTGATTTTTCATTCGCCTAAGCAGTGAGTTTGTAGGCAAGAGGGATGAAGAGTGAAGGGGGAAGATACTCACGAAGGGAACTGAATTTTCTGAGGGCAGTACAGTTCCATTGCTAAATTTTTCCTCTTTTTGACATTTGTTCCTAGAAAATGTAAAAGTGGAACGTGATTGGGCACAACAGTGTGTAGCCACCGCATGTGATTTTTCAATCGATTGAAAAATCACTGTGTAGCCAGGCACAAAAAGTAAATTTTTATGTTCCAAAAACACCACAAAATAATTATAACTTCAAAAATGATATAACTTTTTATATAAGTATTTTATGAAACCCTTCTTGAACACTGATGATGGGATGATGAAATGATTTTTAATGAAACCCTTTTTCAACACTGCACCCAAGTTATTCCGACTTCACAACTTTTGTAAGATCCACTGCATTTAACTCCTTATTGACTGAACTAAACACTATCTATTTTTCATCAAGTGTAATAAAACGTCTTTATTGATTTTGAAACACCCTGTTAGGTAAATATTAATCGTTATAATTTTATACTTTTTTTTATGGCTTTTAGCATTTCCTTTAGGTAGATAACAAAATAATAAATGATACCATATCTTTATCTTTATTATTATTATTATTGTTATTTTTATTCAAAGTTGTATATGATTTTGCACCAAAGAAAAATGCAATATTGGCAAAAGAGTGGTCTTGTCTGGGAATAAATTTGAATAATTTATTTATTTATGCTAAGTTACATCAAAAAATTTGGATGAATCAACTGGAAAATTTCCATTTAATTGGTTTTTAATTTCCATTATCTGAACGGGGAAAATAACATATGTATATTCAAAACATTTACTTCAGGTGCACACAAATGGCCACTACACTATGCACTTGTATGCATGTTGTAATGACGTTAAAAAATAATGAAAGCTATTAACTTTATCACTCAAATGAAAACAACTATGTATGGGGTTTTCCATTTTTTTATTCAGATCTGTCAAAATACAGATTTTGTCCACAGATTAAATCTACAAATCTCGATTTTCCAGCAGATTATCCCTTTTGTGCACTTTCCTTTGTATATGCTGTTTATTTCGATCGGAAATAATTTACTTCTATAATTTATGCTATTAAACAAATACTAAACAAATAAATAAAAAAAAAATTAAACAATTTTTAACGATTTGTTGGAGTTGCAATTTTGACAGATTGACCATATTCGTTGACATGCATGGTATAAGGAGAGAAGGTACGATCATTACAGTCGCCATTTAACAAAATGGAGTAATAAGTTTTTGACGTTTAATTTGGCAAAGTCAACAACAATTTCCAAGACAAATTTGTTAACAACAATTTCAATGGGGTAGCTGTCAAAAACTTAGGAAGCCATCTTTTTTTTTTCTTCCATCTGACAGTTCTCGATATAGACTTTCTCAAACAACTGTCAAATCTCTTTGCCATAATATTGGCAAAGAATGAGCAGGTTCATTTTCTATGGCGTCTGTCCATTATTTAAAAAAAAAAAATGGTGGAACGTTTATAAAACAAAAATAAAAATGGTAATAAAATGGCAAAAAGCATAAGTTACATTAATGCAATGGAGAAAAAAATCAATTTTTAATGGAAATCCGAATTAACCCATGGAAAACTTGTTGGAGTTTTTAAAACAACACTGTTGACGTTGGACAGAAACAAGCACCAAAACACGGCCGGGAGCAATATTTTCAAAAGTTATCAACATTTTTGTACCAACTTCCATTTTTTTGTTTCAAAAGAAAGACGTAAAAAAAATGTTCATATAACAAAATATTTATGTATTTTTGAAAAGAAAAAAAAAAAAAAACGTTACATCATTTACATTTTTCAACTAAAAAAAAATCATAATATTATTTATTTATTTCTTTTTAGTTGGGGCCTTAGTTGGAGTCTTTTTTGGAGCTGTTTTTGCTGTAGTTGTTTTCGTTGTAGTAGTTTTCATTACTAATATTTCTTGAGTTGTAGTGGTTTTAGTCTTTGTATTAGTTGGTGGTTTTTTTGGTTGCGGAGTAATCTTGTTTGACGTTGGTTTTCGCACCAATTGTCCGCTTGGTGCAACACAAAGGCGTTGCTGTTGTGATTGTTGAATCATTATTCCCTTAGGTGAAATAGACATTTTATTTAGCTGCTTTTGATTGAAATCCATTGGAACTACAAAAAAATTAAATCGCCGGCTTTAATTACTTTCTGAGAAATGATATTGATAAGATGATCGAAACGAACAATTTACTAAAAAAATAAAAGCTTATAAAAGGCAAATATTTTTAAACACAGAAAAATAATTGAACACCAATCACGTAGACTTCAAACGAAAATCATTTGAAAACTAAACAAACTTCAAACTTTAGAGCCTTTAAAATGTACCTACGAATTTATCAAAATCACATAAATACTATACGTACGACCTATGCATATGTATTTACCTAATCCATTGTTAATTCAATAGAGTCTACAGGGTGTTTCAACAAGTTTTTTTCCCATTAGTACTGAAAAATTAATATCTGAACTGAAAGGGTTCTATATTGTAATCCTGATAAGTTTCATCAGCTTGAAAGTTGAGGTGTGAGCAGTCGTTTTCTAGTTGAGATTGGGATGCTATTGACACAAACTGAGAATTAAGCATAAGTGCAATCTACTTCAGCAGATGCGAACCTTTTTTGTTTACCAACACCCAACTTACGTTGCTTCTGCTATAGAACTTTTCCAGACTGTGTTGCTGGATGAAGGAACTGTTCATAATATCGTTGCTTTCCGATATCTATATGTGCTACATTTTCGAATTTCGAAGTACTCGGTAACACTGCTCAAAAAATTTGTTGCCACAAAAACCAAAATAAACTTTTCTAGAAGTTTTTGATGTACAGAATTCGAATCTGCAGTCAAAACATTTTTATTGGCCTCCGTTTTTTAAATATTACCGTTAGAAAATGCCAAAAAACGTCATTTTGGTTGCTTTAGAGGTTATGTTTTTATGTGAAGTAAGTCATTACGAAAACATTTTTAACGGTGCCTATAAGATATGGTTTTATTCTTTCCGATATCTTTTTTACTGCCCGAGATATTTAAAATTAAATAGCGGCCTTTGACTCAGAAACAGCACTGGCCAACCGAATTCATTTTTTTTACCACAAGAACCAAAATATACTTTTCTAGCGGTTTTTGGGTTGCTGAACTTGAATTTTTTTTTACAACGGTCTTATTTCAAGAACAGACGCCAATAGAATTTTTCTGATTACGGATTCGAGTTGAGCAGCCCAAAAAACTCTACAAAAGTATATTTTAGGTATTGTGGCAAAAATTCTTTGATTAGTGGTGTAAACTTTAGATTAAGTTTAGTTTGTCTTAGTTTCTAAGATATCTCGAGCAATAAAAGAGATATCGGGAAAATTTAAACAGTTTTTGAAAGAAGAATATCTGTTCTTATAATCACCGTTACAAATTTGTTTATAATGAATTACCCTACATAAAAATAGAACCACGAAAACAGCCAAAATGACATTTTATAACGGTAATATTTCAAAAACGGAGGCCAATCAAATTTTTCAGATATTTAAAATTAAATAGCGGTCTTTGACTCAGAAACAGCACTGGCCAACCGAATTCATTTTTTTTACCACAAGAACCAAAATATACTTTTCTAGCGGTTTTTGGGTTGCTGAACTTGAATTTTTTTTTACAACGGTCTTATTTCAAGAACAGACGCCAATAGAATTTTACTGATTACGGATTCGAGTTGAGCAGCCCAAAAAACTCTACAAAAGTATATTTTAGGTATTGTGGCAAAAATTCTTTGATTAGTGGTGTAGACTTTAGATTAAGTTTAGTTTGTCTTAGTTTCTAAGATATCTCGAGCAATAAAAGAGATATCGGGAAAATTTAAACAGTTTTTGAAAGAAGAATATCTGTTCTTATAATCACCGTTACAAATTTGTTTATAATGAATTACCCTACATAAAAATAGAACCACGAAAACAGCCAAAATGACATTTTATAACGGTAATATTTCAAAAACGGAGGCCAATCAAATTTTTCAGATTCGAGTTCAGCACATCAAAAACCTCTAGAAAAGTATACATATATTGTGGCAAAAAAAGCTCAATTTTGTTGACCAGTGTAATTAAATTATATATGTGCGTTATGACGTTTATCAATCAAGTCTTTTAGATCCCTAAACCAAGGAGGTGAACTTCTTGAAGCCATTCTACAAAGGAGTGGGACGTGTTGATTATATAGAAGATTAATTTTACAGAAAGAAAACAAAGCAAAATGCATTTAAATTTATTACAAAATGAATTTAACATTTTGATAACAAAATTGCACCACATATACACAATTTCAATTTAAATGACATACTCGATTGCTTCTTAAATTTAAAACTGACAGTATTTGTGTAAACTGTCACAAATATCTCAGGAAAGTTGGAAGTTGGCCAACTTCTGTTTTTTATTTTTAACTCGAAGGTTTAGAAAAAAAAAGTGAAAAAAACAAATGTTCTACTTTTGTTTAAACTTTCGAGTTGAAGTCAACTCTCAAGTTCGCCAACTCTGGAGTTCGCTTCAAGTTGAACAATAGTGAAGAAAATGGATCTTATTATCCTAGTCCTGCTGTATGGTGAAGAGACATGAACTTTGACGAAGGCGGATTAAAACACATTGGCTTGTGTTTTGGTCTCCAAAAACCAAAATTCTGCTACTCTAAGGCGCCGCTACTCACCCTAATGCAGACTTTTCACGAGTCAGTCGACTAGTATTTTTCTATGGGGATTGTCACTTTAGTCACCAGCGGCTGACGTTCACACGAGTCGAAAAGCTTCGCCGCACGCAAAAAAAAATCGAAAAGTCGACAAAAGTAAGTAAAGTGTGAAGTTATGATAAAAGTTCTACTTCTTATTATTTCATAAGGTCCTGTATTTATATTTTTTGGTTCAGTACACGTTGGCAAATTATACTCACCTAGATTTTTCTAAACTTCCGAAAAAAAACTTCTATATTTTCTTATAAGTTGCTGATAAATAGTAGTTTCTATTTTTTTTTTCAAACAAGCGCAACCTTAATGTAGACATGATTGCATTTTCCACAACACCAATAACACTGGTTTACAAAATTAAACTTTTTTTTTGTTGCCGGAACCAAAATATACTTTTCTGAAGGTTTTCGGTGTGCTAAACTCGAATCCGAAGTCAAAAAAATTCTAGCAGCTCGCGTTTTTGAAATATTACCGTTAGAAAATGCAAAAAAACCTTTTTTTGACTACTTCGGACGTTTTTTTTTCATGTAAGAAAAAAAAAATTAAAATTGTAACGGTTTCTAAAAGGCCTGTTTTTCTTCTTTAAAAATCTGTTTAAATCTTTCCGATATCTTTCGTATAGGTATAGATATCTTAAGATGAACTAAGTGTGTTTTGCTCAAAAATCATAGAGGATGTAATAACTTTATATTACATTGGTAAGCCAAGCAGCACATGTGTTGTCGAAAAAATTTTAGCTGTTGCTGACTACATATTTAATACCCTTTTCAAAAATGTAATTAAAAGACTTTCATCAGCTCTAGTTTCTTAGTTTCAGCAAAGTAGATATAAAACAGAAAAAAACATGTATTTACTTAGAAAAACTTTATTTAAAAAAATAAATTAACCATTAGTTTCCAAAAAACTTCGTTTTAAGGCTCTCCTCTGGTGTGCTGACTTTGGAAAATGACGTATAAGAGACCAACAATAATCGGACATCATATTCGTATCCCAGAAACCCTGGTATAAAGTTATTACATCCTCTATGATTTTTGAGCAAAACACACTTACTTCATCTTAAGATATCTCGACCTATACAAAAGATATCGGAAAGATTTAAACAGATTGTGAAAGAAGAAAAACAGGTCTTTTAGAAACCGTTACAATTTTAATTTTAAAAAATTTTCTTACATGAAAAAAAAAACGTCCGAAGTAGTCAAAAAAACGTTTTCTTGCATTTTCTAACGGTAATATTTCAAAAACGCGAGCTGCTAGAATTTTTTTTGACTTCGGATTCGAGTTCAGCACACCGAAAACCTTCAGAAAAGTATATTTTGGTTTCGGCAACAGAACCCTTGTTAACCAGTGTAATATATAAAAGAAAAATATTTTAGAGCACCCTGTTAACCGTTTTGAATTAGATATGGGACCATAATTTAAATGTGTAGGTACCTATATTTGGTTTTGAGAATTCCATATACACTATACACAATTCAAGACTTATAACAGACGTTTGAAATTTGTTTAGTTTTCGAATGCATTTCGTGATTGCTGGTCATTTAATTCGCTGTGTCTAAATTCTATGTAAGCTCTCTTCAAAAAGCCTTTTTTTTTTGTTTTGATTATAACAACAAATAAGGAGTGTTCAGGTGCATCTAATTAATATCACTTCTCACGAAGCAATTTAACAGAGTGATTTAATTTGTTCTTCTAGTTTCAATGGATTACCAACACCACCTAAATAAAATGTATTGTCAATCACCATTTGGTACTATGTATGGAGAATCGCAACAGCGATTTTATGCTTCAACCTCGACTTGTTTTCAAAATCAACTTCAACAAGCACCACTGCCAAAGCCTAAATCACCAGTCAAACGGGCTACCGGACAATTGGTACGGAAACCAACGACCAACAAACTTAAACCGCAAACAAAAAAGCCATCAACTAAAACAACAACTAAAACCAAAACAACTACCGAATTAATTATGTTGAAAAAAACTACAACGAAAACCACTACAACTAAAACAAAAACAGCTGCAAAAAGGGCTCCATCTAGGGCCTCAATTAAGGCCCCAGCTAGGGCCTCAATTAAGGCCCCGGCTAGGGCTCCAGCTAGAAGGTATACAAAAAAATGAAAATTAATAAAGTTGACCAATGTTTTTGGTTCTAAAATCTAAATGATTTAATTTTTTTTTTAATATGTACAAAATTTTTATGCGAAATTTTCTTTTGATTTCTTTTTTTTTTAAATAAGTGTTAGTTCCAAAAGTAACACAAAATTCATCCAATAGCGATTTGTCAAAAAAATCGTAAAGTTGTTCTCATTTGTGGAATTAAGTGACAGTTAAACACTTAAGTGTATGGTCGGTATGGCAGTGCACACCTAAACATGAGAAAAGTCTGCTAATTTTCGGATATCGACTACTTAAGTGTCAATCATTCGACTGTGGAACGAAGCCTTAATCCCCTTAGCCTCAGTTTCAAGGGAGAAAGTGGCTCTTAAATGACAAATATTGCAAATTTAAGTTGGACTTTTCCTCTTTAAATAAGAACTGCCTTACCATTCAAACTTAAGTTTTGATTTTGAAACTGGGCGGAAGATAAAAGTTTGTAGGAATTTCGAAACATTTTTATTTCTTGACGGAATGAAATTTTGTTAAAAAAAAACTATAGGTACTTAATTGACCGGATGTATATAAACGATTAAACAACATGCATATAATAAGTTTTTAATAGATGGAATTCCCCAGTTCAAACAAAACTATTCATAAAGCAAATAATGCGGAATATTTCAACTGATTCATCAAAATTTATTGTTTGTAGCTAGTTCGATTGTCAATAAACACTAAACACATACATATCTACAAATAATTAGGCATACATTCTACACACACTCTTTAAGAAAAATCATTTATTCAACTTCATCCCCCGACGAGATTGTTCTATCGTCCAACCAAATAGCATTTTTAATTGCTGCAAAATTATAACTTTAAAACAAAAAAAAGAGATGTGGTTACATATGTATGTATGTATGTATGTATGTGGTTCTGGTTATGCATGCTTATCAAAAGGAAATAGGTACTCGAAGTTAAAACTATAAAACATACAGAAAAATATTTCACAGGGTGTTTAAATTTAGTAAGCAGGGTGCGAATATAAGTAGTGTAAGGCCGTGTGCCGATTGTCGTTAAGATTTGGGATATCATTTTCACCTTGGTTAAATTTTGACACACTTGCGTGGTGAATAAAGTGGGTTTAAATTAATTCTGCTTTAAAGCAGGTAAAATTTTAACCATGTGAAATTTTAACCCAGATTTTAACGCAATTTACACACATGGCCAAATTGTCTGGCTACACGGTGATTTTTCTATCGATTCAAAAATCACGTGTAGTGACTGCACAGAGTGCTGTGTCCAATCACTTTCCAATTTTCCATTTTCTAGAAACATAAAGAGGAAATATAATTTCTTATAATGGAACTGTACTAATGAAACAGTACTGGGCTCAGAAAATTCAGTTCCTTGCGTGAGCAACTTCCACCTTCACTCCTCATCCCTCTTGCCTACAAACTCTGGTAAGGCGATTAAAAAATCACCGTGTAGCCAGGCACCTAAAACATGCAAAATACAAGATAAACTCAGATTTTCGTTATCCTATCTCTTTCTGTTTTTTGTGACGTCATGTGTATTATTCCAATTTGTTTGTTTAAGAAGTTTCCATAGATTAAATATATGAAAGTTTCTGATCTTGGTAGTTGTTTGTCTATAGTTGTGTGTTGTACTTGTTGCTTTCCATAGATAACACATTCAATTATGCCTGCCTTTGATTTTTAAGGCGGTGCTCACATTTAAACCAAATATCATATATTTTTACCCATAATTCTGTCACCAGAAAAAAATGTTACACATCTGCCACAGTGAACGTTTAAATTTTAAAATTAAAAAAGTTTTCTATTTCTGAAGAAAAACTAAAATCTTTAATCTGACACTCTTCGAAAGAAAAAAAATCAAGTCTTATTCATAGTCTGTGTTTGTGGCGATAATTATATCAAAACCCTAAGAACTTACTTGGGTTGATTTTCTTTCCACTGTTGTGTGCTGTTGCTGCTGCTGCGATTGCGGCGTCGTTGTGGCGTCCACGACGACTTTCTAATTGATGAGTTTTAACTTTTGTTCGTTTTTTGTTCCTTTTTGTTTCATATACTTTTTGTTTCTTTTTGGTTTGAAGTAAAACACTTTTTGGTTTAGGTTTTAAAATATTAATTTAACAATTTTATTTGATTAGGTTTTTTGTACTTTTTAGTTTTTTACTTTCTTAAAATTAATGTAGAGACAGAGAGGCGAACTTGTGCCGTTGAATGTTCGAGAAAGAATGCCATTCAAGATTGAATGGTTGAAATAGGAAAAAAAGAAAGGAAGGGCAGCCAACTGCCCGCCACAAAATCATCGACGAAAAAATATTTGGTGATGCCAAACATTATTTCGTCGATGATTTTATTTAAGGGTACGTTAACATTACTGCCCCCCCTTGGCGTAAATCGCCAAAGAGATTTTAATTAAGATTGATGAAAGAAAAAATGAAAATTATTTTTTGGCGTGAAGCGCCCAAAGCAAATTTAGGAAAAAAGAGTAAGTATAAAGTTCTAATTATAAATTGAAAGGCATATATATAAAAAAAATAATTTTTTGGAAAAAAAGAGATTTTATATATTTATTTCATAGGCAAAAGACAAAGTTTAACAACTGGCCGGCTAATTTCGCCGAGTTGCGTGCGAAGCGTCGCCACTCTCACTCTTCCGTCAGGGCCGGGGTGTACATTTACAACACGCCCAAGGCGCCATTCAGTGGAAGGAAGATTTTCGTTTTTTACAACTACTAGGTCATTTAACTTGATATCTTCTTGAGGCGATTGCCACTTATGTCTCTGATGAAGTTCTTTAAGATACTCGTCTTTCCATCGACGACAGAATTGTTGTTGGAGGCATTTAACTTTTTCCCATCGATTGATGAGGGACAAATTGGCATCAGCCAGATTATACTCAGGGAATGCTAAAAGTGGACTACCGCGTAAAAAGTGACCCGGAGTTAAAGCCAATAGATCCGAGGAATCATTGGACATTGACGAAATCGGACGTGAGTTTAAACATGCTTCAATGCGAGCTAATACTGTTGAGAATTCTTCAAATGTTAGTTTTGAACTGGTCCCCAGTTTCCGAAGGTGACTTTTGCAACTTTTTACACCAGCCTCCCAGAGACCCCCCATATGTGGAGCACCTGGAGGAATAAAATTCCATTTAAGGCCTTGCACACCATAAGTGGATTGAGTTTCTTGTGGAATTGAACTAATAAATTTTTTGAACTCTTTGCGTAAAATCACATCAGCCCCAGCAAAATTGGTACCGTTGTCCGAATATATTTCTTTAGGTAAACCGCGTCTTGCTACAAATCGTGCAAATGCAGCCAAGAATGCTTCAGACGATAAATCACTAACGGCCTCAAGGTGAATGGCCTTAGTCGAAAAACAAACGAAGACACAAGCATAGCCTTTGCTCATGCGACAATTTCTTGCATTGAAAGTTTTAATTACAAAAGGGCCGGCGAAATCTATCCCTGTAAAAGTAAAGGGCGGGGAAAAAGTGCATCGTTCAGGTGGTAAAGCAGCCATCAATTGCTGGCTCAACACCTTTTTTTGAATGACACAGATTTTACAGTTGCGTATACAGAATCTTATGAGGTCTTTTAGTTTTGGAATCCAAAAAGCTTGTCGGATAAGTCGCAACATCAAGGAATTGCCACCGTGCAATGAAATTTCATGAATAAATTGAGTGAGGAGAAACGAATATCGGGAACTATGAGGGAGAATAAGCGGGTGTCTTTCGTTATAGGAAAGATCTGACTGGGAGAGTCGACCGTTGACCCTAATGAGCTGATTTGAATCTAAGAATGGATTAAACGAAATAAGTGAACTTTTTTGGAGAATGGGTTTACCTTCCGTTAAGAGAGAGTGTTCCGTTGAATAGTAATTTCTTTGAGCTTGCAGTATCAAACGATTTTGTACAAACTGCATTTCTTGAGGAATAATGCATTTTGAAGTGTACTTTTTAGTGTTTCTTTTGGATATTTTAAAGTAAAAACGGAATATGTAGCAAATGACACGCATAGCGCGAGGTAAAGATGAAAAACGATCAAGAATGTCTTCTGAACGTTCTTGAACTATCAAGGAAACAACTGGTTTTTCCTCGAGGTCTTCGACAAGGGGTTCGATAGGAGAGATTACTGGCCAAAGAGAGAGAGGTTGGCAAAGCCAAGAGGGGCCATTCCACCAAAAAGTGTTACGCATCAAATCTGAGGCCATTAAACCACGGGTGGCTAAATCAGCTGGATTTTCGGCTGATTTCACGTGTCTCCAAGTGATGTTTCCCACATTTTCTAAAATTTCGCTAGTACGATTTGCAATAAAAGTTTTCCAGACACAGGGTGGTTTCTTAAGCCAAGCTAATACGATTGACGAATCGGTCCATAAAAAGGTCTGGTATGCGTGAACAGGAAAACTTGAGACGTAAATTTTTACCATTTTTGAAAGTAGAAGTGCCCCACACAACTCAAGGCGTGGCAAAGACACAGATTTAATGGGTGAAACCCTTGATTTTGCACAGAGCAAGTGAGAAGAGAAAGTTCCGTTAGACTGACGAACGCTTATGTATAAAGTGGCAGCATATGCCTTTTCTGAGGAGTCACAGAAACCATGAAATTGGACTTCTGACGAGGGTGAATAGTTTACCCAACGGGGTATTTCAATTTGTTTTATGTCATTTAATGATTCCGCAAAGTTTTTCCAAATTTTAAAGGAGTCGGATTCAAGAAGATCGTCCCAGTCAGTATGCTCTGCCCAGACTCGCTGCATGAGCATTTTTGCAACTATGACAACGGGAGCTAACCAACCTGCAGGGTCAAAAATACGGCATATTTGAGAAAAAACTTCTCGTTTAGTGGGAGTTTCGGGTAAAACTATTGGTTGAATGGAAAAGTAGAAATTATCCCCCTTGGCATTCCAACGTATCCCTAAAGTTTTTGTATTACTGTCAGTGTCTAGTTTCAAAAAATTTTCATTCAAAATATGTTCTCGAGGTAAATGTTCGAGTAAACAGGGAGTATTAGAAGTCCACTTTCGGAGTGGAAATCCTGCTGAATCGAGAAGACTGATAAGTTCAGATTGAGCTTTTTTAGCAGAATGAATATTATGACCGCCGGACAAAACGTCATCGACATAAAACTCTGACTGAAGAATTTTTGACGCAAGAGGGAAATCGGTTTTTCCAATTTTTGCCAATTCCAGTAGGGTACGGATAGCCAAGTAGGGGGCGCAATTTACGCCAAATGTCACTGTGAGGAGTTCGTAATCTTCAATTTCCATGTGAGGGGAAGTGCGGAAAAGAATTCGTTGAAAGGGAGTGTCCCGAGGGTTGACCAGAATTTGCCGGTACATTTTTTCTATGTCCGCATTGAACACATATTTATAGAATCGCCAGCGAATGATTAACGATGATAAGTCTTGTTGTAAAATCGGGCCAGGATACAATAAATCATTTAAACTGACACCGTTTGACGAGGCATTGGACGCATTGAAAACGACACGTACTTTCGTCGAAGTACTTTCTGGTTTTATTACCGCGTGATGCGGTAAATAAAATGACTTTACTTGACCTTCTTCAATACGCTCCAATGGAGTAACCTTTCTCATGTGATTTAGAGAAAGGTACTCAGAAATGACTTTTGAATATTGGGATTTCAAATTTTCTTTTGAGGCTAGAGATTTTTCAGTCCTAGAAAACTGTTTAAGGGCAATAAACCTGGAGTGACCTAAACCGGTCTTTGAAGTTTGCGGCTTAAAGGGAAGTCGGACAACAAACCTGCCATCAGCACGTCTGAAGGTGGTGGTTTTATACAGTTCTTCACAGAAACAGTCTTCTTTAGAACGAATAATTGTAAAGGGCAGTTCTTCTAATTCCCAGAATCTGCGTACTTCATTATTACAGTTGCATGACTTGGTTACTGTTATGTTGAATGATTGAAACGACTCTGGAATTGGCCCTGACAATATCCAACCGAACATAGTATTTTGGGCGAGTAGTGAGTTAGAAATGTGTTTAATCCCATTACGGATGATGGATGGGTACAGATCAGCACCAATCAGAAGATCCACCTGAGAGGACTTATTAAACGTTGGATCGGCCAATGGAAGACCTTCAAAAATGGTAGGATCTACTACCGAGAAAGATGAACTTGGGAGGTTGTTAGTGAGTGTTTTAAGAACAATGGCGTTTGCTGAAATAGTTACTTGAGGGGAATTAGCTGAAGTGATTGAAAAAGAACAAAGTTTCTTTGAAGAGATAGAGAGATTTCCACTGATTCCAGAAATATTTGTATTTCTGTCGATATATGGTAAATTCAGACGTTTTTGAACAGCTGCCGAAATGAAGGATACTTCGGAACCTGGATCAATGAGCGCCCTTACAATATGGACTGTTTCCAGTCCGACTATACTCACTAAGGCAGTAGCCAAAAGAATCTTTTTCCTAGACGTCACCATGAAATTTTGATATGTAGCTTGAGGAATGAAAGGTTGCGAAGAAGCAGATATTTGAGAGTTTTGTACCGCTTGCGGTTGAGAAGTGGACTGTAGATTTAAGTTTTGATTTTTAACTGGAGTGGGATTGTTGGCAAGATGCAGAAGTGTATGGTGTCTTTTCTTGCAAAAACTGCAAGAATATTTGCTTGAACAAGTAGCCTTTTGATGACTGGTTCCTAAGCAATTATTGCACATCTTCTTTTCTCGAACTATTTCGATTCGGGATTGGATTGGCAATGCCGAAAATTTAGGACACTCATAAATTGTATGCTCTGCCGAGCAAATTTTACACTTAGTTCCTCCCGCCTTCGCAAGAAAAGTATTGACTTTGCTAGGCTTTTGAAAATTGTTTTTCTTGGTGACTTGGAAATTTTGCGATATGGGTTTTGAAGAAGTGGTATCTGAAATAGATTCTAAGGTCTGGAATCGTGAATTTAGGAATTTGTCTAATTTGTTCCAAGTTGGTACTTTTGTTGGATCTTCTAAAGATTGTTCCCAAAGAGATAATGTGGTTTTAGGCAGCCTATTGCAACAGGCGAACACAAGGATTGGGTCCCAATTTGTGGTATCGACTTGGTGAGCTTTAAGTGCGGCTAGAGAATCATTAATTTTACTTTGGAGGGTTCGAATAGATTTTGCGCTCTCTTCATGAACTGTAGGCAAGTTAAAAATGTTTTTGACCTGGTTGTTAACAAGAATACGAGTGTTCTCATATGTGGCACGCAAAGCTGCCCAGGCAAGTGCAAAACTAGCATTTGTTAAAGGAAACTGACTGACAGTCCTAAATGCCTCGTCTCTTGTCTTACAACGAAGATGGAATAGTTTTTCCACTTCACCTAACTTAGGGTGTTGAATATAAACCGCATCGAACATGTCGCGAAATGCAGGCCAAGAGATATAATCACCATGAAACACATCGGTATCGCATGGTGGTAATTTAATACAATGAGAAGACCCGGATTTCTGTGTGACAGTTGTAAACTCTTTAACTACCACAGGTTCAGGTTTGAGTTTGTTTTGGAACTCAAGAAACAATCCTAAGCAATTAACATAAGTTTCATTGCTGTTTCGGTACTTTGATTCTATTGCATCAATATCGAATGGTTCTTCCTCAAGAGTAGGGACATAACGAGCGCATTGAGCATAATTCTCTTTAACATTTTTCCATAAATCTTTGAGCTCAGATATTCGTGCCTCTAATGTCGTAATTGAATGGCTGGTTTCAGGCACTTCCTTTGACGAAGCATGAAATTTGACAAGCAAATCTGTCGCAAAAATAAAATCGTCTAATTTTGACATGATCGAGAACAAGAGACGTTGCGATTTCAGAATTAATTTGAAAAAACTTTCAAAAAATAGTTCAAAACAAAAGAATTTTTCAAAATTTTATTGAGAAAACACAAGGGTTCTCAAAAGAACCTTGAAAATAAAGAGCGACTGGGTGAAAACGTTAGTAAATTTTTGCGTTTTCAGAATTGATTTGAAAAAACTTTCAAAAAACAATTCAAACAAAAGAATTTTAAAAATCTTATTGAGAAAACACAAGGGTTCTCAAAAGAACCTTGAAAGTAAAGAGCGACTGGGTGAAAACGTTAATAAATTTTTGCGTTTTCAGAATTAATTTGAAAAAACTTTCAAAAATCAATTCAAGCAAAAGAATTTTTCAAAATTATATTGAGAAAACACAGGGGTTCTCAAAAGAACCTTGAAAATTGAGCGACTGGGTGAAAACGTTAATAAATTTTTGCGTTTTCAGAATTAATTTGAAAAAAACTTTCAAAAAACAATTCAAACAAAAGAATTTTTTAAAATCTTATTGAGAAAACACAAGGGTTCTCAAAAGAACCTTGAAAATAAAGAGCGACTGGGTGAAAACGTTAATAAATTTTGCGTTTTCAGAATTAATTTGAAAAAACTTTCAAAAAAAACAATTCAAACAAAAGAATTTTTCAAAATTTTATTGAGAAAACACAAGGGTTCTCAAAAGAACCTTGAAATAAAGAGCGACTGGGTGAAAACGTTAATAAATTTTGCGTTTTCAGAATTAATTTGAAAAAACTTTCAAAAAAAACAATTCAAACAAAAGAATTTTTCAAAATTTTATTGAGAAAACACAAGGGTTCTCAAAAGAACCTTGAAATAAAGAGCGACTGGGTGAAAACGTAAATAAATTTCAGCTTAATTTTCAGAAAAAATATTTGAAAAGTTTAAAGAAATGCACAAGTTCCAAAAATAATAAAAAAAAAACTTTTCAAAGAGAGTTCAAATAAGTTTAAATTCTTAAAATAATTTATCAAAATTTGATTTACAATTTTGTTAGAAAAAAATTCCAGAGAATTATCGAAGAGTTGCAAAATTCAAGAAAAACTATTTAAAAAAAACTATCTGATATGATTCGAGAGTTCACAAAGGAGCATTTGAAAATCGTAGAAAAATATATTTATATTTTTTAAGAGCAAAAGAAATGTCCCAAAGGAACCTGACGACCAGCTCAAAACTTGATTGAAGAGAAAAAAATTTGAACCGTTCAAATATAAATCGAATAGAAAAAAAAACCAACGCGTGATGTTTACTGTAAACTAAAATCACAGTTGCAAAACTGTTTTATGAAATGACGCCAGCCAATAAATGCCAACGACAAACAAAATGCACCGTTGCTGGGAGCACGAGTAGCACAAAAAACCGAGTACAGTTGGTTCTCATAAGAACCTATGTAAAAGAAAATGACTTTTTGAAAATGCAATGAGAGTTTTTTTTTTTTTTTTTTTGTAAGATTTCAAGTCAAATGACTTAAAAAAAATTAGCAATACCGCGATATGAGACCGAAAGAGATAGAATGCGACGCCAACTATAATTTATACTTTTACCGTTGAAAAAAACTACAAAAATCCAATATTGTATGTATATACATATACATATGAATGTAATATTTAATAAAAAAAAAGCCTTTCAAATTATAGAAAAAACTTCAACTCACCCTGTACAGTTTTTTACTGAATTTTAATTTTTAGGTTGATTTTTTGTTGACTCTGATGCTTCTTTCTTGATGATGATCATGATTCTGCTTTTTCTATGAACGATGATGATGCTTCTTCTTGCTTGATGATGGTGCTCCCTCGTTGCGCCAATCGAGGCAATGGCGATACAAAAATTTTCCAGCTTCTCTGGCGTCTTTTTGTGGCCCTCAAAAGAGCCTTTTAATTATAGGCGTGTCGTCGTCAAAAGCGACGATTTAATATGTGTCCAGCACTTTTGTGAGTGCACGTGTGGTCGCAGCTTAAGCGTTGGAGCACAATTATCTGGCTCGTTTGGACCAATGTTTGTGGCGATAATTATATCAAAACCCTAAGAACTTACTTGGGTTGATTTTCTTTCCACTGTTGTGTGCTGTTGCTGCTGCTGCGATTGCGGCGTCGTTGTGGCGTCCACGACGACTTTCTAATTGATGAGTTTTAACTTTTGTTCGTTTTTTGTTCCTTTTTGTTTCATATACTTTTTGTTTCTTTTTGGTTTGAAGTAAAACACTTTTTGGTTTAGGTTTTAAAATATTAATTTAACAATTTTATTTGATTAGGTTTTTTGTACTTTTTAGTTTTTTACTTTCTTAAAATTAATGTAGAGACAGAGAGGCGAACTTGTGCCGTTGAATGTTCGAGAAAGAATGCCATTCAAGATTGAATGGTTGAAATAGGAAAAAAAGAAAGGAAGGGCAGCCAACTGCCCGCCACAAAATCATCGACGAAAAAATATTTGGTGATGCCAAACATTATTTCGTCGATGATTTTATTTAAGGGTACGTTAACAGTCTGCTTTTACACGAAGACGCAAGACGCAGAAATTATCTTCGAATTTTTCTTTGATATTTGTTTCCGTGCGTCGCGACCTTTTTTCTTTTGTTTTATTTTGTTCTCGTTTTCGTATTTTTTTTTTCCAAAACTTTACTATACATTTTTTCTTTCAATGTGAAAAGCCCATGAAAGAAAAATTTTTAGTAAAAATTTTATCAAAATCACCTAATTTAATTTTAAAACCTACACCTTTTTCTCAGTGTATAAATAACGAACTTTTGCACAATCTAATCTGCTTTTCTGAATAGAAGAAATGATATCTTCTTATTTTAATACAACTGCACACTGCGCATTTTGTGTACAAGCAACGCAAGCAAATGCCAAAAAAGCTTTTGCAATCATATTGAAGTTTTGAAAGCTGGCGCTGGAGTATATAAATAATAATCGGTTGCAAAAAACATTCTATAAAAACAACAATAAAACAAGATAACTTTTTTTGCCAGGTTCAGCAATATATATTCTTTATTTTCATTTTGATGATTAAACATACAATATGCAATATAAAACTCATATCGACATGACGACGGTGATTCCCCTGCATTTGACATTTTTGTATTTAAACGAACTTTTGTGCCACAACAAAAAAAAGTTAATTGCTATTGTTAATTTTTCTTCACATTCAAATTAACTTCAACTTTAGTCACCGGCTTATTTATGTTCTTTGGAAAGAATTTTTTAGGTTTTGCTCCCTGTCCAGGTTGATTCTCTGATGATTGAGGTTTTTGATGCGAATGCTTTGGATTGTTATCGTTCTTTGGAGTTTGTTTTTTCGGTGGAGGTCTATGAGGGGCTGCTGTAGTTGGTGGAGCTTCAATTGTCTCATATCGCTGTGCAATTTCGAGTGCTTTTGGCAATGTCAAATCGGTACCCTCCTCACAAAATCTATCGAATACAATTCCATCAAAAGATGTCACAAATTTATCTAACAATGCCTGTTCGGTTCGTGTACCAAATTGACAGTTAAGAGCTAAACGACGAACTCGTTCATGCCATGCTGTTGCTTTTTCGGTCTTATACTTCCTTGCATGATAAAAGTCCTTACGTTCTTTGAAAACCACCACCGATGGAGTAAAGAGCTTACTAAACATTTCCAATAGTTCTTCGTATTCTTTGTCGTTTGCTGAACTTGGAAAACACATATTTCGTATTCTTTCATAGTTGCTAGGTCCAACACAATTGATAAGGATCGACTTTTTTTTGTTTGGATCTTCAATGTCCAAAGCTATGAAGTAATGTTCAAGACGCTCCTTATATGATTCCCATGATTCTAATTTTTCATCAAAAGCTGGGATTGATGCTGCCATTTTATTTTTACCTTATTTATTTTTATTTTTATTTTTAAATGCTAATTATCACCGCTACACAAAATTTGTACTGTTGGTTGTGTCGTGTCAGAAATGTTTCTGAAAAGAGAACAATCCATCGATAAAGTGCATGGTTTCAGATTCTTTATAAAAGCTTTTATCAGTGTTGCCACTTTGTGTTTGAAGCACTTTTAATAAAGGGGTTTATGTTTTATAGCCGATAGGTACACACTTATTTAATCATCTAAGGCCTAATTAATTTACTCTCTATTATATTTAGGTAAGTTCCCCATTAAAAATTAGAAAGCTGTTAATCGTATAGAGGCTTTAAATTTAATGTAAAGTGAATAAATTGTTTTAGTACTGACACATGGTTTCAATTTTTATTTATTTTGACCAGAGATCAAATCAAGATTAGCTGAATGCAAGCTAATATACACCCGCCATTTTAATGATGTCACGTGTATTATAAATCGAATGTGAATACCGCCTTAGTGCCTGGCTACACAGTGATTTTTCAATCGATTGAAAAATCACATGCGATGGCTACACACTGTTGTGCCCAATCACGTTCCACTTTTACATTTTCTAGGAACAAACGTCAAAAAGAGGAAAAAATGTAACTGTACTGCCCTCAGAAAATTCAGTTCCCTTCGTGAGCATCTTCCCCCTTCACTCCTCATCCCTTTTGCCTACAAACTCACTGCTAAGGCGATTGAAAAATTACCGTGCAGCCAGGCAGTTACAGATTAAAGGCAAACATACTTGAATGTTTTATCTATGGACAGCTACAAATTGGGGCTTTTAAGCAATCTGTCTTTGTCTTATTCCTTTCTATCATAACTGTTTATTAAAGAAGTACAAGAAAAAAACAACCAATCAAATCAAATCAACTCTGAGGAAAACAAAAGCATACATGCATAATACACGCCACTTTTCCTCAAAATTGAAATGTCAAAAGTTTTTTTCTTCTGTTTCTTTTTTTTTTTTTCTTCGACACTGACGTTTGGCAAACACACAACCATAGACAAACACCAACTACCTAGATCGGAAACTTTCAAATCTTTAATCTATGGAAGCTTCATATAAAAAAGATCCGTTTAGGTTTTGTTTTGCCTCCTGAATAATTTAAAGGGCCCAACCCATAGAATCCGTTGCGTCCGTTGCGTCGAAGTTTTTGACTGACAGCTCGATAAAATACACACGTTCTTATGGGAAGTCCGTCTCCGTCCGATCCGTCGCTTATGGGTCGCTTCCCATAAGAACGTGTGTATTTTATTTTAAAACTTCGACGCAACGGACGCAACGGATTCTATGGGCTGGGCCCTTAAGCCAGAACTATAATTGTCGGATGCGTCGGATGAAACGGAGGGGAACAGCGCTCGCAACCGCATTCGACGAATGAAAACTTGTCAAAAAGTCAAAGAAAACTACAACAAAAACGTGGATTTGACATTAGCTTCCGACTTCTTCCACCGAGCCTATATTCAAATTAATGCATCATCCTATAATAACTGAATTAAGATAAGTTTTTTTGAAGATTCGATAGAATAGATGAATATAAATACATACCGAACAAACAAATAACCTCCTTTTGGTTTTTTCGAAGTCGAGTGAATAAAAAAAAATTAATTTATCTAAACAAAATGATTAAATATTTATTTCCTTTAAATATTAAAAAAAAAAAAATTAAACACCATCCAAGCGAGCAACGTCAGAAAAGTTAATCCGTAAATCAGAAGACGTCTTTTGGAACTCCAACAGTACTATTTCATTTAAACCTTTTCGTAGTACTGGCCCTGGAACATACATCGTGATCTGCGGACCCACCAATGGCCAATATCTTCCAAGATTAAAGCCATTTATATAAGCCACACCCTTTCCCCAGCCTTCAGTATTAAGATATGTATCTGTTGGATTCTCATCAATATTCAACTCGCCGTAAAAAACTACAGGTCCATTAACAAGAATACCCTGTTGTTCTGAAGAAAAATTAGCAGAATTTTTTTGAATCTCCAAAAACTTCGAAATCTCTTCAATTTTCAGCGGCAATGAACTCGAAGTCCAATTAAGAAGTTCAATTTTACTTCCATTGAGCTTTTGAATTGTCACAGGGCCAAGGATACCTTTAGTGTCGTTGGCAATATTAAAGTTAATCCGGCCTTGGTTTTCAACAAGAATTTGCAACTTTTCCCCGATCACACCAGCATTCAGAGGAAGTGAACTTATTTTATTCTGACGCGATAGTGTACCAATAAACTGGCCATCAATATAAACTAAACCTCGGTCGTGTAATTTGTTAACTGTCAATATAGTTGGATCGATTTCAATTTTAGGAAGAACAGTCTCATACAATACTAAACCGGAATATTGATCAAGCTCTTCGAAAGACAATGGCAACTTTGATGTGACTTGTTTCACTGAAAGTGCTTCAAGACCAGCTGGTGAAAGTATATCACCCATTGATTTTAATTGAATTGAACCGTAAGCTGTTTTGGGGCTTTTTGCTGGCACTTCAATTGCTGGCATTATCATGAATTCTTTTAAAACATCTCGAACTTGCATGTATTTGGGAGTTACGTCGCCTGCTTCATCCATAACAGCATCATAATCGTAAGAAGTTATGTCGGGAGTGTAATTGCCGAAGCCCCAGTCATTGGCACCAGCTGTAAATCCAAAGTTTGTTCCGCCAAAGAACATGTAAATATTGACATTTGCACGATACGTCAAAATATTTCTGAAAAAAAAAAGATAAATTATTATGAGTTTTAAGAACAAGATTACAAGCAAAATTAATATCTCGAGAATGATAAAAAGTATTCAAAGTTTAAGCCTAGTACGCTGCTGATGCGAAACGAAATTTTCCATACAAAATTTCGTTAACGAAATCCTGAACGAAATAAAATTTGTTTTGTTTTTGCTTTTAAATTTATTTTTTGATTTGTACCTTTATTATTTTTACTTTGCTATAATACCCGATGGTATTTTTTCGTTAAAATGTTCGCTGTTGACTTTGGAGACTTCAAAATTTTTGGTTTCGCTTTAGCAGCGTACTATGCTTTATGTAAAACAGTCTGACAGGTAGTAAGCGTAAACTTGACAGTAATTTTGTCAGACAACTGTCAAATGCTCTTGTCATTAAACTGCCAACGAATGTGCTTGGCCTCTTGCCATTTGTTTTTTAAGAATGTACAGAATGGCGAAATTCTGGCAAGTTTTCACTCGTGTTGATGGGGCTTGGGGGTTTTGACAAATGTAAAAAAAAATCACTTCCCTTTTTGACAATTGTCACTCGAGGCGTTCACCTGTAATCTCTAGGTGATGTTCAAATTAGGCTCACTCTGCCGAATCATTTTGACAGTTGTGTGACATAGAATAGCCGTTGCATTGTGGCACTTGTCGACTTATTATTTTTTTTATTATACCAACCTTAATGCTTCCGCTACAGCTGCTCCATCTCTACGTTCATTTCCTTCTTGCCAGTGAGTAAGCCATCCTGGATAAAACTCTGAATTAACCAGTGGACCATTCGGTTGAACCGATCTCAAAGTTGACCATACATCATCAATTTCTGAAGCTGAGACAAATAAAATGTATGCATCTACTTTTTGTCAGAACATTCCATTTTAGTTTACCTCTTTCGAGTCCAAAATCCGTTGTCGCAAAAACATCTTCGATCTTGCCACAACTTATTCGATCATTGGGAATATCTGTTGTGAATAAAACTGCATCACCACTACGAACATACTTGTTTGTTTCATCGCGAAGCCATCGGAGGTAGTCTTTGTCACAGGCGTCGAACGACCCATACTCGTTTTCAACTTGAACCATTATAATTGGTCCTCCATTGCCGTACAGATATGGTTTCATACGTTTCATGATATTAGCATACCAAATTGATACCTCTGACGTGTAATTGGCATCACTTGTACGTGGCTTGATATCAGGATATTTGGTAAACAGCCAATGAGGTAGACCACCCTTTTAAAGATATTAGACGATTAAAATAGGTTTTTAGAAATTCAAATCGAGTCTTTACGTACATTATCTCGTTCAGCGCAAATATATGGACCAGGTCGCAGAATGACATACAAGTCTTCCTCTTGAGCTATTTGTATGAATTTCTCCACATCTGCAATTCCATCGAAGGTGTATTCACCGTCTTTTGGATTATGTAAAGACCATTCTATATAACTTTAAAGGAATATAATACAAAAATTGAAGTGTTCTATTGGTTTTTTCTCAAATAAGACTTTCTAACTCACGTATCAACTGCATTCAATCCACAAGCACGCATAGTTCGTAACCGGTCGCGCCAAACTTCTGGCACTGCCCGGAAATAATGAAAAGATCCCGATACATATCGAAAAGGTTTTGAATCCATAAGAAAGACATTTTGTTCGTAGTCGATAGTGAATTTATGTTGAAAATGTTGTAGAGGCTTAAAATAAACAAAAAAAAAACTGAAAATTAAATATATTTATAAAAAAAAAAACAAAAAAATAATAAGCCATATAAACATATAAACAACCTACCATCACTTTTGATTTCGATTAAAGCGAAAGTGATGATGGGTTATGAACTGAGAAAAAGCTTGAGTAAGGCAATGCGTGTTCGTTTGTTTTGCATATGGAAAGCTTTTAAGTTTTAAATGATTCGTAACAGGGTATTCAATATTCATGACAAGTTTTGAAGCTATGAAGTATGAATTCATCACTACATAAAGAAACAACTTAGGCTCTTTTCAAATCTGTTATCCGTTTTTTTCTATCTTTTTTTGTTGCTAAAATCTTCACGTATTGTTTGACGAAAACACCAAGTTTTTGCACTAACGTCAAATTTTTCATGCAATTTTCGAAAATTTTGAGAATTGTTTTGACGTCCGTTTTTAATGCGTTAATGTTTTTTTGACGTACGTGTAATAAAAGAAACTTGTGATTTTCAATTTAAATATTTTGAAAACTAAACGAATTTCAGATGCCCAATTGTATGTTCATAAAAGATAGCTTTTAACTATATATCATACTAAAATATCAAAAAATGCCAGCTGTTATAGTTCCTTCGCAATATACTTCCAGACAATAAAATGCTATTTCCTAAAAATGTAAAAATGGCGTATACGGCACTTCAATATTAGGGCGACGACATGTAACATAAAAGCTTTTTCATGTAACGTAACAGTCCCAACAATTTTCCTTTCAAGAGTTTAAAAATAATTTTTTGCATTATTCTTCAAGAGAGTGTTAAAAAATCGGGTTTGACTGTATAACTAAACATGATAATAACAAAAAACAATACATTGCACATTGAAAAATTATAATGACAAGTTATATTTGACCGTGGCACCTGTTATTAGTTTGATAAAAAATCAATATGCCATAGGTACTTAAAATGAAATAATCAAAACAAAACTTGAATACAAATTAAATACGCCTGCAGATAATAACACCCTCATTTCAAAATTGATTTAAATTTTAATATGAAGTATTTAGCATAGGGTTTTCCTTCACCTGTTTGCTTAAATTGTAATTGAACCTACTAAATATGTCACAAAACATATTTGAAAACAACTACACACATTATGTATGTTTGTAGATATACCAAGAATGCCTATTACTTGTGTGATAATGGCTGGGTTTTTATTATCTGCCTATAGAGTGGGATTAAATTTACCTTGGAATTTTTCTTTACCTGTTCTAAAAACTGCAACAACTGTTATACTAAGCCCCTTTTACTGCTTTTGCATACCTTTTTCTTCTTGCTCAATACAATACTCAATTTGGTTCAAAACTGGACACCATATAAACAAATAATAAAAAAAAAAACAGATACCTTCCTTAGGCCCATTTCACACATAGCCGGTTGCTAGATACACGTTCCTATTGGCGCCTTCACACGATTAAATTGAAAACGTATGAAGAAAAACCGGCTACCCTGGCCGGTTAGATGGTTGCCGGCTATGGGTGAAATGGGCTTTACATTTTCGAATCGCCGGTTTTTTATTTTTAATAAAAGTATAAGTAAGTGGCAGTTCTATTTTTTGCCATAGATAAATGCTAGACCTAGAGTCTAGAGTTACCTGATGCTAAACGAATTTGTTTACAAAAATCTAGTACTACCTAGTACGCAGCTAAAGCGAAAATTTTACAAAGTTATGAAAAATATGTCGTAGTCACGATAAGAAAAAAATTTAAATTAAGTTAAACTAAGAAAAAAAAATGCCCGAGAATAATTTAAACAAGGAAATCAATATAAAAATTAAAAAATCGTCAGAAAATTCTTGTGGACCAAAAGAAATGACCAGGACAGAAAAATGTGAGTGACAAATATGTAAGTGAAAACTCTCTAAATAATCTAGTACAGGTAAGATATTTTTTGTCAAGCTGATGTGAAACAAAAGGAACAACGAAATTTTTCGTTTTTTGATTTTATTTTTTAATGAATTTTTTAAGATATTGGGCCTTAGACCAATAAATAAACTTGTAAAAAGTCTAAATCATTGCTTAAAATCAGGGTTCGAACCTCGGCCATGAAATTTTGGAGCGAATTTAAAAAAAGGTGGAGCAAATGCAAAATTTGCGGAGTAGATGCGAAACACTCGAAATCCTTACTTTTCAGGAAATTTTTTTGATAAAAAAAATAATATTCTATTAAATTAATGTCAATTTGATTCATAAAAAAGATAAATTCACCTTATGCAAGTGGTGGTGTGTTTGCAATTCTAAAATGAATACAATTTCAATTTCAAACATTCCAATCCGGTCAGTAAAGTTGATTTAGGTAAACAATTTTTCAGTGTGGAAAAAGTAGAGTGAAAAATCGGAGCGTAGATTGTTTTTTTCCTTCAAAAGGGGAGCAAATGTGCTCCCATCGGAGCAACGTTTGAACCCTGGTTAGAATATGTTCACTGGACTAGATTATGTTCATTTTGTACTAGAACGAGATGTATGCCCGAAAATTGGCGTAAGAAACTTAAAATTACCGTCAACGACTCGAAATTTTTGAAGCAAATGTCACTTATTTAAAAACTTCTTCATTCATAAACTTTTCTACAGTGAAAATGTTGTTTCTATTGAATTTTTTACATTGACAGTGTGGTCATTGCATGTTGTCAATTCCCAAGTGAATAAATCTCTATCAAACATTTGAAAAATAATTTTACTTAAAAATGCTAAATTTGTTTGAAATTCCTTCGCAAATATGTAGCTATACATAATCTAGTTAAAGTTGATAAATTTTATAACTTGAGAATATCAATACTTTAATCAATAAAATAAACTTTAAAGAAGGAATTTCAATAGATAAGATAGTCTCTTTGTTTAGTACAATCTTCTCCAAGAAAATTACTTAAAAATTATAAACATTGCAAAAAAGAATCCAAATAAAAAACAAATCAGTCAAATCTAGAGGAATATACATAAATTGTTTATGTTTCAGTTCAAGATTCGTAAAAATCAACATAAAATGTTAACTATAAATAAATATATAAATAACCATTTTAATGTTTAGAAGTAATCTTCTTTTTGTTTTACTAAATTTATCACTCCAAACCTGTCCAATTTGCTGAAATGCCCAAACTAGCAATGCCAATGAGTTCCAAAAAGAATTTTCACTCATTATTTAAAAAGAAAAAAGTAATAATAAACAAAAACAAGTTTCTGTTGGATTAGCAAATAAACTTGCAAATATTTATAAATAACAAATAGAATCTGAATAACAGACTTGTGTTAACACTACTTATATATTTTCTTTAACGCACTACACAAAAGCTCAATAGCATTCACTACCAATTTTATCGACAAAAATGAAACATCTAGCGAATGCAGCACTGATTTATAAATAACAAAAGCCTCATTAAAGATCACACATTATGACCTGAATTTATCAATTTAAGAATATGACAATAACGGTAAGCCCTACAAAGGACTCAATAATAATAAATAATGATGCTAACCGGCACAGTGCTCTCTCCTAGAGCAAACCTCATACCGAAGGCAATAAAAGCCGATACACAGATTAGTCCCACCGTCATCAGTAATAATTTAGTACTAGATCTCATATCACAAATTTAATTGATCGCTAGCTTTAGCTTAAGCTTTCCAAATTCCGAATTATAAGCTTAATATCGCGTCACAGAGTTTGTTGGTCACAGCCTCACGAACTAGTCTTGGAGAATACGATTTTAAGTATTTTGCTCACGTCGTCGTCTAGTCGTTTAGTATAGTCTAACATTAGTACACCAAGTTTGACTTATTGTATGAGCACGTCCGAATAGCAACCATAACTGTCGTCGACCGTGTCCGATATGTCTTAAACTAATCATTGAAATTATTGCACGGCCGTGATTATCTAATAATTATTATTGGTTTCTTATCATAATTTTTTGGAGTATGAAAGGATCAAGGGGTTTTTAAGTATTTTTTTTTTTTGTTCAATAATGATAAGCTCTTCAAAGACTATCAAGATCTTGGGAAAATATAACTGTGATTTTGTGTTTTTTTATGATATAAGAATATAAAGACTACTCATATAAGGCCTTGCTATATATTTCTTAAAAAAAAATACACTTTAAATTGATTTTGAGATTAAAAACAAATTTTAGCCGCGTTTATTTGCAGTTAGAAAACTACTTATAAGTATATAATTTGGTACATTTAGTACTAGATCTACTCAAACTCTTCTACCTAGATGTGATTGATTTCGTTGTCATACTTTAGAACTTCCAAAGGAACAGCCCTAATACCCGCATTCCTTTCGATGTGGTAGAGATTTACAATTAAAACATGAAATTCTGCTCGATTAATTTATCAAAAGTACAAACTTTATTTGTGTATTTTGTATGAAATGAAAGTTTCATTGAACCATCTGCTGGACCATTCATTCCAACGGTTCCCGGGTTAGTTACATTCGTCGCGTTTATTTGGAGGTGGTAGATTACTCATTAGTATGTAGACCATTAGTAGATCTATCTAGTACTTCAATTGACATCGACACATGAGGCTTTTTTCTGTTTTAGTTCAGAACAGAGCCTGAACTGTCAAACAAAAAATTGTGTTTCTTTTTTACCTCCGAATTCAGAGCTTCAAATTTGTGTACCTATCTTTTTTCGTTCCAAACGTGTTCTGCGCTTGTTCAGAGCGCGATCGATGGGCTCAGAATAAAATAACTGAGCAGACCGAGTTGAATGCTGAACACCACAGTACACATATACAAGGTAATATATTCGGAGTTTCCATTTTTTTTTTTTAAGTTCGCGTAGTTTGTCAAAATCGGAGCTCAAAGAAGAGGAACTGTTACTTTTCTGTGATTCTTATTGGTCAACTCCCTTGCTTAAAATTTTTTTTATTAGTAGTAGAAGTTTTTTTACTACACATACTTGATAGTTACTCACTTTTGATCTTTGTTTTTAAAAAAATTACAAAAAATATTGTTGACGAATGGGTGTGGTACCTACATAAAGCTAAAAAACATCTATAACATTTTTGGAACTGAAAGAGCAAGAAGATGCGACCAGACGTGTAGTTTTATTTTATCATTACGATTAGCAAAAAACAGTTTGAAATGTTTCTAATCAATATTTCAATATTTGAAAAGCAAAGACAGTTTGATGTTGATTTGTCGATTTTCTTTGAGTAGGCAAGTCAAAAATCAAAGATGACAGCAATTGTTTACAAACACAAATAGAAAACAAAATTCAAGAACTATAACTGACATTTAGGCGCCAAGGTAAATGTGACTCATGAGTCATGAGCAATATGAGAGCTTTCACCTACAAAGAGATTTAAAGATAGGCTTTGTGTGAAAAGTACAATGGAATTTTAATAGGGATTTTAAGCTATCAAATGTCACTGCTCTTCACTGTGATGATTAACCTTGCAACATTGAATTTGTCAGTTTCATTAAAATAATCGCTGTCACTTTTGGCCTTACACGTGATGACATTCCAAAATGTCCCTATTCTCACAATTTAATTTTCACGAAGCGACTTAAAACATTGTATACAAGGCAATACCCCACGCAACTATATTCCACTTTCCATTTTTATTAATTTTTACATCTTTTGTTCGCACACAACTAAGGAACCATAGTCTTAGTTTAAGTCATCATGGAAAAGCATCGTTCAAACAATGTAACTAAAAAGCGCCCTTCTGCTTGCAAAGCATCTAAAGGCGGGTCTAACATTTACCAGTTGCAGCGTAATGCATCTGTGGAACGCATCTGTACACAAAATCCTATAGGAAATTAAGAACCAAATTAAATGAAAGGCTATTATTTCCCTAGAAAGTAATCTGTTATCTATAGCTGCTAGTCCTGGAATAGACTGTTGCACTTGCATCAACTGCTCGTCCACGGTTACCACGGTTAGGTCAGTAAGCACCAACCACATGACCTTCATCAATATGACAGTGTGACAGCAAAAATTTACTCGTAAAATGTCTACATAACGTTTTACGAGTCAATTTTTGCCGTAATTTTTTTTGCGGTAGCTTAACATCGTAAATCCGTAAATAAATTTTAAAATTCTCTTATTATCATTATTAATAATAAATACAGGAATGTGTGTTGATAAAATGACGTTCAAAGGACTTTTCTTCGGTTAGCCGGATGGTTTTCAAAACAATTTGATATCAATTTTTTTCTGACAGCCTCTCCCTGGGAACCCATCTCTTGACGGTGTTCACATTGGCCTCACGTCACCGACTCATTTTGACACCTATGTGATGTCGTTTTCTATTGACTTTTGAGATTTGTGTGTAAAATTCTCAGATTTTCCACTGCAAATAGAATATGAAATCTAGTTTTGTAATTGTGTGCGAAATCTGTGCGTATAAAAAAAATAAAACAACAACAAATGTTCAGACAAATGTCAAACAGAGGAGTGTGTGTGAAAGTGCGTGTGTTTGTATGCGTGAATCTTGATAAAATCCAGAATCAGATTCTTGAATCTCAGATTCATTTTTTTGTCATTTTTTTGAATCTCAAGACGCAAATAGATCATGAAATCTGAGATTTGTCCACTATTTCCCCTCTTCACCACCCCTTTCAGCTGTCAAATTCACAAATCTCATTCTGAGATTCGTCAATAGAAAACGACATGAGTCCGAAGATCTTAAATGAGTTTTAAATTTCATGCCTCTTTTTGACATCTCTTTCTCATCATGAAGTGGAAGTGAGAAAGCACCACATAAACGTCAAAATGAGTCGGCGACGTAAGGCCAATGTGAACCCCTCTCTTCAAAAATTTGTCTATAGGAAATGACATTTGACGTCATTTTAAAACAGGACATTCGTTTTATGACACATGACGGAATCTCTTTATGACATAATTTACTATTTCGCCATCTTACTTCCTTCATTGTATATCAATTCATTCATATACAATGCTTCCTTGTATAATGATTTTTAAAATTATCGTATCCGTTGGAACTTATTATAACACACAAATGTATTTTAGTACAGTTTTTGTCTTAGATTTTTCGCAACAACTAACTCCCAATTTGGTTTATGTATCTGCTTACTCTGAACAACAACCTCAATAATGTTATTACATACACAAACCTGTGGTGAGACTCTCATCATTATTATCCGCCACTTTTATTTATCCGATTAACACAATCTCTTAAAATTTCAAACCCACTCAATTCTCTTCCATTAAAAAATATTTTTATACAAAATCATTCAACTCAGTTCGTTGCCATCATCAGTTGAGTTTAATCTGTTGTAGGATAAGGTAGTGTCCGCACGTCTGTCAGCAGCGATAACTTTTTTTTATTAATCGCTCCTTTTTTATTTTTGCATTACATTTCTTTCATTTTATCCGATACCAAGTGCCTCCCTCTACATTTTGTGAAATCATTTATATTAAATATTTTCCTGTGGCTATTTGTTTCTTTTTTGTAGTAGTTTTCTTGCGATAATTATTTGTTGCAAGTTGCGAGCATCGAACGAAACACAGCAGTGTGTGCCTTATCATGTTTCGCATTTTATCAAAAAAAGTGATTGCTTTTCTATAAAAGAGTGAAGGAGTGAGTGAAACAAATATATATATATTTTTTATATATTTTTATACAAAAAGGAAATCATTTAAAAAAAAAATACATAAATTTGGGTAAAAAAAAATATAAGTGAATTATTTGTGAATAAAATTTTAAAAAAAGAAAAGATATCAAAATGATTCACGTCGGTGATAATACATGGAATTTGAGGGTTTTCATTACGGACCTTCAGGTATCGAAGGTGCTAAGAGTACGAGGAGATCAGCACATTGGTGGAGTTATGCTTAAATTGGTCGATCCAGGTGAGTGTGAATAAAAAACAAAAACTAAAAGAAATCTTCATCTATGACGACGAATTTGTTAAAAGTAATTAACCAACACTGCGAAAATTATTTTTTTTTTCATTTTGAACGAAAAGAATAAACGATTTAAGAATGAAAGAAAAGTAAATTGTAAAAAGTTGCAGATGAAAAAAAAAAAATAGAAAAAAAAACAAAAATACAGCTGTATTTGTTCTGCAGAAGCAGATCGCCTCTTTTTATTGAGTGTATTGGTAAATGTTGATGGAAGAGAAGAGTCAGCGTGTGTGTGTGTATGAAAAAGACGAACAGATGAAAGAAACAAGTGGATGAAAATACTCAAGAAAAAGTCTTGTTCATTCGGTATTCGGCTCGTTCGGCCGATGTTCGCCATTATTTGTGGTGGAACGATCGAGTCAAGGTTTCTACTTGAGTGGGATGATAAGTAGTATGACCAGCTTAGATTTTTTCTATAAACAAATTCTGAAGATAAAGAATTTTTGACAACGACCTTGTCTATGATAAACCATAACATCGGTTGCCAAAAGATCAGCGAATTTAGTAATAAGCATTTCGTTTATTTGAAGGAACCTTTTGAAAAAATATATAAAGTAATATTAGTTCAGAAATTGCTGAGGAACTGTATTAGTTTATTTAATATCCTGCTCACAGAACTCATTTAATGGTAAATGTTTCGAGGCACGTGGGATGCGGCACTACAGAGACGCTTTTCTCATCGAGTTAAAAAAAATTAATTCCCCGTCTGCATCCTGGAGCATCCTACAAAGTAAATGTAGGTAATGTGCATTGTTCATCTCATCGAACTAAAAGATGAAATTGGGCTTTTTTACGAATTTTTCGTTTCTCTTTCTTGCTTAGAGCAAAAATTAGAGGAGAAACAACAACAACATTCAAAATTGATGTTGCTTTCATTTTCTTTGTAGTAGAATTAAACTTCTTAGAAGTAAAATTTGAAATTTGACATCTAACTAAAAAAAGGCAATAAGTAATCTAAAAACTCAGAGGTCTTCAGGTTCAAAGATTCGCGGTTTCGTCATGGAGCCTGCTTTGTATTTTTTTTTACAAAACACTTTAACTTATTTGGTTTGACAATTGGAAGATATCTGATAGATCTGCCAATATTGGCTGAAACTTTAATCCAACATATTGCATATCATACATTCGAACCTCACCGATACTTCACAATCCAAACTGGAACGACAACATTCAGGTGTGGAATTTTTTTTTCATACAATTACCCGTACCGCAACCGCATACCTTTCCGGTGCGGCCAAGCTTTAAGTCTTAAGTTTGGTTAGATCTTTAGAATAAAAGATGGAAGCAAACGGATTCTAATGTTAAAAATTGAACGATCCGTTTTCTTGTTCTGTCAAATGGAAAGAGAAAGTTAAACACGCAGTCAGTTTTCATATTTGCATCGGCGTCCTTAAAGTAGACTTCACATCCGAAAAAAAAACTGAGCGAAACTGAGCAATTCGCTACTGATTTGCTTGTATTCGTAGGTAGGTATATTTTCATGCAACACCGTACGCTCTATTCCCACAACTATAGTTAGGTTTTGACACATGATTCTCTCGTCAGCTTGACCAAGCATTGCTGAAGGGCGTGCAAAGTAGCGCTAGCATGGATTAGCTAGTTTTGAATAAATTGAGTCCGTTACGGCCTTGCCTTATGCAAATCTAAGATCCGTAACTGGCAAAAATATTCTTGGCAATAAAAAAATTCTCACATTTACGATTTACCTACTCTGAGTGTTATCGATATTTTTTTTTAATGGCAATGAATATGTGGACTGTCTCACATTAATAAAAGTTAATTGTTTACTTTCTGAAAAACCAGTTGATACAAAAACAGACAATCAAGTCTACCTGGTTTATTTGTTTAAATATAAAGAAAAATATTTTTTATTCTTCTCTTATTTTGCGTAGTATTTTTATATTATTTTCATATAAAAACAAGTGCACTGTGACAAAATATCAATTTTCTCTTTTGTAATCAAAAATTAAAAAAAAAAAAACGCTCATTAAATATTCTTATTTTTTTGTTCTTCTTTGTTTTGGTTGTAACTCATGTAACAATTTTAACAAAAGCCTTGAGCTACAAATATAATTACACAACGTCCGTCCTTTTGTGTTGTACAAACTACAAACAAGTACGCGTATATCGCGCAGCTATCACAAGAAGGTAAAATAATTATATAAACCAACGACGACAAAGTTTATAAATAAAAAAAAAAATAATTATTACGTTCTGAGCTACCTATTCTTTGTAGTTTGTACATACCTACCTGATAGACCAGGGGTAGTGAATAGTGATGGATACTTATCTGTGAAAAGCGGTTTGGACTGATCTAACCACAAATCATAAATGACATGACGTTCTCTCTTTATTGTTGCTGCTTCTGTTGTTTGTTATTCAATTTGTTGTTTGATCGGTAATGAGCCCAATTTCAAATAACAGCAGCAGCAACAACTGTCACCAATTTTGGATATCAGCATATGGGATACCTCAGGGGAGTATACCAGTGACGCCTCAAGCATGAAATCTAAACAACAAAAACAAATTTCAATCGACAATTTGAATTAATTTGAAGTAGGTAGACTGCATTACCCGACTTAATGTTTCCGGTTGATAACGCTTTATTTTTTAAACAAAAAAATTATCCATTTTTAATATTTACAATCTTCACGCGTGTATCTATATCTAAATTATGAAAAAAATTCCATATGAATTGATCTAAATATGAAAAAAAAAACTAGCGTCAAGTATCAGAAGCCATTAAGGAATCCAAAACAAGAGATGAGCTCACTTTCATCTCGAAAAATGGGCCCCAGAGTGTTGTTTCAATGATCTAGTTGGTGCTCAATCTCAATGCATGTGTGTTTGATGTATAGAATTATAGTTTCTAGCCGAATGTGGAATAGTAACAGAAAAAAACATTGATTGTATTTCTCCATTCTCCATGACGTCTTATCCCATAATATTGGTTTCATATAAATAATTATGTCCACCCACACATCTGAATTTTTCTTCGTTTTGGAATTTCAAATTAAAATGTACTCGAAATTGAATCGAAATATATAGAGAATGTGTTGTTGATCTTAGAAATTAGAAATCAATTCATGGGAAGGGGAGAGTGTGTGTTTTGAAGGTTCTGTTTTTACATTAAATAGTTGGTATGTAATGAACTGTAGGTGGATTTTAAAAGGCATATATTGCTCAATTTTGTTTGGATATGAAAAACATTTGCCCCGCAAATTAATGTGAATTAGAAATTGTTATCTTAAATCTATTTTAAATATACCTACATGGGTGTTTTTTTTTTTTTTAATTTTTTGGCCATGGACTCGCATGAGCTTATGTCAAAATCGAAGGAACTCTGCTTCGTCATGTTTCTGAAAACATGAACAGTAAAGGCTCAATTAAAATAAACCAAATCACGCGTTTCTTTCCGTTCTATCAAATGGAAAGAGAGAGTGAAACATGCAGTCAGTTTTCAAGTTTTGGTCCGTAAAGTGCGATAGGGATCGCAATTCACGTCCGAAAACAAAACTTAACGAAACTGAGTAATGCACCATTATGGCACTTATGATTAGGAATCCTATTTTTTTTTTGAATTTAGTGATGTTTTTATGATTCGCTTAAAAGAGATGTTAATTGTACCTGTTTTGCTCAACTTTCCTAATTGTTTTCTAATCGCGGTGTGTCAAAATCTTCTTAACACTTATATATTGGAGATTGTACCAGAGCAATAATAAAATTCCACAAAACATTTTTGGGATAGGTACTAAGTTGAAATATTTAATGCTTTATATCATACTTTGAGTTCAATTCGATGTAAGAGCAGGGTTGAAATTTGAAACAAACATTTAATGTAAGACCAACATTTAATAGAGGAAGTCATGATATAGGCCGGGCAACTGTGTATCTGAAATCTGGAATACTAACCGAAGGAGTTTGATATTATAATGACGTATCCTGATGCTTACTTAACAGTCCTGTGATATTTCTCGAAAAAAATCATGATATTCATGATACAATCGAAAAATGCTGTGATATTTACCGGAGTAACCCGTGATATTTATCGCAGAAGTTCGTGAAAGTGAGACAACCTTTGATAGTTGCCGGGTTGGGGTCGAAATTTTGTATGTTGCAAAATTCTGTATTCAAAATACTGTATGCCAAAATACTGTATGTCAAAATTCTGTATATGCAAAATGCTGTACGAACAAAATTCTGAAAGTCAAAATTCTGTATAGCAAAATTCTGGTTGGTCTAAATACTGTATTTCAAAATTCTGTCAAAATTCTGTATAGCAAAATTCTGTAAAAATGCTGTAAAAAATATATTTTTTATATATTTTTTACATCATTTTTCCAGACTTCAAAATACAAATTTATTTAAAAGAGGTTTTACTATGAATTTCTAAAAGATCTTAATAAAGAGTCAAGCTTCTAATGCTGATTAATCTAGGTACCTTATTAGGAGCTACGGAAAATGGAGAGAGAAGACAAAACTCTACACTTATTTAATAAACAATCTGAATTAAACCATGTAAAATGTATTTTGTATGTTTAAGAAAAGTTTGATTTGTGTTCCTAGAATTGATTTACTTTTTTACTTTAATAATTATGTTTGTACAAAACTACAACTTTATTCTCAATAATTATATTTAAAGCTAGTATTATGTGTCTTTTTTATCAAAGGAAATTTCTTGAAATACTGTATTGAAAATACAGTATTTTGCCGTACAGAATTTTACAAAACAGAATTTTGCAAGTCAGTATTTTGTTCATACAGTATTTTGACGTACAGAATTTTGTATTTACAGTATAATGACTTACAGAATTATGGTCTAACAGTATTTTGACCCCACAGAATTTTGACAAGCAGAATTATGACCCGCTCCCATAGTTGTCCCAGAAAATCCTCGTTCTTTTATATCTCTCTAGAAAATTCATTATACTTTGCGGTGTAGTGCGGGAGCAGAAAACTGATTTTTCCAGGGGAAGCCCATGAGCCGCTCGTGAAATAAAATTGACCAGTGAGATTTCTGAGCATTCGAAAATCGTTAAATTTTTGTTTTTTTTTTTTTATTTTAAAATGTTGACTTTTCTTGATATCCCATTGATTTTTTTTGTAATTTTCCCAAACTTATTTATTCACTTTAAAAAGTCACAAGAAGCCATAATTGCGCACCCACATAGTAATTTTAGAATGGGCTCAGTAATTTAAAATGCAACCCACATTATTTCCATTAAGGACAACCTTCCTTTACCATCAATATAATATAATAATGTTGTTTCTTGTTCTGTGCCAAAACTATTAGACGTGTTTGTTTTTTGTGTTTCCCTAGTGCCCTACTTTTTCTTCTACATAATAACTTCGTCAACACACATGAATTCCTAAACATGTATGTCTATCCCGATAAACATTCTTTAACGATGTCAATTCTTAGTTTTTATAACAAAACACAAACACATATATAGTAAAAACACAAAATCAAAAAAAAAGACGTCGCGGTCGTTAAAGCAAAAAAGTTAGGGATGGTTTGCCAGGCCTTCTGTCATCGAACAATGTGCTATACCCTTCGAAGCAGATGACTTCATCATTTCCCTCAGGATGATGGAATTCCATTTGAAAAAATCGATTAACCTAATATTCACCGCAAAGTTCTCATTTCCCGGTCACCCTTCATGAAATTTATAGACAGCACAGACCTTAAGACCTGGGTCATGGTCACAAAAGGATATGTGCGTGCCGAAATAAAGTAAGATGTTAGTCTTTACTTGGCGTTATAAGTGAAGCTATAACTTCAACTGTTATAATTAATTAAAAATATACCTACGCATTACATTAAAAAATGAAGGAAACCCACATATTTTTTTGATGCCTTTATACAAATGTATCTTGCTGCAAGGACTTGCGTTGTCGGGATGTTTTTATCCATCCCGAAAGCACTTTAGTCAGCACACGCAAATTAATACAATTAAGCCTGCTTATGCAATAAAAGAAATTAAGATAGTAGACAACCACCATAATTACGAGGACTTTGTTTTTATTATAATTATAAATGTTGTCATGAGGAGTTTTTAAGCTGGTCGTTTATTTAAGTGGGTAGTTGGGATTCTCCCCAAAATTAGTCATGCACTAGAAAAAAAAAAAGTTTAACATAAAAAATGTCATCATACTCATAATAAACTTGATGTCAGATGTGCGAGCGATTAACGGAGTACATTCCATGAAGTGTGCGTTACATTCAGTCACACTCCAAATTAAAAACTTTTTTGTCGTAAACATGCAGAGGCTCGAATAGTCTCTAGCTTGATCTTTAAGCCGACTTTTCACGAGTCGACTTACGCCGAAAAGCTTCGCCGCGCGGTATAAATCGATTCGTGAAAAGTCGGCATAAAAAGACACCTCGTATATTCTTCGTCTTTTAATCAATTAGGCTTTAGGCCATTTCAAATTAAGAGAGATGACATAAAGGCGCTCGTTAACCTGTTAATATTCTTGAAGAAAAAATCTTTTTTCTTGAACCTTTGTCACGATTAGCCACCTTCGACTCTAAATTATGAAATATCGCCTGCAAAATCGGCAGCGATTTTTTCATTTCTTTGTTTTAAAAATGTCAAAATCTGCACCTCGAAGAAACTTTTCGTTTGTTTATCTACTTAAACAAACACTCGCATTGTTGTAAATATATTTAATGCATAGAAACAAATAAAATAAAGTCCTTTTTTTTTTTTTTAAAACTTTTCATCTGTCATTTTCATCAAAGTAATGGTTGAAATATCCCTAATTATCACGTGTTCAAATTTCTTGTTTGTATAACAGTATAACAATGTATGAAATATTTTTCTCATACAAAGATTTATTATTGCGTTCTATTACTGTCCTGCTATGATGTCGGGAGTGAGTTCAATGGCCAATATGAACAACGTCTTACTAGTAACTTTTAACTTCCTTTGAGGAAGAAATTTTTTGAGATTATTACACTTGATGACTTAGACAAAAAAAGTGATTTAATTGTGTTAATGATATCAACAGCACGTTTGTCAAGTTGATGTCATTCTTCTTTGTTATGATTTTAAGACGCTGTCTAAATTAAAGTGACGAACATACGATTTATATTATAACTTAATCATTTTATTATTAATCTATTGTTTAAAATGAGTCGTACCTCGAAACTAACAACAAAATATGACGTTTCTATTATAACAATCTCTGTCGCCAGCGCCACCGCTCGAGCAGATGAGGGATATGACTCATCACACTTTCCTATAAATTTCTTACATGCAAACCGGTGCTGGTGATTCATTCAACAAAGGTTTTTAGGTACCCAATGAGTAATGGCAAAGAAAATCACTCATCATATTATCATTTCATTACCCCATCACCCAATCATGTGTTCATTTTTTCTTCGTTCCCTGGAACCACGTTAGTAAGTGTGTGGTTAGCATGCTATTTTTTGTTTTTCTTTAGCCACAAGTTGATTTTATTTTTGGATTGAAAAATTTAATACACGATTTCAAGTAGATATGAAATATTTGTTGTACAAAATTTTTTGAACAAATCTAAGTTGCATGTCTACGAAACAACATGAAACAAAAATAAACTTTTAAAATGTTAATTAATTTTTGTTTTAGTAATAAATTAGTAGAAGATTTCTTGAAATGTGAAAAATTACTATTAACACGCTCCAAAGCTGACCTTGGCTAATTTATTTTTGTCGTTCATTTGTCAAATTAAAATTTCAAGTTTAACAAGTTTTTATTTTAGCAAAGGACAGATATGTAGAATTTTATTTTTGAAAGAAAAATATTATGTTTATTGAAACATCATTGGTATAGTGATTGTGGGCACCGGATGTGGCGAGTTTGTGTGATGTCATCAAGAAAATAATTGTTATTTCGTTTGAATTATCAAGAAAGACTAAGAAGCCAAATTTTATATTAATATTTTTTTTTCTTTTAAAAAGAAATACAAATATGTGTTTTATGATTTGTTTTTAAAGTAAGACGAAGTGGTCTTATCGTTTTGTCCATCACTGTAAATCAAGCTAAGCGTGCATATAAGCTTACGTCAAAACCAAACAAAATATTAACAAAAGGTATCGTCAAAAACGTCAAATTCGACGCATTCACACTCCCTGACAAAATTAGTCAAGTTAGATTAATATTCCTGTTGATCTGCCTGTGCAGCTTAATCGCTTTGAGAGAAATTACAATAAGCATACAAATTTGCTAACCTTACAAACATGGTATAAAAAGACAAGGTATGATCATTAGAGCCGCCATCTTACAAAATGGGGTAATAAGGTTTTGACGTTTGGCATTTGGCAAGTCAAAAGCAACAACAACTTCCAAGACAAATTGATTTACAACAACAATTTCAATGGGCTGGGCTGTCAAAACCTTAAGTAGCCATAAGTTTTGACAGTTCTCGATACTGAGTTTTTTCTAATGATCATACCTTCTCTTTTTATACCATGCCTTAAGGCTTGGCCACACCGGAGGGTATGCGGTAGCGGTACGGGTAGAGGTAACGGTACTTGTATGAAAAAAATTCCAAACTGACATATCAACGTTCAGATGTGGAATTTTGTTCATACAAATATCGTTACCACTACCCGTACCTCTACCGCATACCCTCCGGTGTGGCCAAGCCTTTACAAAACCTTCCGATTGAAACAGTTTTATTGGAAATTTGGCTAGAATAACAGTCAAGTGAGTAATTTTCTGATTTGAAGTCAAGAAGAGATAATCTCTTCTGAGAAGCGTGAGTTCTATCTGTCATGTTTCTGCAAATAAAACAATTCACAAGTCTTTTGGTGGCTTCCGGATGTTTTTGGACAGCCAATTGAAAGCAACATAAGCTTCAAGCATTAAGTCCGTTTTAAGTCATTATTGAAGTTTTCTTTTCTTTCGTTTTGATCAGGGTAAAAGTTAACTTTTGACATGTCCAACTGACATTTGCCTATATTAAACCAGCTGCTACATGTTCATTAATATTGTGTGAAACTGCTTAATTTTGAAATACATGTTCAGTTTACACGGTACGATTTCTTTGAGGAAGAAATATAACATCAATCACGTTTACACCTACTCTTTTTTCTACTTACCCCTTCAATCTACTCTTCTGCCAGGCAATTATTTATTTAAAAACAAACAAACAAAATTTTTGTGAATGAAAAAAGAACCTGATACTTGCTTCCAAATGCATTTGTAGCTGTTGTTTTTTTTTTTCATTTTTGATAACAAATAACCCAATTTGGAAACTACTTCAAGTTAAATCACTGCACGATTTCATTTTTCTCTCCACACTTGAAAAACTATTTCTGGTATCTATCTATCTATTTATTTGAGATCATCTACACGCGATAAACCATCGAAACTTTATTACCACCTTGACTACCGAAATCAGAGATCAGACACTCATGCATATGGGGATACGTGTAAATTGTTTACCTTATAATGTAGAACAGCATGTCGCCTTATAAAATTTATAATGTAAACAGCATTACACCTCTGACTTATTTACAGATATATAAACTTTAAACAAATGCACACACAGAGAGTTTTTTTTTTTTTGGAACATTTCTGACTGATTGTGTTTACGTGAGGTGTTTGGTTAAAAATGTTTATGAATTATGGTTAATGCATTGCATTAAAATTGTAAAAAAAAAGAAAATTAAGAATATTTTGGGGAATTACCAAATAATGTTGAGTAAATATTTGGTTTTCATAAAGTGTCATAGTTATTTGTAATTTAGGTCAAACAAACAGACATTTTCCAGAGAGTAAGATAGTTAGAGGTGTGTATGTGAATCTACTGGGAATTTAAAGACATACAGGTTTTAAAAAGGTATTTTGGGTTCTGTTGGATAAGTTGTACATTTAAGGTGTGTTCTTAAATGCATTCAAGACATAAATTTATTAATTTGTGCCAAGATATCATCTAAAGATGATTGGCCTCACTTGCCCACTCACTTTGACAACTATATGTTAGTACAAAGATTTGAAATGAGTTTAAAATATCTTGACTCTTTCGGCTATCTCTTTCGCACTATCACGTGGAAGTGAGAAAACATCACAGAAATGTAAAATCTTTCACTTTTTTCTAACCATTTTCAGAAGAACAGAATTTCAATTTCCATTTCCATAGCATCGAAAACAAAAAAATTCTGAAATAAAGGTGGCGCTTTGTCCTGCCCTTAGAAGAAGTGTCCAATTTGTCTACTGCAGCGCTGCATGTAAAGCCTTCCATCTCCAATATATTTCTATAAGAGAGGATGGGATATTATAATAACGGGGTACATATTTGGTAAATCCGTTTAACAATGTGTAGTTGTTAAATTTGTCAAAATTTTTATATGAAATGACAAGAACCCCCTGTCTTAATAGTTTTTATCTACATATACATAAATACTTGTTTTCTATTTTATTATGTACCTACATATTTTATACACTGTCATAACATTTAGCTAAAATGTATTTATCTTTTATTTTTCAGGTACGTCAACTTAACTCGGTTACAAGGTTTTTTATAGGGTAAATATTATAAATTCTTTACAATTTTAAGTTAGTAAATAAATAAAAATCTACGATTACAATTTTATGTTTGTTTTTGAGGTAATACATCTTTTCTAGCTATTTTATCGGGATACAAATTTACTTTTTGACATATGTACCTACATATTCACTCAGTGAAAAAATAGTTAATATCGAGATAACTATTATTTATTATTTGTGACTATTTTAATAGTCAATCGAACTACTCGTATTCAATAATAGTCAATAATGACAATTTAAAATAGTTAACCCGGTTTTAACTATTAAAATAGTTGTTTTTTTTCTTTGAGTGTATGTCAAAATGACATTTACCTATATTAACCAAGCTGCTACATGACCATTACAACTGTGTGAAACTGTTATACAAAATACTCTTGACGAAAGTTAATTTTTATGAGCGAGAAATATAACTTCAATCGAGCATATATGTATATATTTTTTTTATAGAAAAAGCAAACAAAATTATGCAAACTGTGCTTGGACAGAATTATAAGAGCCCGAATGACGTTTTTCTTTCGAAACAAATCGCTGTTCTCTACCTTTCATGGTATACGGGATTTTAAATTTCCTGAGAATTAGTTCAAGTTTTAAATAACGGGTTTCAGTTTAACTCTGGTTCAAGCATATATGAGGCTATTTAAACACTCTTGTTTTATTTGACATTTTCACCTTATGGTCAAAGCAAACAGAACTACTTTGATCAGTTTCGCGCATAATTTAACTGGTGAGATAGAATGCCAAAAGTTCTCAATTCAAGAGCCAACACAATTTTAAACAATCTTCAAGCAAACTGTTATAAACTTCAAAATAAAGTTACCTACTTCACAATCTTGATGTCAAAAAACCCCAAAGCAAAACAGCAGTAGTTTGTGTGACTTTCCAAATAAGCAGTTAATTCGATTAAAATCGATGTCTTTGAGAATAAGCTATAAATTTTATTGTCAGACGATTTTATTACATCCATTGACTTCTTTTTTTATGTATTTTGTCATCTAACATTAGATACCATGTATGTACACATTTTGCAACTTGAAAGTACATATATACACAGAAAGACACTCCTTAACTCCAAACCAAGTTTATCTGATTTTATGTGGTACAATGATCTTTTCCACCAAACAACACAAAAATTATATTCCCAGACACAGCAAAGACACAATTTATTGGTTTTCAACAATAGACACTGTAAATTACCCGCATATCATTTCTGTTAGCAATTTGTTCTTTCTGAATTTAAAAAGCTGATGGTTCTGTATAAGTTTTGAAAAGGTTAGGTTAAAAGAGGTTAAATAATATAAATGAAATAGACCAACTGAAGAGTTTTGTTTACAACCACAACCTGGGCAATAGACGTTAAATTACACCATTTATATCTATCAACCCAAAACTCAGATGCTCCACCTTAAAGCCAAACGAGGCAAAGAAAAAACATTAAGGAAGGCCCTCACCATTGACCATTGACAAGAAAGAAAAATTATGACACAACCACCGCCGTTGTGTAGTTTTGTTAATGGATTGCATTTAAACACGCCAAGGTTTTGACCGTGAAAAATGAATACGTTGAACGGCTGAACGCTAAACGAAAAACGAACCCTTTTTTTGCTCAGCTGTGTGTGTGTGTGTGTGTGTGTGTGTGGTGTCAAACGATTGGAGGTCGGTGAAGCAGCAGTGTCATCAAAGCAGTGACAGTGAGTGACTTATTTTGTTCGAAACGACACGACGCATACCAACCGAACAAGTCTCATGCTTAACACTCAAAAGGGATATCCAATAACACACATGGGAGTAAGGATCATGTTACACTAGAACCGATATCATTTGTTGCATTTGAGGGTTTGCTTCACGCTAGTTTGTATATATAAATTCAAGGGGATGTGTGATGACATTACAAATTCACCCTGGTGTAGAAGATAAAAGACATAATAGAGGTTTCGTGAATTGTGCAGAAGGTGATGAGATTTTGAAACCAGTTTTCTTTATTTTGGTTTCCTCCTTGTATTTTTTTTTTTTCATTTTTGATTTCCGGTGTTTATTTTTTTCTTTGTTTAGAAGAAAGTGTTGGTAAATCTGAATTTAATCAACTTACTAGCTTTCATGTAACTTGGAGTAAAGAATTAAATTCAATACAATAATGTTTTATAAAACGTTGTTCCATAGTTTTTTTTTTTAATAAAGTAATCGAACGGAACCGAAAACTGCCCGGAATTAAAAACCCAAAAAGCATGATAGCACAGTAAACATAATAAGGTAATATCTTCCCTTCAACCAAGAAAACCGAGCTCAGAAAAGACACTCCGACCTCAAAACGCGAAAAACGAGGTTGATTTCACACACTTGCAACTTTTTGTGTATGAACACAAAGTCGAAGGAGAAATCGTGGTGAAAATACCTTTACATATACAATCGGCTCCGCGGTGATTATAAATTCCATACTAATTTGAGCCACCGTGGGACCGGTTTCGTAGTCGAGCTCTGACTCACTTCGGAGCCGATTCGGACCGAGGTCGGACTCGTTTGCTTGAAGGGATCTCTCTCTCAAACATCAAATTGTGTACTTTGATGACTCTGACATTTGTTTTCTTTGTGAACGCAACTTTTCAAACAAACAATAGTCTTTTAATAGTCGATAACTATCAAGTTTAAAAAATAATAATAAAACTAATTAAAGCCCGCAGTCTATTAACTTTGTAATTTATATCTGTCAGGTTCATCTAAGCAAGAGTTTCCTCATTTGAATTTGACAGATTCAGAAATTTCCCTATTATGTGTCTTGAATCTGCCGAACGAAACTATCACATGAGCTATCACTTAAACGTTAGTTTATATAATTTGGCAATTCGTATAACTGTGCTTTTTTATAGCCCTGTCAACTAACATTTTAGGTTCTATAAGGTGTTACAGAAACGCCAACTTAACTTAATTGAAAGTTAAAGGAAAGCAACAACGTTTGAAAAGTTTGAGTGATAATAATGTACTTATGAGGTCTGCATGAAGCTGTTTAAGCAAGTCTTGCCGAAGATCTATAATAATAATAATAAAAATATATACATTATGTCAAACTTTACACTTTTTTATATTCAACAATCATTTATAAGTTCTTCATGGATTTCTCTATTATGCAGCTAGGGAACTGTTAAAGAAGTTTTTCCGAAGTTACTGCTCCATTAAATTTCTATAACCTCAATTACCGAAGTTCGTTCACATTTTCTTAAATACTTTTTAACAACTCTCATAAGAAAACTGGTTATAGTGCAAGCCTTAAAGTAGTCTTTTCTGTTATAAAAAAAAACTGTTATACAAAAGCTGGCTGTGACCCGTGCTAAATAACTTTGTTTGATTACTGGATTAAGCAAAATTTAACAGGAATACGTATTAAAAGTATAAATATATTTATTAATTTTTTTAATCTAAATACGACATCATATTATGAATTTTGATGTCTCTATTTGAATAGAAACGACACATTATTTTCCGTAACATGAGGGCGCGGTTTAATTAAATCACAATTGTTTTTTGCAAACATCAAGTGAATTGTATTTTAAATGACATTTTGTTTTTTAATTAACATACAAACTAGCTTATGTCGTGACTTAAAATTAAATGATAAACACACATTTTTCAGCACATTGAGAACTTTCTGCCTATAACTGCCATACTGATTGTTAATCAGAAGTGTTCCTCTTCATGTTCCAGTTTATTTAGTTATTTTTTGTATAAAAAAATTCCAACATGGGTTCGTGTCAGACGACAACACGGTGCCAACAAGCAAATGATCTAGATATATCATCACGCAACAATTTTTATTACGCAATACATAAGGAATGTAGTAGATACAAGTGTAGTTTATTTTGTATTAATTTTTTTTTTTGCGCACTTATAAATCTATACAATGGAAAAAATTTAATTGAGTAACAATTTGCCCACAGCTGCTGCTGATTATTATGATGATGAATTAGGTCATTCGAACATCTTTTTCTATAGTAATTTGAGAAAAGTGAGAAAAAAATCATTTAAATTGTTTGAAAAATCACCCATGCATCAAACAGACGTACTTTATTGAGCAATTTTTTTTTGGACAAGAATCTGATTTCAATTGAATTTTTTCTTCAAAGTTTGACCAACTTGGTATGCAGATCGATATGACTTGTTGAACTCAATTGAGGAGAATAAGTGTTTTCAATTAAGATTTACTCTTTTAACAAGACCAACTGGTTTTGTGGATCAAGAAAACTTGTATCAAATGTCAAAAACGTGATTTAACGTGAAATAAGATTTATAAAGACCATATCCGACGAAGTCGGATACACTCTTGTGAAACTTCCCGTATTTTCTTTTTTTTATCGATTGCTATGATCTCGATCACAACTCTCCCACTTCACTGCTTCACCCCAAGGTCCGGTACACACATGCGTATTTTTGACGCATGATGCAGCCAGTATAACAGTTTTGCTGTTGTACTTGACATTAAATTCTAAACTCGACGACCAACGGCTGCACACCTGTCACACCTTCAATCTTCAATCAAAGAATATCAAAATGTCAATTGATTCAAATTGTGATTAGCTCCCCGGTTCCATTTTTGGTCGACGCAATAATCTGGCGGTTACTGTGTCTGATCTCATTTTCAATTACCCAAAGTTTTTAGGCATTTATATCAACGAAATTAAGAAAAGAGCTACATAAATTTCTATGAAAGAACATCTGTTTCGGTTGAAATTCCCAAATCCCATTGCAAAAATTATTCCCAATAGGTCATTACTCGTTACCTATGAGGCATCGTGTTTACACAAACATAAAACCAGTGAAAGTCAACCTAGATATTCATTTCATTACAATAACCCGAAAAAAAGGGATTAAGTCATTGAATTTGACAGTGATTAACGGTCCGGACCACCATCTGAATAGTGAATATACACCATATCATCAGGGAGTTGACATCTTTTGTACCAAAAAAGATTAAAATAAATGAATGCGGATTTCAATTGTGTGGGTTCCCACATTTGACCATTAATTGTTTTTCATTTTATTTATTTGAATTTTTAAAATGTGAAACCAGTAGGGCCTTATACTCTACTCATGTATAAAACTAGAAAACTATTCATTATCGAAATGAAATGGTTATTGAGATTTACGAGTATAATAAGACCCTCTCTTTAATGCGCTAAAACCAGGTGTGTGTGGGCAGGGGTATATAGGCAAATTATTATAGGTATGTTTGTTTTGCGGAAGTTAAAGGTGTTCCATGTGTAGCTTTGGCTACGGTTTCTGTTTACAATACAATTTTCTGATGAATCAAATAAAATTCAAAGAGAGAATTTTGTTTTAAGTGTGAAATTTTGTATGTACTCGTAGCTATACCCACTTAACGGAAAGGAATTTAAGTGATGTCAAGAGGGGAAAACGTTTCAACTTTGCTATAAAAAGAATATCGAGCACTTAGGTGAAGTAATGTTTATACACAGTTGAGCAATGTAGAAGAAATATATACCTACTTTACATGGGCAAGCTGTGATACGTCATCGCCATATATTTGAAATCAATCAGAAAACTTTTTTCGAAATTGTTAAACAAATAGAAAATGTCTGAACAAGATGATTAATTCGTCAAAAAGCAGAACTCTTTCTTTGAATAAATAAAAAATAGTTTATTTTATTAACATCTTTGCAATACTTTGACTATAATCTTGAAACAAGCTTTTTGGTAGAGCTACAAGAGTACTAAAATAAAGTTTTTTTGTTTCTTGGAGTTCCATGGAAAAAGTTCCTAGCCCTAACGGAAGATATAAACATGCCTTTGTTTGACGCATGACGCTGCCACGTTGACGACTTTCTATTTGGACTGTCACGTACGAGAGCATTCAGAAGCTAACCTAGGCAATAAGTAAAGCTTAAACGAGGTAGTGAGACTGTCGCGTCAAAATAATCTCACGGAAAACTTTAATAATCTTAACTTCTTGTGCGCTCAAGCGGCATTCAACTCAATCTTGGTTTACAAAACCCTAAGTCCTGATTGGACTCGGATTCAATTCTCTTTATTAACGAGGTATCTGTGAAAACAGCTTTGAATTTCCATAAATACACATAAATTTAGTATATACTGATCTCTATGAAACGGTGGATAGTGGGTTTCCTGCAGAGTATAACAGTTCTGCTGTAAATTGAAGATGACATTAGCTGTACCTTTGCTCATTTCTATCTCGCTCTAAACACAGGAAAGATAGGGATAGATTGTACGTCACGTTCCATTGAATTAATGGAGATCAGTGATGGCATCGTTTAATCTGTTAGGCGGTGTGCACATTAGCTCTAAAATTCAGGCAACGTCGTTAAAATGGCGGGTGAACTTTTAGAGTTGAACGTATTTTTACTTTTTCAGTGCTCGCCAGCTAACGGCGCACACTGGTAAAAAGGGACTTTTTAGGTGGACATTACTCATAAACTGCATTAAAATTGTAAATTATCTACTACAAATACTGAGTATATGTTTATTAACTGTAGAGGATTATTTTCTGCAGATTTTAATAATTATTAGCTAGTTTCTACATTTCACATTTACTCGAAATAGAATTGAAACATGTGTTTGAAAATTATCTTATTGATTTTATTTATTTTCGAAGTTATAACTAATAAAAAAAAACTATTGCTGCCAGTAAACTCTTTACTTTACTTCTGCTTCGATATCAGCTGAAATAGTTTCGAATAGTTTTCGATAAAAAATTAACAAAATTGTTCGAAAAATCTATTTTAATCGGATTTTCTTTTTTCATTTAATTTTAATTGATTTCTGACACCTATTGTGCACACAATCCAACTTCAACTGGCTTTCGATTTTTATCATTAACCATAAAATATATATAGGTACCTATATTTCTTAATAGATAAAAAAAAATATTAAATTGGTTAAAAATTGACGAATCTGTAGTTTTATTTTCAATGTCGAAGTAAAGTCAAAATCGTGCTTTTTGAAATCATTTTGAATGCTTGAAAGCAATATTGATTTGAGAAAATTAGGTTATATACCAAAAGTTATGTATTTCTAATTCGTCTTAATAATTATGATCAAAACTACATATTTTTGAATAACCTAAATCCATTTGAGCTCATGCGCCGTTACTTGTGGCACTAAAATTTAAATCACACTCATGGGGAACCACAGCATAAAACTGGTCTGATTTTTTTTTTTTCTTCTTTGGGCTTAAAAGTCATATAACCCATTTCTCAAAAAACTGAAAAGTTCTCATTATCAAAACTTTTAAAAATAATCTGTTCATTCAAATAGTTGCGAACATCAAAATCCTTTTCTTGAGCGGTTTGTTCTCTCCAGATTTTAATTAAATCATTCCGTAAAAATTAAATTTTCAAAGAAAATTTCCAATATAGCACGCTTATGGTTGTGTATGGCTTCAAATATTACCGTTGTGTAATCTATATGAATTACTCGTCCGGACAACGAAACCCGGAAGGTGGGCAAAGGTGGGCAAAAAAAGTTACAGAACTTCAAAAATTGTATAGACTCTTAATTCTTAATTCAAATGGTTCTCCAGTGTTTATTGGGTATTGTTAACAAAAAATTCTTTAAGTGTTGCATATACACATATAGTGCTGACAACTGTTGACAATTCTCAAAAAAAATAAACTCGGTTGAAAACAAACAGAGCTAAAACACGTAATCTTAAAAAAATTGCATTATGTGCAAAGTCCTGGAATCATCTTTTGCTTTGAAAAGACTGCTCTGTTAAGCTGGAGAAATTTTCTCAAATGAAATAAATTGGGTGGTTTCATAGTTGTCAATCATTCCTTATAACTGTGAAAAGTCCAGTTTGTCTCTTAATTGCATTCAAATTTCAACCAAATGTCCACCTAGATGGATCATTTTTACCACTGTGCGGCGTTAGACCCGGATTTGTATAGACACAGACATTTTGTATAACAAATAAAATATATTAATATTAAAATCCTCGATGTTCTATAAAAAATCTAATCACCCTATACCACTATTCACCATATACAAAAAGGGGGTCTCCCCTTTTCTCAAAATATAAAAATATTTATAAATCATGAGAAGACACGAACAACAACAAAAAAAAAAAATCATTCACACTGAACCGATAAATTTTAAAAATATAAAAGACAAAACATATTTTAAGATTGAAGTAGTAGATTCTACACTGGCGCCAACTTAATTTGATTCTTTGACCCTGGTGAATTAAATTTAACGACAGACACTCGATGTAGATTGCAAATTTTATAGGAAAATAATGACATTTCATTTGAATTTGATAATCTAAACTTATATATATGGCTCTTTGTCCTGCAAAGCAAATTCTATGGATCGTTTGTCTCTGCATAGCATCCAATAATAATAATAATAATAATCGGTTAGCAATAGATAACCTATAAAATGTTGATGATGTTAGATTGAGTAACCAACTTTATCCGATTGAAATATATGTCTCGCAATGCAACTCATTCCTCTGTGCTTCTACTCTATTCCAAGCAGGGTACATCTATTAGGTATAACAGTCTCGTTTGTAGTATGTATCTCTAGAGGCAGCCAGTAGCTAGTAGTTTGTTGCATGTGAATCAAGGTTGCATATTGCGTATTTTACAAAGCAAAGTTGTCAGCATTGCAATAGTAGAAAAAAAAAATGTGATGCACTCGCACTATACACACGGAGCGATGCCTATGGCGAGTTTAAGTGTGCATCACACTTTTCTACTTTTCTTATTTATACTCAGGTATAAGTATAGTTGTATTGTGCTGAGGTGGACACTTAAAACAGCACAGAGTACCATTTATGGAAATTTTCATGCACCGTTTTTGGAGAAGTGAAGTTTTATAGGAATGCTACTGGTTTCTTCGACTACGCAAGTTTTATTTATTTTCTATCTTATATTTTGCTGATGTATAAAGCAGCGGCGGCGGCGGACATTGCAATAGAAGTAGACATTGAAGGCTGTCTCACGGTTTATTGTGTGTGACTTACTATATACAAAGTGGAGAAAATGCGTTTTGCACTATTTGCAAAGCAAAGCATTATTTTTTGAATATCTTCAAAAATAAAAATAATATCAAGCTTTTTATGCAATTAACTGTCATATTGGAATTAGGAAGTTTAAAATAGGGGTATCTACGCAATGATTTACAAGGCTATGTTAAGCTAACGGTTTTTAACTGTAAAAATTTTTATGATGACAATTTCCAGAACATTTGATTTAATTAACAATGGGAAAATTATAACAGTTATTGTTAGAGGAAATGCTTCCCAATTTTTTCTGTTGCAATAAGCAATTACTCAAACGTTAAAACGTGATTTTTCAACTTGTCTCATAATTGTGTGGGCATTTCTCAAGACAATGCCATTATAGTTTTGTAATATTCTTATTTCCATTACACAAGTGCTAAATATTCCAACTGAAAATCCTCAATGACAGATGACAGTTTAAACTGATTTTGACGAAAACAAAAAACACAACACATTTAAACTTATATAAACATTCCAAAGTAGAATTGACGGAATGACAAAATACAAACATTCGTATAAATGGAAATTCGATAAAATAAATAATAACACAAGGTCAGGCAAAAAAAAAACCACTCGTAGGTGGGGCCGACAACCACAAAAATACTATCCACTCAAAATTAAAAAAAAAAAATAACCAGCAGTAAAGCTTTAAGGATGACATCATATGTCAATATTCCCGCCAAAAGAAACAAAAAATGAAATACTATAGAAACCGAAAATTAAAAAAGTATACCAATTTAAAATGAACATCTACAGAAAGCAAAGATAAAATACTCACACACATTTATATTGATAGTGTTCTTGTTGGTTTTGTTTCAATACATAAATGTATAGCGCTCTAGAGGTCAGACTTGTTTACTTTAAATTTAATTCGCTTCGCTTGCCGAATATATACATTTTGTGTATATTTATTTTGTTTTATTTTTCGGATGACGGCGACAAAAATAAAAGCACGTCTGACTCACAAAATAAATTTAGCAAACATCTACACAGTTTAAGCCCAACGAGAAAGGTTTCTCGGTCTCGGCGCTGCTTTAAATTTTCGTTTTTCATCAAAAATATTTTTCAAAAAATTTTAATTCAAAAACTCTGATGAATATGATGCCAGAGGATATTGAAAAGTAAAATGGCAGCATGCCAAGAAAAACAAGTTGCTGTTGTTCTGTTTTTGTTTTTTTGGGGGAGAATTGTATAGAGATTCATAGATAAAATATAGTAAAAAAGGTAGAGTTGTAAAAAAGCGGCAAATTTTGTGGGAAATTTTTCATGTACATAGATTCTGGGTACAGCGAGACAATCATAGAGGAACCCCTGTGATGACTGATCTCTTTAGTAGGCTCATTAGAAAATCGATTTCCTACAAAGTATACTTGCTTTTTGAGAAAAGAAATATAAACCAAACTGTTATACTGCTATACAAAAACTTAATTCTTTCCAAACATTCATTCATTATTAGAACGCTTAAAAATTTTATTAGGTGACCTGCGTTAGGAATGCCGAGGCTGATTTCGGAGGTGATCAATACGTCAGAAACTTTTTTGCGGAATCCAATCTTTTTCTTATTTTTTTAGGCGCGGGAAAATGAATAGGAAGGCCTTGTAAGTTGACATTTTGTTTTGACAGACTGGATCGTTAAAAAGTTACCCCACTTTAGTGTAGAATTTTATAAGAAGTGGAAGATCCGATGTCAGAAAATTTTTGGGGGTGCAGTGTCTCCACTGATGTTTATAAAAAGAGTGTGTGTAAACATGTACACGCGATTGAAGTTATACTTCTCACTCATCAAAATATAAAGAATAAAAAGTAATAAACATTTTTCATTTTGATGACGTCCCGTGCATTATAAATTGAATGTGAACTCCGCTGAGTGGTGAGTGAGTTGAAACACCGTGAACACCTCAGACTGCTGAATGCAACCTTACCTCACAGAGTGTAAAAAACACATTCGTTGAAAATCATTTCTACAAAAAAAGTTATGATGTTGAAGTTGGATTGAGGAAAATAAAAATGAAAACCAACCATAACACTATTCGTCTGCATTAATGCAAGATCTGAGTCATCGTGTAAATTCATTGACTCCACGTTGTGGGTTGGAGTTCTTTGATAACTCGTTAAAAATTGATAACACATTAAGCTTGCATCACAATCAGAGAACTCACTTAAAGAGCAAATATTTATTAAAGGCACAGCAAGCAAATTCCACTTATTTTATAAAATAAATTGCTTTATGCAAACACACAAAATGCTATCAATGCCAAGGGATATGTTTTTTGCAAAAAATATTATGATTTTTTTTTATTTTTGCTCATATTTTAGCTCAGTTTAGGGGTGATGAAAAATTGAATGTGTGGCGTTGTGGACACGGCAGGAAATCAAGATGACGTCATGTGAAGGAAGGAAACTTGTATAGAATTTATAGCAATTTTGATTGAGTGCAGAATAATATTATCTCTTCTATATGCAAACAAACGAACAAAAACATAACACAAGATAGTTAAAGAACTAAAAATATAACAGAAAAAAAAAAAGGATTTAAATATAAATAAAACAAGGAAACGGGAATACACGTCATCCGGACTACCGGAAATGCTGATGGTTGACATTGGGTTCGATTCAACGACGACGGCGGACGTTTTTTTTTTATTTTGTTTTTATTTTGTAGTCACGTCCCATCCTACGACAGACGATATCTTCCAGATTGTTTGTTTGCTGTTTTATGGGCTTATGGCTTGTGCATTGTGCAAGTCCCTTTTTTCTTTAAGAATCTTCCTACGCGCCGCTGGCTGGCTGGTCGATTCGACTACGACTATACGACAAAGTGCGGCATTTTCTGCTTCCAGTTGTAATTCTTCTTATGACAAACAGGGGAAATAAAAAAGTATGATATCTTTATGCACTCACAAGGACCTTTGTTGTTTTTGTGTCTTCTTCTTCATTCTTTGGATAGGGTTTAAATATTGGTAAGAATGAGTAACATGAAGAAAATGAATTTCATGGTAGATTTAACAGGCAATCACTTGTTAAGAAATGGTAGTGCAACATTTTTTTATGTTGATCCCATTTTTGACATTTCTTTTTTGGATGAAAAAATTTATAATCCAACAGTCTGCAAGAGAAGCAGTACCCTGTTGCGAAATGGTTAGTACGGTGGAGTTTCAAGCCAGAGGTTCTAAATTCTACAACCATCTAGACATATTTTCAGAGGTACTGTGTCTTACGAACAATTAACAAGTCCATTGTCATTGTCACGAATAAGTAGGTCCCTATCATTCTTGCAAACTAGTAACTAGTCACTAGGCCCTGGATCTTCATGGTTTTGTAGCACCAAATACCAGGGGATCTTTCCCCGGAAGCGAAAGCAAGTTAAAACAGTTATCAGGTCAGTTCCACTAAAAGAGTACGCGGACAAACATTCACCAAACTCAGGGCACTGCAAGTGTTGTGGCAGTGAGGCATATACTCTCTTGTGAGAATCTAACAATGACCGAAAATTGTAATATTTCGGTGGGTTTAAAATGGCAATGCACTAACATTCGCAGTGCCATTCATATAGTGATAGTCTATTCTGACCTGATTTATGTTTTTCATCCAGACGAAGTAACATTTTGGGTCAAGATCCCCAAATCTGGCTCTGCAAGAAGGCTACTACGTGCCTGAAATCAAACATTCCTTCACTTGATTTTCAAACATTTCCTTTCAAAATTGTCCACCATTTTCCTACTTATCTACCATACCCACACTTGCTCCGTTGTTCTTGCTTTGCAACATTATCTCAAAAGACTAGGCCCACAATTTCTCAAACATCAAAAAAAGTCCCAAAAGAAAGAATATATTACAAAATTTCTATTCTAAACTGTTATACAAACCTCATCATTTTTACTTGCGATATAGGTACTATATATCAAGTTATGTATTCGTACAAAAAAAAAAAGTTGAGATAACATTTTTCCATGACATTACGATGGTAGACAATGCCAAAAAAGTGGGTCCCGGAAGTCCGTCTGTCTGTCTGTCTGTCTGTCTGTCAGTCTGTCAGTCTGTCAGTCTGTCTGTCTGTCTGTATAAGGAGCTACAGCCTAAACGGATGGACCGATTAATGTCAAACTTGGTATGTAGCGTTATTTGGCGACTCTCCAGAGGGGTTTTTGGAATTAATTTTTTTGGACCAAAAATAACGGTACTTGTCATATACCGATTTTAGTAAAATTGAAATATCTCGAAAACGGGTCCAACGATTTTGTTTAAAAAATTCAAATGTTAGTTTTGAGCTAAGGTCTATCTTTCAATGAAAAACATTTTTTTTGAAAATCATTATTAACGGTACCTGCCATAGAACCGTTTTTTTCAAATCCAATTATCTCCGAAACTGCTTATTCGATTTCAACGAAACTTTTTGTGAAGAAGCATTTATATAATCTAAATATAAACCAAAAATAAAATAAAAAAAAAAAATATTTTTGGATTTTTAAAAAAATTTTGAAAATTTTTTTTTGAAAAATCAAATTTTCGAAAACGGGACATTGAATTTTTTTGAAATTTTGTTTTTAGATGTTGATTAGTGATTTCTACAAAATGGCATACCAATTTTTTTTTTAAACTTTTTTTCCAAAAAATTATTTATAAAAAATTAGTTTTTTAAAAAACGGCTCTAACGATTTTGAAAATTTTTTTTCTAAAAATGCATGTTAATATATCAATCAAAACTGCATACTTGTTTTGGAGGGCAATTTAATTTCAGATTTTATTTCATTTTTTAAAAAAAACGAATTTTATTTTTTTTTCAAATTTCTATATAAAAAGTCTTAAAAATGTAAGCAACTTTAACTCTAAGAGCAAGTTCGTGCGACCCAGTCGTGCATTTTATTTTCTTATGTTTCTAGATTTTGTTTATGCTTAGGACTTAAATCCAATAATCTTAAAATGAAATGGGAAAACATAACCTCTAGAAATAGCAGGATATATTTCAAAATTTCTATTCTGTTACACTGTTATACAAACCTCATCTTTTTTTCTTTATGTTTCTAAATTATATTGACGCTTAATTCTTAAGCTTTGACGTCATTTATAAATTGTGAATGTCATTTCTTCATTGTTGAAATTCTTCAATGATAACACATTTAAGCTCTTTAAACAAAAAATTCTATTACGAAAGAAAAATACCAAAAAAGTTTATATAAACGTGACACGATCATGTTTTTTTTTTTGTTTACACAGTTGTTTACTTGAAAACTAAAACTGGGCCAATTTGTAAATCATTCGCTGGAGCTATAGCTTAGCTCGTCATGCAGACATGTCATGTGTGGGTGTAAACTTTGATGTCTGACTTTGCATGACCCTCTCATATATTTTGTTGTTGTTTCTATAAAATATGAAAAGAACAAACTAAATAGTTTCCCCCTTAATGAAAAAAAAGTATTTTTAGCACAAAGCAGCACAAAGGTGGACTTAAAATAAAAATCTGTCTTGAGGCTAAAATTTCCATCAATCTTATTGCTGTCCTTCGATTGAAATAGTGTGCGCGATCAACGAACCACGAAGATTGAAAATGAAACTTTATGATCAGGTTTTGTACAACAGCAGAAGCAACAACACACCAACTACAAGTACATATATCTTTTCTACTTTGCACATTTTATTCATAGTTCCGTGTCTCTTCTTTCGTCTGTCAGGGTTATTCATCTTTTATACCTAACCAACAATACGCATTCTGCGTTCTTTTTACGCCACACACCGCACTGCACTACACCGCACCGTCAATTGCATTAGCTTCTCTTGGTCTTGATGTGATGTCGGAGAAGAATTACTGCCATTATAAGTTACTCATACTGTTATACTGCAAAAATTTATAAGATCTTACCAACCAACCCAACAGAAGCTACTACCTCATAAATCATGATAAATCATTGAGAGAAATTAAAGACAACACAAAATGCCACCAGAAAAAATAAAGAAAACGAAGAAAATGAGAAAAACTCCGTACCACTTGGTACTAAGTGTCCCAGAAATGAGATGATTGTTTTAAGTTGTTATAAATGCTGCAGCAACTTACAGAGATGGCGCTGGAAACACATGAGAGAAATGCAACTTTCTTTTGATTTTTTCAACATGTTCGATCATAAACTGCTATTTATTGTTCCTTAGAACTATACAATCTGAATAAGGCTGAGCGCATACTATTTAACATCAATTAGGTATATTTAATTTGTTACCTACTACTTATTTTCACTCAAAGTGGCAACACTTAATTCTTAAAATGTTGAAATACTAGAGTATAATATCTATAATATCTACAAACTCACTTGTGATTTTTTAACGCACCTTTGCATTGACAATGAAAGCCGGAACCTGCAGTTCTAAGAATGGTATGTTGTGTTAGTTTGGTTTGGTTAGGTTAGGTTTGTTGTGTACGATTATGATGATGATGGTATGTGATGCGTGGCATCAATGCAAACAAGTCATAGATAGTGCAGATGATGTTTTTAACTATTAGTTAAGACCAATGTCTTGATTGTTGTGGATTTGAGTAGTTTACACTTGAGAACAAAATTAGTTAACAATCTTAACGATTATTTGAAAAGATCTAAAATTTATACAAATTGAAACGTCAAAAATGTTTAACTACAAAATTCAGATATTTGTTTGCACAGTACACATAAAAAGGTAATATATTCCGAACTGACATTGGTCGCCAAATTGTCAAAACATGACAATTTGGCGACCAATGTCAACTACCGTAATTCTTAATTGTTTAAATTACCGACGAAAAACGCACAAAAACCGAAAAACCACGCACACAACTAATTTTTTAACAGTTATTTACTATTTTCGGAGACGAAACACGCAGAAAATTTGTTATTTTTCTATTTATAATTTTTTCAAATGACATTTTATAAATTAAAACAAAAACAAATTTCCTGTTTACTGCGATTGAAATATAAAAATTAAAGGCCGGCCTGACAGATTGGTGCCCATTTTTTGACAAACAAATTTTGACATTTTTCGGAATATATTACCTTATTATGTGTACTGTGATTTGTTTGTATGTACATATGTATATATATGTAGCTTCATTGTCATCTTCAAAAAGTGTTAAAAACGAAATATTGTATTGTATTCATGACCTTTTAAAATGTGTCAAAATAGTGGTGTCAAGATTTTACAGTTCTTTTAACATGCATATGACATATTAAGCCAGAACTATAATTGGCGGATGGAGTCGGATGCTAATGTCAATTGTTGTTGTTTTCCATAAGTTTTCATCTGTCGAGTGCGGTTGTGAGCGCACTCGTCGGATGAAAACTTATGGAAAACAACAGCAATTGACAGTAGCTTCCGACTCCATCCGCTAATTATATTTCTGGCTTTAGGTCTGTTCCAGACTTTTTGTGCACTAAATTAGGCAGTCTGTCAAATTAATGAGAGTTGGGAGAGAATTCTCTCAGAAGGAAATAAAACTACGAAACACTGCCAAAAAGTCTGGAACAAATTGAACACCAATATTCAACACAATTTCATATTTTATTCTTAATTCGATAAACATTAACTCTTTTTTAATTCAAAAAACACGTTAACGCAGCCCTAACAACTACATTTTCCACACAATCGTGAAGAAGAAGCTGACCCAAAAACTCCTTGATAGAAAATGGGAACGACCGTCAACACTTTTGCTCGACTCTGGTGGCATTTCCTATGAACGCCTACTAATGAGGTTTCCTGGCAGCGCAATTGATCGCCAGGTCATTAGTGAGGACCCTGGTGCCTGGTGGCATATCGGATTTGCATCTACACTTTAACCAGCACAAGCTCACTTTTTTTATTTACTCGCAAATTCCATGCAAATTTTGAAACCATTAGAGAAGCAATTGAATTATTAGCCTTTGTCAAATCAAACAACGTCACTTGGCAAGTTTTTGAAACTCTTTCTTGCATGCAATTTATTAGAAAAGCAGTATAAACAAAACCAAAAAATATGGAGTTGCAGGCAAGTTGGCTTGCAAGTGGCTCATGCTTCCTACGTCACATCAAATACAAATATAAATTTGAAAGATAATGCATGTAGGCTACTTGCGTGCAAGAACTTGCCAACTCAAAATACATATACCTAATTTTAGGGTAGATTATGGCAATTTGCAATAAAAAAAATATATAAACAAGTAAACTAAGCAAGAACATTTTAATTAATTCTGTTTTTTTTTTTTTTTCTTTTCATTTCCAGGTAAATATTGTGGGAAGAAATTTATGGACTTTAAACAAATTTGACCGCATAAATGGTATGATTAAGTAGTTAAATGGTTCTTTATTGTTTTTTTTTTTCTGTTTTAATTTTTTGATTGTTCTCATGAAGAGTTCTGTTCTCCTCCTCCTTTTTCTCCGTCGTCAAACAAAAAACTTGAACAAATATCTTTTGTTGATGTGATCTCATCTTAACAATCATTGTCATTTGATGGTATACGATCTGCGCAAACGTTCTCCATATTCTATACCAGCTTGCTTGCCTGCCTGCCTACCTACTTGCCTGGTCAATGACACTTTTCTGATTTGCAAATTTATACGCTTGTTTACGTTTCTTGGGACTTGAATGTGTACATTGATGGCTGCTGGATATATAGGTAGAAAATAGAGGAGTTGGGGGAATGGAAAGTTGGGGATGTTGAGGACCTCCATCATTTCCATATAAACAGTTGCACGAAAAATGGCGCAATGGCCGTCATTAACTCTTAATACTGTAAATTGTAATCATATTGGATGCAAAGTTTGCTGTCGTACTAAATTGCTGCAATCTCCATTTATGGCTTGTGTTTTTGTTGAGTTTGTCGCCGTGGTCGTTGCTGGTATGTGCGCGCGAATATGCGGAGGGAGAAAAAAAAGTTGTTTTCGCTTCCAAGGAAGCACATGACCTTTCAAGGGGTCTTTTAAACAAATCTCGACTAAGATTGACGGGCCGCTCACTGCTGCTGCTGGCTGTTGTATTGTCCTCTCAACGTCATGTAGTGCGCTGGTGCACGCTTCACCACATCAAACAGCGCTGCATAGGGCATCATCAATAGCAGAATCCAACTATGGGGCACATATTATATAGAATTTACGAGCTTCTTAGAAAATTGTGTTGGTGGCCAATAGAGTCGTGATGTCATCATCTACTCTTATACAGCCCCAACTGTGCGGGCTCGTATGTAATCATTTGACCGCAATATAAAGTTTGCTTCAAATTGCATGCATCTGTGGTACAGCATGTGGCTGTGTAGTAGTATTATTATATGTAGTTAAAGGGAGGTGAATAAAAAACAAAAACAAAGGGAATGGATGTTGTGTATTATTTTACATTCGATTGCAGACCTCTAAGCGTGGCATATATTTGCGCGCGCACCAAGAGGATGCAATCAATCGAAATGCTGAATGTGATGCTGTTGCAACATTGTGATTGGTCGCTCACCGCCGTCGCCGATGCCGCTGCTGTCGTTAGCACAGCCATATTGTGTGAAGGTCAACATTTTAATTCAATTCGCGTTAAGTGATGCTATATTGCTGTCACAATGTAATTTAGATAGATTATGTAATTGAGATCGCCACAGCCGAGGTGCGTTCTTTTTCTAACAATAGTTAACTATTGTTAACTATCGTTAACTTTTGTCGTTCCTAAACTACAAAATAGTTACGATTTGTAACTATTTGACAGATGAACATCGTTCCTAAACTCGTTTTGAAGTGTCAAATAGTTACAAATCGTAACTATTTCCAACTCACCTCCATGATGTGAGTTGAACCCTCATGAGATTGTTGATGTGTCAAAGTGTATGTTTTGTTTACAAAACAAACTCAAAGATTTTTTTCTTTTGGAATTAAGGGGAAAAAATGAAAATAAAAAGAGAGTTTTGTAATTTTTTGATGAAAGATAATTTATTTTGAATAAAAAACAAAATTTTTTGGTATAATAATAATGGAAATAAAAGTATTCTCAAAAGAAATTTAGCTGGTGGTTTGACAGTCTAACAATCTCTAACAATAAATCGTTCCTAAATGATTTGTAAAAAATCCAACAATTTCTAACAATGACACTTCAACAATAATTTTTGACATAACAACAATCGTTGACTATTGTTAGAAAAAGAACGCACCTCCGCACAGTAAAAGTGAACGAATAAACTTTTTGCTGTGAAAAGTCTCATTTATCAATTTTGAAAAATGCAATATGTTTGCACTGGAAACAGTTAATTTGAGTAGAATGATGGAAGGAGGTGAATTACTTCCTCAGTTTTGTGGTTACAAAACCAATATAGCTTAAAAAATTAGGAAAGTAGAACTAGAGCTTTTTGTTCTGATCAATTCTGAATCTTGGAAATATCGACAGCCTGTGATAAATACCATGGCAGAATACTGTGTTTAGAATTTATCAGGGATAACCTGTGATACTTTTCGTAGAAGTCTGCGATAAATACCGTTCTAGCCCATGATATTGTTATGTGCTTTGGATCAAAGGCTGAGGTATTACTCGTCGAAGTGCCAAGGTTATACTAAAGAAACAATGTGATTTACGGTTTCCTGGCATTCTGGTCTTAGCTATTCTGGTTTCATCGAACGGCTTCCGCAGGCAGTCAGACAGTTTTCACTGTAGGGCAAACAGTTTTCGTTTGAATCAAACGGTAGTCCACTAAAGTCTAGCTATTAAGAAGACTTAAATCAGGCCAACCCGTGATATTTATCCTCTGATACTTAACAATACTTGATTATCGCAAAATCAATCCATTATAAATTAAGGAGTTATTCCAGATAAAATTATTATACACATAGAATTATTTAGTAATAAATGTACCTACTGGGAAATTGGAAGAATCTGTGATACTTTTGAAGTAATGCACTATACCGAAACAATCGATGACACTTTTGTGGTACACACTGGGTCAACTGTAATGTAATGTATAATACCCTCCGATTCAATCTGTGATACTTACTGAAACAATCCGAGAAATTTGTGATCCTTACCGGGGTAATACTCTTGATGTGTAATGTGGTAACGTCTGGTACTTACCAAAATAACCTGTGATACATATCGGAGTTGTATGTGATATTTTTATTGTGATCACTAGTATTGAAAATCCGTAATACTTGATTTATATAAAAAAAAAACCCGTGATATTTATCCGATGATACTTACCTTAACAACACTTGATTTATGACAGAATCAATCCGTTATAGCGGAGTGATCTGTGATACACACAAAAGTAATCCATTTCTACCGTGGATATCTGTGATACGGTGATACCTGATTACCGGAGTATCCAATGTTTTATACTGCGAAGTATTGTAGAGTTTTAACATGGACAGAGAAAGAACGTACGCCCAAGTTATACATTCAACTATCACAAAAACATTTTAAACCAATTTTAACCAATCAAGTTTCTAATTAAATGAATGAAGTAAACAGAGTATCTCCTTATCTGACTTACACCTACGCAAGATTTGAAATTCTAACGTTTCACACCTGTGCGTAGGATTTGCAATATCTCCTTCTATGTATATGAATGCGAATAAGTTTTTTGGCGTTTTATTTAAAAATAAAGAAACTATCAAACCGTGTTCGGGCATAGATTAAAGGTATTTTTTTCGCGTGATCAACATGTTTGTCGCTACGACAACTATCAAGACAGAGACACAAACGCCTCCATCCAAACGCCGGATATCGCATTTCAAATTTTCCAAGCACAAGTTGTTTCAAGAAACAAAAACAAAAAATGAAAACAAGTCACGCCAATCCAATCTATACGAACCGCACGAGATTCTGATGCTTGATGCAGAATAGCCAACAGGTAGATCTGGTGTAGGTATTTGCCTATAGTTGGTCTCTCTCTCTATCTATGAATATACCCGTCTTGAGTCTGGAGTCTCAGGTGTATTCGTGTCAAATAACCTTTGGATTTATTTTCACTGCAATTGACTTTCAATATTTGCTCCAAATTGAAGTGTGCGGACTGTGCCGTGCGGAGTCCGCGACGACGCGCGTTAATATAAATAAATAAAGTGGTTCTGCCTGCCCACTTGTTAAAGTGCATAAATGCTAATGCAAACTCTTGATTTTGATGTGTTGTGGTTGCATATATACGCAAGGTTTAGTTTGACGTTCAGTCATTGACTTTTATTTAGAAAAAAAAACATTCGAATGACAAAATATGCAAATCGTGATTGAGTTAAGTTTGGCCTTAAATTCTCTATTGGTTCTTTGGGGGAGCTGTGTGAAGTAAAAAAATGCTGCAATAATAATTGTTAAGTTAATACAAATTGATCGATCCTAAGGCAAAGGCTTGCCTCGGTATATTTATGTACTGCCCACACTAAATGATTTATGTTGAAAGGAACTATATTTGTTTCTTTTTTTTTGTAGTTCTGTTCGTGTTCTGGCGATGTGGTTTATAGATCACGAGGCGATGATAGTGTTTAGCAGTGCTGTCACTTTATAACAATTTATAACAGGTTTACTGTGCTCTAAAAGAAACAAAAAATATGCATGTTTGCTACAAGCTGAATTCCATTCAAATTTCTTACAATTATAAAAGTTTGGGTTATTTGTGTCAAAACATTTTGTTATCGACAGGGGTCTATATCCCAGCTTAAGTCATATTATTTCGTTGTTAACGGCGGACTTTATCTCTACTTGATTGGTTTTTAGACATCGATTAAAGACGAGAGACTATTGACCGTGACCGTTGACTTTGAATTATCAATTTACACCTAGAAGCTCTATTCTGGCTTATACAGGTATAGGCCTTAAATTTGCATTTTCACCTGCTTGAAAGTTTGAAGCTTCATTGCTGAGTTGGCAGCGTATTTACAACCTATAAATATATCGGATCACTTTAAAACATTCTGTCTCTAATTGCATTAAAGATTGCTCTTTCGTTTGCCAAATAAAACTATGTTCGTTAAGTTTCTTCCCTCCTGTCAGTTCTGACAGCTGGTATCTATGCCTTATCTAAGCTGGTGACATACATCAACCCAAAAATGGAATTCATGCGTCTGTAGCTCGCAATTCCTGTAAGCTTATTCAAAACATTGACGCAATTCCAATCTTCAGACTTTTCATTTGATATAATCAAATCATAAGATAAGAATAGAAATATTTAAAAAGCACTATAAGCAAAAATAAATGAAGCCTGAATGCATTACAGTGTTGGCGTATAAAGGTATTTCCCGGTTTCATTTCCATCATCATCATCTGGTTGTAGTACTCATAGTCAACCCACACTTCATTACTCCCATACCTTTAATATTAGTCCATATTCATAATCACATAATTAAAGCCTACGTCAGGCAGCCTCAGAGGCTAGGTTGAAGTTATCAATGAAACGTCCCACACACTCTATAATACTCGTATAATGCATATATAGTAATTCTATAATATTGACAGTAGTATTTTTGGTGATGTAGGTGGCTGTCAATTATACTATACATTCATACTTGTGTGTATCAAAACAAGGCAAAGAGGTTACCTCACAATTAAATTCGCAATCGCAATTTTCTCATCGAAAATATACTCATACATATAAAATAGGTACTGACATCATGCAATTTTGTATTTTTTTTTTGCTTTATTAAATTGAATTGTGTCAATACAACAACAATAACAAGGGAAAAAATAAAGATTTATTTACTTTGGACACCTGGAAACTGGAAAAAAAAATGTATAATTGCATAGGTGTGTTCGCAGAGTTCAATTCAATCCAAATGCGGAATTTATGTAGCCAAATATGGATATTGGCGAAATGTAAACAACCAAATGTCCATATGGTTTATGCTTGGCTTGGGAAACAAATATGATTAATTGCTTATATTAACAGGTGGAATAATGTGTTAATTGGAAATTGAATGAGATCTTAATTTAAAATAAAAATCCCATGATGACATTTTCTGAGATAGAAATTGAACAGCGAAATGTCACTTTTAAAATGTCAATGGAAGATTCATTGTCATTCTTATTTTAAGAGTTACAAGCGATTGAATTACCGAAGTTAAGCACAATAGGTATCAATTCTTTTTCTGCGAAGCGAGAAGAGTTGAATAAGTTAAACTGTCAAACTACATTATTGTTTGTGTTGTAGAACATACACTTTCGTTATGACAGTTTGAATTATGAGTTTAAAGTTATATTTCTTTACCGGCATTTTTATTAATTTCATGCAGAGCTTTATGATTGTTTTTTTTTTAACAATTTTATATAAAAATTGTGTTATAAGGAACATTAGTGTAGTGGCAGGGGGAATTATTACTTCAAACGCGTGTACACACACCTTATTTACTAGCTTAATTAAAGTTATGTATTGCTTAGACATCTGCTTGTTGAACTTTTCAGAATGAGCACTGACTTTCAGATAAAAGCGAAAAAGCAAATTAATAATGAATGTTTGACGTGTGACACGCACTTGTCAAATTATTTTTTGTGGCCACAAATAAATTGAATTCTATACATATATCATGAGGTTCACGCATTTCTATGGTAGTCACTTTAGTGCCCTCTTAAACGCGAATCACAACTAAATCCTATAGTTTAAATTTGACAAATCCGTCAAATATCTTCCATTAACCAAACCAAACTTTTCCAAGGTCGACCTTTGTAAACGTGGTGACTAAAGTCGAGTCATGTAACATATTGTGCGGCTAAAATCGAGTCCTGAAAAGTTGACACAACGGATCAATAACGTTTTCGAAAAATAAAGTCCACGAAAGCATTTTATTTCAATTTCGCCATTTACGATCTTGCCATATAAAAACGTTCTATACCTACTTAAACTTCACCTAAACCATGTTTAACTTCAACACAAAAAAATTATTTTTAAGTATGTCAATGGGTTCAAAATAAAAGTTCATAACTCGTATTGACAGAGCCTTACGAAAGTATTTGCTCATATTGAACCAGACTCTTGGTCTCAATTGAACCATAATTTACGCAATTAATAACTCATTCAGTTTCACTTTTAAAAGCCACTCCAAAGAAGCATAAAAAAACGTTAATCATTTTCAATTGAAATTAATAAACGATATCTCGCTGAAAAAAAAAAAAAACAAAAAATTCCAATTAAGCTTTGTAACAACATCGCCCGACATTTGATTGACATTATTTCAAAAAGCTTCTCCTACCTGGTAAACGAAAAGACAGAAAGACACCTTACAAAATTTTCACCTACGCCCAACTACTTAGCGAATGGAATATGTTATTTTAATTATTAATCATTTTTTTTTTTTCATAATTTGTTTTTAAACGAGAAGCCAAAGTATAGACATATTTGTGTCTGCAGAGGCGTCAAAGTTTTAGCCTGGAGAAATCTTGTTTTCTATTAAAATTTTTCTATAGTTAAACATGTTGTGATCGAATTAAATATGTAGACACGTTTTTTGTTAAAATTTGAATGAAGTCTAGAGAAACAGGAATTTTGTTTTAAATGAAGTAGATCCTAAGTTTTTTGTTCACCTCATAGCCTTACGAGATTATGAATAGACGTCAGATTTTCATTAAGACAAAATAAATAACGGATGAAAGAAATTCTTCAATGGTGATGTGGCTTTATAATTAAGACTTTAAAATAACAACAACATAAATTAATTTAAGTTTAGAAATCATTCATAAATCCTTATCTCTTACAACAAAGCACTTTTAAATCTTTTAATTAATTTACAATCAAGTCTAAGCTCATTATAATAATTCCTAGACAATGCATAAATCAATCACAATTTAGCATTGCAAAAACGACTATTAAACGAGTTTTTTCTGTTGATCTCGCCGGTACAGTGGTATTTGTCACGGTTTTTCGTGATTGAAGTTATACTTCACACGTCACAGATTATAATCCAATGTAATCGGTAGGTTGGTTAATATAGTTAAACTTCATTTTGACATTTGTCAAAAAGTAATATAGATTGCTGTTATATTATTCCACCAATATATACTAATATGGGCGAACTGTCACTGTCTATTTTTGCAAAATTGAAATTCACAATCAAAACCCAAGATATGTATGTATTCAGAATTCAAGGTAATATACACCCGCCATTTTGATGACCTCACGTGTATTTTACAGCTAATGTGAGCACCGCCATATACTAATTCAGAGTTAACACAGAGTTAACTCGGTGATCTAGATATGGCCCTTACGGAGAGCCTTGATATTGAAATCTTTTAAAGGGCTCAGACCTGAGAGGAGAATGAAAGACAAGTAAAATTAAAGGATGTCCCACACAAATGACAACGACAAAAAAGGCAACTGACAACGTTTTGGGCAGAAAAATATTCCACGCCTGAACGTCGACGAACCAGTGTAAAACTTTTGTAATCTAAACAACAAAAAAAACCAGACTGTTGATTTAGTTTTCTTTGAATTTCCAACAAATTTTCTACTGTGTGACAAGAACAAATAGATTATAATATATATTATTTATTTTCCATTTTAATTTTCAATCAGATAATTTAAATGTAAAAAAATAATTATAATCTTAACTAATGGAACTTTCTGATTCTACTTGATGTATTTTTAGCAATCGCCTTACCTTGAATAGAATCTCAAAACAAACATCAAACGATTCGAAAAGTTGAAAGTGAATTAGCAGATAAAATGCAAAAAATTATCTATTAGTTTGTTTTTAATTTAAAATAAAATGATGATGAAAGTTAAATTTGAATTAGAAACGCGACCAATATTTGTTTGACCGAGTTGTTTTAGTGCCAATTTTGTTGTTGTTTGTATTTGTACTAGATCAAAAAGACTTTCATCGAGCACAAAAGTGTGACAAATTTTGTCAGAGTCACATACAAAATGTACAAATAAATCATTGCTCTTGCCAAAAAAATCAAATTAAATTTTAGGGCGGAACTGGTTTTGTTTTTTGTTTATACGTTTATGTGTGTTTTTTTTTTTTTTTGTTATTTTGCACATTTGATGATCTAATAATAAATTTGTATCGTTGCCGCCATTGAGTGCATGAGATAAGCATTCGTAATTTTAAATAAATTATTCTTGTCATTTGAAGCCAACTGACAGATAAGTATGATGAAATAAATTAGTTATGCTCAAGGAAATTGTAATTTTCTGAAGTTAGTGGCAGTTTTGATTTAACTGTCACATTTTTAATTATTTACACTATGTTTAACATTTAAAATTAGTTTCAACGTATTTCAATAATTTATCATAGTCACATATTCATGTACACCTTTCTTTTGGCAACAAACACTATTTAGCAAATTCCGTAAAAAATGACAACGTTCATTTTGCCCGAATTTTTTTCTCGCTCTACTATACGTAAAGCCAGAAAAGAAGTAACTAACCAGTTTTGTTATTGGGATTGAAGTCCTTATGTATGTTCCAGGCAGAAGACGTGTCTTAATATTAGCTTTGAAGTAAAAAAAAAAGTAATAAAATAAAAATGGCGTTAGTAAATAGCCCTGTTCCATTGGAGGTGGTAGTCTAGTAATGGTAGATGTTTTGGTACTATCATCTACTCATGCCCTTCCTCCCGAGTAGATACGTTTTGTATTGAATAATTTGAAAGTGCGTTCAATTGAAAATCGCTAGTAAACTACTAGTAGTATTTTACCATCTCCCAAAGGAACAGAGCTAATGTCATCATGAGTCACGTTCATTTGAAGGTGATAAACTATCATTAGTAAATAATCTAGTACGATTACTTTTGATGTTCGTTCAATGAAAAGTAGTACTTGGCAATGTTTCAACACTCAAAAAATTACGTATCAATCAAAAATACCTCGTCTGTTCTGTTATTTTTTCGTAACCAAACTTATCTCATTCTTCATCATCATTCTTCTAACTGAACAAAAAACTTACAAATTGAAAACAAACGCAATCCATATAAACAATGAATAAATCAAAGTATTTGGCCCCTTGCAGAGTAGCTACTTAAAGAATTTCTTTCCCAATCAAAGGGAGAATATTCATTTACCCATCGATTGCAAAACCAATAAAATTGAAGTTTTTTTTGTTGTTGTTTAAGTTCATACGATTGATTTGATCCAAATATTCTTCGTTCATTTGTCAATTCAATCATAAAATTAATTCTTAAATGCCAAGAGAATTTCAAAATGCATTGACTTTCCATAGTAAGATCAATAAATGACACTATTTTCAAAGAAAAAAAAAAAAACAAAACAAACATCTGAACGACTTCATAATTATAGGCGAGGTGATTGCATTATTGTGTGCACAGTGGGATAGATCAATACCAAAACAAAAACTGTTATACATGTTATACAAAATGAAATAGAATTGCAGGAATAAATCTTAAGAGTTTGTTAGTTGCGTTCCTTTGATGATTGTAGACTCATGAGATAAAATCTAGTCCTACCGACTACACATTCCTTTCTATTCGAGTAAAAGATCATGTAGGTTGCAGTACTAGATCTACTATTATTCACCTATAAGAAGTCTACTACCTCAAAGGAATATTTCAAAGCATAAAATAATCATTAAATTTAAATGTCAAATCTAGTACAAAAAAGTTGTTATCTATGTGAACTTATTTGTACCAATTGGTATAGACTAGTCTAACTGGTCGAAATTAAAAAAAAAATGCTTTATCTTCAAGTTATTTAAATTATTCACCTAGTTTTTCATTATTCCAACTTCCATAAATGATTGCCCCAACGTGCGACAAACCGGCTGCAAGAGGTCAAAAAGTTATCTTGCCCGGGAATGCGTTTCTTGTGAAAGAGATTCCCCATTGCAGTTTAATGGGAAATTGGAGTACTTTTTTAAGTGCAATATGGTGTTGCATCATGTTGTTGTTAGTGTTTTTTTGTTTTGTTTTTCTATTTTCCCATTTGCTTCCTTTGTTTGTTATTCAAAACAAGAAGGTGGATAAAAATAGATAATTAACAAAAGAGGTCTTTAATAAAATATTAAGGTGTATTATTTTCCAATTAACGTCAGAGCTTGTTTTTTTTATTAGAATACCACCCGACAATATAATGTGTACATATAAATGCGCTTTTCCATTTAATTCACGTGCAACCAGGCAGCCAGACGAAATTCCGCACATGTGCCAATATAAAAACAAAACAAAATTCCTGAAATACGATCAGGTTCTTAACAATGAAATGCAGACATGTGGATGTGCTAAAAATCTAATGTGCTTATGCCAATGCGTAGCTATATAACGCCTCTACAAACAGCTGTTATACAGTATTAAATTACTTTCTGAATCAAAGCGTCACAAATTTTTAAAACGTAGTTAAGATGTTATCTTTTCATCATTTCAATTTTAAAAGGAAGATGACTTATCTATCATATTAAATTATGTTCTGGTGTGGATTATATCGATAACAGCTGGTGGTTTAGGCCACTGATCTCTATAATCATCGATCTCTATAAAACACTAGACATTGGATTCATACAAAAATTATGAATCAATTTAAAACTGTGCTACGGAACAAAAGTACCATATAATCCTATGTATGTTTAATCTAAGGCAAAGATTTTTCTTAGAGAAACATCAAATATTTCATTTGTTTTCTTTCGGATTCTTCAGTTTGCCTCAAAAAACTTGTATACTTTATAGGGGATCCACTCTCTAATGTATTAAGGATATCATCCACTGGGTAGTGGATTTCACACAAATTATAACAGTTTTCTTGACTATTGATTTTTTGACGTGGTACTCTTACAAATACTGTCCATTTCTTTTTATATAAACAGAAAAAGTGAGACAAAGTCAATGATCTCATGACATGCCATGATAAATAACACAAAATATGTTGTACTGAGATAGTGACCGCGCACAATTCTTTCTCACTTTTCTAAAAAAACAAAAAATTGAACTGATTATAACAGTGTTAAAATTTGTATGTGTCTCCACTATCCAGTGTTTTATAGATCTCAGTGGTTTAGGCTCACTGATATCTATAAGATGCCAAGTTCTGCCATAAAATCTATGCAATAGCTTAATAACAAAGGATGACTGCTGTCATACATAGGTGATATGATACAGTGAAGAAGTGCGAGCGAATGTACCCGAGCCAATTGAGTTTGTATAACAGTATAACATATGACTAGTATTTAAGCTTAAATCCACTGTTTTTCATAAATTTATAAAAGTAGGTGTGTCTATTAAGTTTGTATAATAGTATAACTGTATAACATTTTCCTAGTATAATATACGCTTAAATCCGCTATTATTTTCAAAAAGCTTACAAAAATAATATGAGAATAGTTTTAATAAGACCTCGTTTGGTAAAATATTTATTTAATCTAAAATATTTGTTTCTTTTTTACGTTTGGAATCGATAACGATTCTATATTTAAGTTGTTTTCTCATAATATTGCTATTTGTATTGATTTTTGGTAAGCCCATTCATCATTGTTGACTGATGGACAATCAATATTTCCTCCTCTTTTTTTATAAGACTGAAGATATTAATGTTTATTTTGTGCTTTTTACTGTCCCATTGAATTTGTACAAATTATTCTCTGAAATTGATATGGTTTCTTTAAAAATAAAAAAAATAAATAAATAAATAATATCAAAACTCCACTGGTATATACAGTAGCGAGCAAAAAAAATGCAAACTAAAAAAGTTTAAAGAGTTTTGAACAAGAACTAAGTTACCAAATTTGGCATATTGAAACTGTTTTATTTTCATTAAACAGAGTCAATTTGTGGAATATTTTACTCCAAAACCATTATTTGGTCAAAAGTCTACCTAAATATGCGTTTTTAGACGAGCAAAAAAATGCAAATGTTTTTATTGTTTGCATTTTTTTTGCTCGCTACTGTATGGCAAAGTTCTATTGATGGCATTTTTGCTCACAACTTTTTAACTGAAACGCAATTATATACAAAGCATTGGCCTCGCAATCATGTCAGTATAATATTTCATATCTCTGTCATGGTCTCTGTTCATTCAGAATTATTAAGCACAAAATATACTCATGTGTATTTATTTAACAAAATGATTTCATACTTCTTTATCTTATCTTATATACTTACAAATGGAATAGCAATTCGCTGCAAAGCCAACAAATTGTATCATATAAAACTGCACAAAACAAAATTGGTATTCAAAGGGAAAACGAAATTAAAATTTTTGGTACAACCTCAAAAAAAAAAAGTTGAATAAACTTAAAGGCTGTATATTTTACGTGTATTTGATCTTTGGGTGCTGATAGCTGTTTATTTATCAAATAAAATATTAAAATTAACTAACGAAAAGTTTACACATTTTTTGATATTAAGATTTCAAATCGATTTCTTATTTAAAAAGCACGTTTGACAATAGTTCCAGTTCCAAGAATTTTATTTCTAATAAGTTGAAGTAGATATAGTTTGTATCCAGGACAAAGTTTTTATATAGTCCCCCCAAGCGAAAGACTAGAGCATGACATACTTTGATGGAGTTTAGTGATGAGAAATCTATAAAAGGGTGATGGTAGTGAGGAATAATTTTGAAGTTCTTAGGGTTTTAGCCGAGATTTGCTTGGTTAAGCCTGGTACGCTGCTCGCGCTAAATTTTAGCTCCCATACAAATTATCGAAAATTTTTATCTGAGCTAAAAACGATCCCATACAAATTATCGATAACTTGTATGAGAATTTTATCTCGGCTAAAATTTAGCGCGATCAGCGTACCAGGCTTTAATGAATAATGAGACTGTTGACTCGGAGCAAGTAAATGTACAAAATCATCGACTCATGAGTAAACTACCACCACCGGGGATATTATGGTTTCACATGTGAATTTTGCTTCTATAAAGCTTTAATAAAGCAGTAGTTTTGCTACTATAAAGCTTTACAGAAGCAGCAATTGTAAGTCGTGGATGAATGAAATCAGAAGTACCTCTACACTGTCCATTGTCCAATTAAACGCACCTAAGTTGCATGACCAAATTCAAAAATACTGAAAATGAATCTTGACACATGTCAAATTTAGGTCTCAGAAGGACGAATTTCATGGTCCAATTGAAAGAAATCTGATTTTTATTTAACAAATTAAATCGCTCGTATTCATTTTAATTCACAAAATTTAACATTATCTTAAATGACAAACAAAACAGAAAAAAAATAAATAGAAAAAACAATTTTCATGTCTGATATGTTAGTGTTGATGTCTAAAAATATCTCCCTCATGTGATGCCACCATAAAATGCAAAGTAAAGGTACCCTTACCCTAAAACATGCAACGTCTTTCCGAATTAACTCAATCTATGTATACGCACACGTAAATTCCCTTTTTAGAAAATGAGGACATGAATCGGGGCTGACATCTAGTGCATTGCAATACACGTATAATCAGAACCAGTGCATCGCATAGCTGAATCTGAGGGCCGGCCGGACGTCTCTTTAAATTTAAATATATAGCTAGTTGTTCTAATAGGAATGCAAAAGTGTCTTGGGGAACATGGGAAAAATGCAAAAAATAAAGGAAAAAAAAAATGAACATCAGAACAAGAATTTGGAGACTGGGTTCATTCATTCTTGGAAAATTTAGTACAATGTTGTTAAACCTCATTTTACTCTTGTTTGTTCTATAGACTATGCTAGAACAAATAAAAAAAGAATGCAAACAATGGACATGAGCACAGATGGCTTGAGCATCATCATTTTTATAAACACACAAAGGGTCTTATCGACGCTAAATGCATAGAGAATAGTGAGGGTCCGCTGGATGTGTTAGGGCAGGAACTGGTGGAAAATACTTTCAACGCCCACAATTGATAATACTAATTAAGCACAAATTGCAATGCGTCATATTTTTAAGGGAGAAGCAGCACTCCATACCTCGCCACATAGATTTTTAACAACAAGTGACCGACCAGCCAGCAGCGTCGAGAGAATTACTTAGTCATCAGCATTATAGTCAACAACACCACCACCACCACCACCGTCTCGTTTCCGGAGCGACTCTATTGTAGCACAATTAGTGGCTGCGACGTGTTTGGAATTCTTCGAATGCTGAAGTCGCCAAAGATGTCGTTGTCGTTTGTGCAATATTATGTGTGCTCTGCATTTTTAATTAACTTTCATATCAAACACAACAAAATTTAAGATTAATTTTTTGCGAGACAAGTCGAACAGCATATTGCAACGTTTAACAATGCAAAAGTGTAAGGACAGTATTAGCAAGCATAAATAGACAAACGTTATTTAGGTTATTGGAGTCTATAATACAACAAAATATAACCGTTAAAATAACAGTTAGCGTTGTTGTGGAAGTGGAATTGTGCATGCTTTCTAAGATCCTTGACATTGCCGTAAAAGATATCGACTTTGGATTGCCCTTTTCGATCCCTATTTAATTTAAAAATATATTGCCTGTCATTAATTCCGTTCTGAAAACGTAGACTTTTGACGTAACTTCACTCCTACTTTAAAGTGCTTCTAAACTACTTGTATTAGCCTGTTATACTAGCCACGGTCCTTTGAAAGTATTAGGTTACTCGGGAGTGGATGATTAGTAGATCTAGTACTACAATTAATACATGATCTTCTGTTCGAATAGACAGGATGTGTTGTTAGTTGTACTAGATCTCTACTCATGAGTAAACGCAGCCATTATTAGAGCTGGTTAAGTACTCGTGAGTAGATGATCTATTACATTTACTACTAGATCTGGTCAGCTACCTTCTCCCCAAGTGTTTTTGGGTAAAAAACTCCAAACCGGAACGACGACCTTCAGACGTTTTTTTGTCGTCGGTCGTCGTTGGTGTGGGACAGCCTTAAACGTCAAAAAAGTGACAGTGAGTTCTACGACAGCTTCATTGTCAGTTTCGTTTGTTCTGTTTCATGATAAATTTATGATATGCAACGATTTGAAATCGTTTTATGCTAAGTTAGTTACATTGTTCAGGGATCTTTAAAAGCCTAGAATATAAGTCTTAAATATTCTGTTCTTGGTATGACAAGTTTTACCGCTCTACACAAATAATTTTTTTTTTAAGAAAAGGAACCGAAATTATTTTTGATGTCCCTTATGTTTCAGTATGACTGAAAAGAATGCTATACTTTTCACAGAATAGAATGTGGCTAACATGCAATTTTCAAATCATTGTCCAGTCTAGTCGAAAGCAAAAAAAATACAATATTTACTACATATATATGAATAAAATGTAGGTACTTTTTCTCCCCTAAATACCTCCAAGGGATGAAGTAACAAAGAATTCTATGAAGACACACCTTCACATAAACACCAAAGTCAACGACGACACGGCTGCAAACGACTAGACAAGTTGCTTGATATTCTTTGAAATATCGATTCTGTTGTTTTATGGTTTGTGTACTTTAATTTTTAATTTTGCGTTCTGATTATCTCGATGGCTTGCTATGCTAGCTTAAGTTAATAAATCACTCACAAGAGCCCGCAGCAGATTTGCATGAATTAATTTTTTTTTCTGGTGCTCCACTTATAATTGAACAAGACTACATAGCAATACAACAACAGACATTCAACACATGCCCAGAAGCTGATAAATTGGCGACCTTAACAAAGAGTTCTTCTGCAGCATATACACGAGCAAGTAGATATATAGCTTCACTTTCTTCTTACAGCAAATGAGAACACAATGATTAAACCAAAAAAAAAGCTTTTTCCTCGAACAGTCCATACATTGGGGTATGTTTTTTAAAAGACTGTTTAAAATTATATGGAACGGGACGAATGCAAAATGGCGGGAACCGAAATTTCACAATTTCACTTGAAAGCCTCTGAACACATTACTTTTTTTAAATAACATTACCTTGATTTTCAAGCTTTACCAGTTAATTTCAATAAAGTAAACGAACAGAACTAATCGTATCTTCGTTAAGTACGTAGTGCAGCCAACATCTAAAATTTAAATGGCCAAATTTTAAGCTTATCTCAATTATCATGATGTTTGCGAATGAAACGCCAACTACACTTCACATCTTTTCATGTGGCTATGTAGTACTAGATCCAGAGCCGGTTTTAGGGGGGGGGCAGCCTGGGCCGTCGCCCAGGGGCGCAAGAATTGAGGGGCGCCGCAGGCGCCCCGAACTTTTACAAAAGTTATATAAATAACGAAGTCTTTCCAATCGATGTTTTATTTTTTTTTTTACATTCACAAAGGCGCCCCAATTTTTTTCTATTTTACATTTTCAACGGCGCTCGTATTGTTTGTCCTAAACTTTTTGAAGAATGAAGGCGCCTCCCAATTTTGGGTTAATTTATTTGGCTTCCGGAAGGACAATGGTGTCCAAAATCTTCGTTCATCTTTGAAGAACAAGGCGCCCCAATTTCTTTTGAAAGACTAAAGCAATCCTAATATTCCTCCTACCAATTTAATTTTTGCAAAGGTGCCCCTATAATAATGAATAAGGAAAGAGAAGGGAGACGGACAGAATCCCGAAATTAAAAATCCAGAAAGCCCAAAATCCAGAAAACCCTAAATTCCGAAAACCCAAAAACACAAAATCCCGAAAACCCACAATCCCAAAATCCCGATTTCCCGAAAACCCAAAATCCAGAAATGCCAAAAATTGACAGCTTCTCCATTTCTCATAAAAACTACTTTTCTGTGCGTTGTTCCCCCCTCCAGGGCACTCTAAGTCATTTCAATTAACTGTGAAAAAAATCAGAGTTTCTCGGGTTTTCATTTTACATCGAACACCTCAGAGCTTTAGTTTCATCAGCGAACATCGAACACAGAGATAATAACTCTGGTTGAAAAAGGAGCTACAAAAAACGCTTGACAACGAATTCGGAGCGACCCAGAGTGCCCTAGAGCTCACAACGAACAAACCTTATACTTATAAAGGTATGTTGTTTTCGATTGGCCGTCCGGAAGCGCCTGGAATCATTAAAAAGCGTGCTGCAAGTTTTTTATTCTCCTAGTGAAAAAACAAAAACAAAATAATTGATTTTTCACCAATACAGATATTAAATTTTAGAATTGGGTGGAAGCGATTCAAAGTTTTTTATTGGATTTCAGAATGAGTGAATCATTGAGTGATTCCAATTTAAAACGACATTAATGTACCTTGTTGAAAAAGTTTTTGAAAAAATATTGTTCAAATAAAACCAACTGTACTTTGTACTGTAACTTTAAATGTGTTTAAACAAAAAAGTCAGAGATAAAGGTAGTCTTGTCAATTGAGCCTAAATGACATGAATAATTAATTTTTTTTTTAAGTTAACCTTTTTAAGTTAATACACTGCACATTTTTAATAAATGCATTAACAAGTATATGAGAGGTAAGACATAATCTGCTATTGCTTTTTTTCGTGATTTTAAAAAATTGTTTTTAGATGAATTTTTTTTAGAGGCGCCACTTGCAATCTTGCCCAGGGGCGCCGGTAGTGCTTAAACCGGCACTGACTAGATCTACTTATCATATAGTCTACCTACTCATGAGTAATGAGAAGAAATCTACTACTGTCAACTACTTTTCCTATCTAATGGAGCAGAAAACCATGTCTCGTTGTACTAGATCTACCAATCATCTACTCATGAGTAGCCCCGTTCCATTGGAGGTGGTAGTTTACTCATGAGTAGATCTAGTACTACAAATAACATAGAATCTTCTACTCGAGGAGATAGGAACTACTAGATTTCTACTCACGAGTAAACTACCACCTCCAATGGAACAGGGCTAATATTCTATCGTCTTCAAAAGTGACGCGACTAATAACGCTTAAGTTGGTGCATGCATCCATTTAAACTCAACAAAATACAGTACATGGAAGTCGGAACTGTGATTTTCAGGCTTATTCATTTTTGGATTTTAGTTTTTGGAACTCTTCAGAAGTCCTCGATGAAAATGCCAGAAATTGTAAAAAAAAAATCAGATAAATATTAGAAACTGTCATTGCCTTATTATATATATGTGCCCTTAATTATGAAAGTGGACTAAGTCACTCCTAAAAATGGCATCAAATCTAGCCTAAAAATAATTATTATTTAAAGGGTAATGTTTATTTGAAAGCGAAATTGCAGTAAATAAACTTCTTTATTGCTCCTCTAGTGAATTCATAAAAGAAATATAATTAAATCGTTATAAGAAAATTAGTATGTAAGTTTTTCTTCAAACATGGGCACATATATTCAAACTAGATATTCCCGAGATCTGTTTGATATATTTTCAAAATTAAAAGCAAACCTGTACCACTGTAAATTGTGTTGTCGCCATCATTGTTATGGGATCTGGTTTTTGGTTTGCAAAAATTCCGATCTCAGGACATCACATCATTGCCGCATCGTATCGTGGTATTAATAAATTAACAATTTATGATCATGTGGGTGATGTCAGAGATTATTTTTAGCTACATAGTTTGACAAAAGCGAATTTCTGCCCAAGTCGAGAGAGAACAACCAAGAAATAAAAAAGAGAAATTATATTCAACTCGATAACAAATCATTCGTTGAATTCCTCGCGTGCCAATTGACAGTACTGAAGTACCCCTTGGTGCAGCACTGTTTGATTAAATGTTATAGTTTATGGGAGAGAGTTGCGACTGAGGGGGCATTCCTAAAACTTTTTTTACGAAACACAGTCAAGGTATCTTTGATGTAAACCTGATAAAACGGTAAATGTGGTAAACGAACTGTCAAATTTTTGACATATTAACCACTTTATCACGTTTACATACCACGTTTTATGAATACCCCTTTTATGTGAACACAAAATCCCAGACTATAGAATCATTGTCATTGTATTCATCGTTCTCTCTAAGTTCAACTCAGGTTAGACAACTTTATTTTGCAGATCCATCGATTGCAACTTCTATATTTCATCAGTTTGGGGCCCGCCCTATTTAACTATGCCATGAAAGTGCGAAATAGATTCTTTTACATCTAAGATGGTGTACTCGGGCTGTTTGCATAGGCAGCAACATCAGATACAAAGAGAAATACATCAGTGTGCGGCATCAACACAAAGTATCGATATAGAGTGAGGCGGTTTGCGAAGCAATGCGACGTAAACGGCGCGGCGGTGAAAAATGCAGATCGGACACGGACCGTCATTAATGGGGCCATTAGAGAGACGGGAGAAAATTTATGCGATAAACACGGAAGCTGATCTGATGTATGATGTCGAAGATGTTAAGCGATTTTTATGTCGTGGCTTCTGAGCACGCAGTTCAATTGACCTAAATATTTTGTGCAGACATTCTTCTAGAATCTCAAAAGAGAAGAGGCTGGCACTCGTTTGTTTCGGTTGTCGTCTTTGGTGTTGTCTTATATATCTTTCGTATCGAATACCAGTCGAGTCGTGCTACTGAATGAAATTCACTCAAAGGAGGTGTAACTAGGTTGTCTTTTCACTTTTAAGTTAGAAGGCATCAAGAAGTCGTGTTAACATATTGTTATGTGCTTGCAACTTGCTATGTAGTTAGTTTCAAGTGTTTGAAATAAAATAAAGAAAATATATGATGTCTATTTTGTAGGATAGAAAAATAAAAAAGTAGGTGCTGGCTAGCAAGCGTTGGAAATATGTTTGTTTGAATTCTTGCATACGAATAACTATTTTGCAATTTATGGTTCCTAAAGAAGGGCATCGCTCACAACCAGTTTCCACGTTTAAGGAAATGGGATTGGACAGGTTCAGAAACGCTTCGGGCTTAAAAGTTAGGGAGTGATTGGTGATCTGTCCTTCCAATCCTTCCAATTCACCCAATTATATTGGAAAGTTGACTGGAAAGATAGTCAAGAAAAATCTTCTTAACTCGATGGACTTAGGATTATTAAATTTAATCATGTCTAACCCTTACTTGGTTAAGAATAAAACTGGGGTCTCTATCTTGAAGATTACAAATATGCTGCGCGTCATTCAGGTTACTCCGAAGTACTCGAAATCTAAACATTATGACCCAATTAAATAGAGTTCCCCAACTATCTTGCTACCATGGGAGCATTTGTACTTTATTTTCTCCATTTTTCAAACATAAGTCCCATTTCAAAATTATTTACTCCATGCAACAGACCAGATGTTTGAAGGTAATCCTGATGCATCACATTGACTGCCAACGCCGACCGACGTTACCATTAAAACATTTCAGAGAAGGAAGGAAAAGTAATTACCAGGGTCTATTTATGGAATTCAATTTTAAAGGCACGTGCTGCTTCAAGTTAAATTCTTTTTGTTTTTTTCTTTTTAATGCCTTGACTCAAAAAATGCAAATATTGAAATGAACTGCTTACGCAATTTTCAATATTCGAATTTATTATTGATGGACTGTGTCTGTGTGGAATGTGGAATGCTTTTTGAAAACATACCCGACAGTAGGTCTGTACGTTCATTGACTGACTAGAAAGCAATGCAAAGATGCTAATTATAGACCAATAAATGGACTTCCGAAAGGCCAAAATACGAAGCAAATCAGGCAATTTGCATTGTAGCACGGTGAGCATAAATTTTGCATCGCGCATGCAAATGATGATGATTGCTTGCTTTGGAACAGGAGACACCCATCCGACTGGTGGACGCCAATAGTATAATTTTTTTTTTTTTTCATTTTCAAGACTCATGCTGAGCAGCAAGTAACACACTCAGAGTTCCTTCGTTTAAAAATAATAAATGTTATTAGGCGCCATTGGAATTGGGGACGTGTGTATTCAGTACAGAGTACAGTTTAATTGTTGCACTTGCATGTTAAATATATGCATGTGGATAAATTTGATATTTTATTGGACGCCTTAAAAAAAAAACACCCAGGCAGCAGTAGTATAGTTGTTGTCACGTGAAAACACTCGATGACGACCGTCGGGGGAAATAATGGTTTGTTTGTGTAATTTAGGAATTGCAAATAGTGTTTTTGTTTTTAATTTATTGTAATTTGTTTGCATAATGAATATTAAATAGACCAGAAATAATAAATGTTGTTCGTTGTAACTGTAAACAAGCTTAATAAATAATTCGCTATCTATTTTAGACCAATTTAGTCTAGTTAACGGGTAAATAAACAAGAATGTATTTGAAATATCAAGTTCCCTCGGCAATTTAAATGCTTTAAAAATTTTATATAATTGGTGGAAGCCGTCGGAAACTAATGTGTAAATCCTACGTAAAGTTTCTTTCCGAAACGTCAAAACCAGAGTTACCTATAATGAACAAATGAAACGGATAGAAATCTGTCATATAGAACCAAACATTTTTCGCTTGCATTCTTTCTTTTTTATTTTATTTTTACTTGTTTTCTTTTATTTTATTTGAGACTTAACCCTCTGTCGGCACACGGGTGAGAATTTGGCAGGACAAAAATAAAAGGTGTTCACAAAAAAGTGTCTTTCTAAGGGTGAAAATACTTTTTTTGGAAATTGTGAATATAATATTCAATTCCTCGGAAAATTCTACATCAATTTCATATATGATTCTCTATAAAATAGTGAGACAGAAAAAAGTTCTAGCAAAAAAGAGGTGTGCCTACAGAGCGTTAAATAAGTTTTCTTCAATAAAATGCGGTTTCTAGCGTTGTTTCCCTCAGTTTCGTTCAGTTAAAACAACTGAACGATAAGTTTCTATCGGCTAATTAAAGTCTATTCCATTACCGTCAATTATAATTCTTTCTTTAATAGAAAAAAAAACTGATAACCATTCTTCAATTTTTTTTTTATTTACAGAAAATCCAAAAGATTGGTCAGATCATGCCCTCTGGTGGCCAATGAAAAATATTTGGTTAACCCGAACTCGTTCTACATTGGATCAGGTTGGCGTACATGCAGATTGTTTGTTGCATTTCACACCTATGCACAAAACATTAAGAGTACAGGTAAGTTTGAGTGACCTAGTTGTGTGACGCAGTGCATCACAATTTATAACTTTATAATCTGAATATGATAGGTCTGACTTATGACCTCGTGGAGTATTTATACCAATTTTATAGTACGGAGACAAGTCTCTGGATAGAGACAGCTTGTCTGATATTTTCTTGAAATTAAACAGTTTTTTGTGTATATTTAAATATTTTTGAATAAGGGATATACAGAATACAAGGTAATATACACCCGCCATTTTGATGACGTCACGTGTATTATAAATCGAGTGTGAACACCGCCTTACATTTGAATGTGTTATCTATGGAAAGCAACAAATACAACCAGAACCATAGACAAACAACTACCAAGATCAGAAAGTATCATATAGTTAATCTATGGAAACTTCTTATAAAAAAAATTGGAAAAACAGAAAGAGATATAGGATAACGAAAATCTGAGTAGGTATATAACCTTATGTTAGTGCCTGGCTACACAGTGATTTTTCAATCGATTGAAAAATCACATGCGGTGGCTACACTCTGTTGTGACCAATCATGGTATAAAAAGAGAAGGTATGATCATTAGAAAAAACTCAGTATCGAGAACTGTCAAAACTTATGGCTACTTAAGGTTTTGACAGCCCAGCCCATTGAAATTGTTGTTGTAAACAAATTTGTCTTGGAAATTGTTGTTGCTTTTGACTTTGCCAAATGCCAAACGTCAAAACCTTATTACCCCATTTTGTAACATGGCGGCTCTAATGATCATACCTTGTCTTTTTATACCATAGTGCCCAATCACGTTCCACTTTTACATTTTCTAGGAACAAACGTCAAAAAGAGGAAAAATTTAGCAATGGAACTGTACTACCCTCAGAAAATTCAGTTTCCTTCGTGAGCATCTTCTCGCTTCACTCCTCATCCCTCTTGTCTACAAACTCACTGCTTAGGCGATTGAAAAATCACCGTGTAGCCAGGCACTTAGGTATGTATATCTTGGGTTGTACGTTGTACCCATGGTATAAAAAGAGAATTTATTATCATTAGAAAAAACTCAGTATCGAGAACTGTCAAAACTTATGGCTACTTAAGGTTTTGACAGCCCAGCCCATTCGGAATTTCGCTCAGCCGTCAGTACCAAACGAACAAAAAAAAAAAAAAAAAAAATTGTTTCGTAAACCGGGTGAAGACATAAACAAACCAAATTTTCAAGGACGCGCGCAATTTCAAAGCATTTTTTGTCTGTAAAAAAAACTCATACAAATCGATTTAAAGGGTTTTATGGTAACTACTTTCTACTAAAACTCAATCTAGTGTCTAAAAATCGAAATAAATACTAAATTTAAAATACATTTCTATGCTATATTTTTTGTTTTTTTTGTTTAGTTGGTTTGTTTTTGCTGGTTTGTTTTGATTTTCGCCGAGTTTAAAACGTCAAAATGGTAACTGTAAAAGGAAAGAGAAGACAAGGACAAATGTTCGAACTTCCCAATTGAAATTGTTGTTGTAAACAAATTTGTCTTGGAAACTGTTGTTGCTTTTGACTTTGCCAAATGCCAAATGTCAAAACCTTATTACCCCATTTCATTCGTGACTACCGTCACAAACAAATTCAACTAAATGCTTATGAGCAAAAGCAGTCCAACCATATATTTAGTTTTATATAAATACTGACCGCCACGAGGCTTTACAAAAAAATACTCGAAAAAGAAGGCAATACTTTATAGCCACTTTAGTACAATAAAAGCTATTGTTAGAATAAGATATAAAATGTAACCTAACTTTGAAGACTCAATAAAATTCAATTCAATTCAAAATTACCCCATTTCGTAAGATGGGGTAATCACACCTTGTCTTTTTATACCATGCGTACTATAACACGATGCCTCTTGAGTCCAGGACTCAAATTTGACATTTCTCTTTTGATTTAAAATTTGTTGTTGTTGTATCGCACCAAGAAGCAAAAAGAAATGAAAGGGAATGTTGAAAAAAGAAAAAGTAAAGAAAGAAACGTCAAAAAAGAGTCTCAGAATTTCGACCCACGACTCTCTGGTCGGATAATTTTTTGTTTTATCTTTTTTTTTTGCGCTCATTACGTTTGAAAAGAGGCGCGCCTCTTGAGGCTTCATGTAATAGCTGACTAAGGACAATTCTTTGCTTAACAATCTGAGAGATGCTTATCAGTGGGGCTTTTAACTAGAGCCTACTATTGCACGTGTATTAAGGTACACGTGCTACACGTGTATTTAAATAATTCGTGCCGAAGCACGTGTATTTGTAAATACACGTGTATTTATATTTACACGTGTATTTATATTTACACGTGTAAATAGCGTTCGAACAGGTAGATTTGGTGGCGATTTCCTAAAATATGTATTATATTGAATGAAAAGGATATTGTTCAGGTTTTTGCGGTTATTGGCTAGATTTACACATTGAAATTACACGGAAAATTTAATTGGAAATTCTTATTCAACCCTAGCCATATAAATCTTGGAAAAAAATTTTGACCCGATTCCCATTATCGTATCGAACTGAACTTTGTACACATATGAAGTTTGGATTGCAACGCAATATTTTGGGGTCCGAACTCAGGGGAGGGGCATTAGGGGGTTGAAACACCCCAAATCTATTTTATCCCATTCTAAATATCGCAAAAGCTTTTGTAGGTAAATTGCAAGAGAGGGGCTTTGGGACCTCATACCACCCAAGCAAATTATCATCTTCTTTCAAATATTATACGACTAAAAAGTAAAAAAATAAAGCAGATTAGATTAGATTACCAAGCAACAAAACATATAAAATAATTAAATTGACTCCATGGAGTCCCTTTAAATGCCGTCCAAGGGCTCCGGTTGTTCCACCGGGACAAGAAAAACGGTTGTTTTGTTGTGAACTACATAAGTCACAGTAGGCATTTGTCCCTTCTCGGTGGGCATATTGCCATACCCAACTCCTTGGCTTCATATTTTAGTTTTATTTTAAAATTTATTTTGATTGAATTTGTCGCTTTATTTATAAAACACCTTTTACACTTTCACTATGAACTTAGTAAACCATATGATCTTCAAATAAACGGTGATTAACAAAAAAAAAAAAAAAAAAACATGTAACAGTTGGTACACTTTCTTCTGAGAAAGACACAGTAGGCAATATGCAAATATATCTTGGAAAAATTTATTAGTTTTTTTTTAATGAAAAGGCACATCATTATTTTTAATTTTTTAATAAATTATTTATAAGGTCTTCAAAAAGTTCAAATACTATTTTTCCAATTCGAACTATTTATTTGCACAATAATCTTCAGTTGTTTAGTTTTAAAAACTTTTATTTTACCCCCAAAAAGCAAAAAAATCATTTTGTTTCGTATTTACACGTGTAAATATAAATACACGTGTATTTAATAAATACACGTGTAAATAAGATACACGTGTAAACGTTTTTTAGATACACGTGTACACGTGTATCGGGTACACGTGTAATTAAATACACGAACAAAATCGTAGGCTCTACTTTTAACCAATATTAAAGAGAAGCTGTATAAAGTCATAGATACAAAAGCACGACCTTTGCCAACGTCTGCTACTTTGGTTTGAAAAGGCAATTGACCAGCAACGCCACCTCTCGAGCAACAAAATTAGTCCCTATACAAGGGACATCATCCCAGTCCTGGTATATGGTGTAGAGGCATGAAGTTTCACGAAGGCCGATGAAAACTCTTTGGTTTGTTTCGGGATACAAATCTTTCAGGCGATTTTTGGTGCCATCTGCATTGTTAGTAATTGGAAACTCGGACAAAGACACTAACCTATCCGAAAAAGTAAAGGAGCAGCGGATAGAAGTGGTTGGAAATGCTTGTTGGTTGAGGCAAGAATTCCCAATGAAATTTAACGCAGCCTTAAGGCACTGGTTAAGACGGACTTTTCACGAGTCAATTTTTGCCGTACGATAAAGCTTTTCGGACTAAGTCAACTCGTGTGAACTTAAGCCGAATGTGACTAAAGTGAAAATCACAATAGTCAAGCTTTAAGCCGAACTATAATTGTCGGATGAAACGGAGGGGAACAGCGCTCGCGACCGCACTCGACGGATGAAAACTTATCGAAAATACAAAGAAAACAACAACAATTGACAGTAGCTTCCGACTCCATCCGTCAATTATTGCTCTGGCTTTAGTCGACTTAAGCCTTGTGGTGCGGCTAAAATCGACTCGTTAAAAGTTGGCAATGAATTCAAGAAAATATTCCCACTAACTTAAAAATTTGAAAAAAGAACTGCTTATTTACTTACGACTTGAGTAAAAATCAAGGAAGTGATGTTTTTCTATCATCCACAGACTTTAAGTCTACACTTCTTATGCAGATACAAAAAGAAAATAAAAAACAAAAGAATAACATTACTTCCCGACTGGCAAACTCAATGAATCACTAAATATTTCTACAATCGAAAACTAAACCAAAAGAACAAAAAACAAGAAGTAAAAAACAAATAAAAGTTTATTTATCTTTTAGTGCACTTACCTTCTCATCCATGAATATACTCACCATCCGTCGGCTTTTGTCGACCGTATACCATCATTGTTTATATTAGTCCCTGCTGCTTCAGTATCATCCACAATCCTATACTCCACCACTCGAAATGGATTGAGAAATAAAAATAAAGGGAACAAAAAAAGAGAAATGCCGCGCCTAAAATCGAGACCTGTGTGATGTCCATTGGGTCATCCGTGCAGTATAACGATCATGATCTTCAGCCACGATCTCGCGTTCTGCAAAAGTTTGAATATACACAAAAGGCGCATTTCTTCGAATGTCTAGCTTACTCTTATAGCTACATTGTCTCTTTATTTTTTTCTGTGAGATAATAGTATAAACCTTCTTTGATTTTTGTCCAATTGAACTACAATAATGATGATGATTTATACAAAGCAGATTATGTAGTCATTTCATGGTTGCCACTTTTTTATTTCTTCGAGACATTGATCCTCTTAAGTTACTCTATTTCGTTAGATTCCTTAAGAACTGATTACCAGAGGATAGTTACCGTGTTGATTATTTTCTAAGACCTTAAAATGGGAACACTCTGTTAACCAATTCATACAACTCAGGCACATAGAAAGCATCTTGTTAGGTGGTCTTTGTTATGACCATTACCTGTGAACTGGGTCGTGGTTCAATGCCCGATCTTTGCACTCCCACACTTCCCATATAAATTAATAAAAAAGAAATAAAAATCAGCGCTAACTGGCTCGTGCGTTGTTTTTTATTTGATTAACGAATAACGAAACTATGCATACTCAAGATTACCAGCTTAATTGCTGAAGAACCCTCATGTATTTAGTTCATCATTATTCAGCATGGTTAGTTGTGAATAATTCTTTGTTGATTTCATTGCATAAGTCAAACGTTTAGTTAGTTAAGGAAGGCAAATCCAAAATTTCCCTCGTGCCACGTGCCGAGCGCTCATTTATCACAGAGGGCTCAGATTGATACTTCACCTTTCGCCTATGCACACTTCACCACGATGATGACAATTCATGGCGGCGCAGCATGAGTGCAACTATACAAGCCCAGCAACAAAACAACACTCTTTTATTTTTTGGTTGAGACTTGGAACATGGTAGTTTCAGTTTAGCTCATATAAGCTCTCTCTAACTAAGCAACAACCAGAAAACTTTCCCGCCACCACGACTGCCAGCCACTCTGCCACACACAACACTTTCGTTCGAAAGTGAAATTAGAGTGAGTTGATAATAAATTTCAAGCATGTTGTGTTCGGGTGCATGTTGTTGGTGTGTGCATGGTTTCGGTGCTGGTCTGGTCGGTTGGTTGGTTCCGGGCGGCCGGCACTAATGGCGGCATGGTGAGGCGGCAGCAAGTCGTCGTTGTTTAGTTCAATTGAATCAAGCTACTTGTACATATTTGCCTGATGATTTGTGATTTGTTAAACATTTTCTTTTTGGGGTTTTTTTTTTGTCTTCGTAATAATTCGTGGTGATTAGGAAAATTTATTGAAAGCTTCCGTAATGCTGGATTAAGATGGTGATTTCCAAATTAAACAAATTCAAGTGAATTGAATTTGATGTGCGATTTTTGACAAAAAAAAAAAAATGGTTTCACTTTACGAGGATCTCTACAATAGCCCTAGTGGATTCATTAACCTATCAGCCATTTGAATATCTCACTCTTTACTAACTTCATTATTAGTGATTGACCTCTATTATACATTGGATAGTGAATTCTTTGGAAGTTTGTAATTGGTCCCAAAAAGCCAATGAGTCATTTTATTTTTGGTTTTGATGACAAATTAAACGTTTATACTAACAAAACACTCTTTCACCAAATTTGTTTATGAAAACTCTTTATTCCTGCTTTCTATCCCAAATTCAAAGTTATTACCAAATTTCATTAGGGTGACCCATCATTTTTGTTTTCATTCTAAAAAACACTCTTTCTAACCATGATATTTTTTTTAACACTTAAGATTCTTGTTTCTAATCTTAAAAGTAACATACTTGCTGAATTTCAATAGGGTACCACTAATATTACTCTACTATTACACACTTTTAAATATAGGTACCTATATTTTCTATTCACTAAAAAAAAAACACCCTTTCACATGAAAAAATTTATAGATTTGTTTTATTCGTAATTTCCATGGAAAAGAGAACATATTTAATGGATTTCGTAAGGGTACCTTCTTTCCCTGTTTCCAAAAAAAAAAAACACCCTTTCACGTAAAATATTTGTATAGACTTGGTTCTTGGTTTCTGTTATAAATGAAACATTTTTACCAATTTTTATTGGTGTAACAATTTTTTCTCAGATTTTGTGGTACTAATTCCGAATTTCATCATTTCTTAAAAAAAAAAACAACCTTTCACTCAAGGTAATTTTGTACACTTTATGATTCTTATTTCTTATACCAACCAAAACCTTTTCACCAAGTTTTAAAAATTAATATGATTTAAGTCAGCTGTTATGACTTATAATACCTTTCTCACACATAACTCAACCCATAAAAAAAACACCCTTTCACCAAAAATATTTTTAAGAACTTTTTGAATCCTTTGTCCCTGCTTTATCTTAAACCTTCATCCCGAATTTCATTAGTGTAGCATGTTTTTCACATAGGTTTCAGTTATACTTTACCTGTTGAGGTAAAAAAACAAGCGATCTTGTTTGTAATCGCTAATAACTTTTCTCAGAGCAATCGTATTGACTTTAATTTAATGTCATTAGATTCAGCATCAAAAAATACCTTCCCTCTTGTCCGCGAAAAAACACCCTTCCACCCAACTTTTTTGTGTAGACTTTTTTATCCTTGGTTCTTATCTCAAAAGCAAAACTTTTTGCCAAGTTTCATGAGTGTAACAATCTTTTTTTATTTGTTGATTTTTGATTTTATGTACTATTTTAGTTTCATGAACTGAGGCATAACCCTTTCTTCAATGTCATTCTGATAATATAAATTTTGCATATATTTTCGGTGTGCTAAACTTGAATCCGAAGTCAGATAAAGTGTAGAATCAGAGATCCCGTTTTTGAAAAGTTATTGTTAAAAAAATTCAAAACAACGTTTGTTTTTTTACTACTTCGGACGTTATTCTTTTATTTAAGGAAAATTGTTTTAACATAAATCGTAACGGTTTCTATAAAAACAGTGATCCTTTTTTTCGAGGTATCTTTTTTGCTATCTGAGACGTCTTCAGTTCTTTGGCTTATTATATGTATATAACGTTATAATTTCTTTTATGATATATTGAGCCAAGCACACAGGGCCGTAGCCAGGTGGGGGCATTAAGGACAATGGCCTACCTTAAATTTAAAATGCCCCACCTTAAAAATGCCCTACCTATAAAAATGCAGTACTTTAAAAAATGCTCCAACTTTAAAAATTCCCTTCCTTAAAAATGTCCAATTTTAAAACATGCCCTGCTTATGAAAATTACCCACTTTCTTACTACTGAAAATATCCTACTTTCAAAAATGGTCTAGCGTTTTAAAATGCCCTAATTTCAAAAAGGTCAGGGGTCCAATACTTTGACTAACACACTAACTTAATCTAAAGACCAACGATGGTTGAGTTTGACATCATTAGGCTAGTTGAATTTCTGAAATGGTCATTCCATTTGATTGTTAAACGGTGCTTTCAGACTAGAAGTCAGTTAGTAAATCGTTTTGTTGATTTGTTTTGTCCATTGCATTATGATCGATTTTCCTCCTTGCTCAGGCTTTTTCTTCATACTTTCTTACCAAAGAAGTACCTAATCTTTTTTCGAATCTCATTTTATCAGAGAATAATATCAGAACTTAAAATCGTTAATAAATAATTTTATCAATTTTTCTTTTTATCTTCCAGCTTCCCGATCTTCGCTATCTAGATTGCCGTCTTGATTTCTCGATAAAAACTTTTGCAGCTGTTGTCAATCTATGCAAAGATCTAGACATTAGACATCCAGAAGAATTGTCTCTATGCAAACCATTGGAACCAGATCACTTAAAGAAAAACTATGCACAATTTCCCAAAAAGAAGATTCCCATTGCCGAATCGAATGGAACAACATATTTACAACCAGCGCCAGATACTAATTCCTTTATACCAATCAATTCGTATAATGGAAGTTGTAATAGTTTGGATAATCCACAAAATGGTACATTTTTATGTGCTCCAGTGCACCAAACTACGCCAAAGCGTCTCAATCAATCGGGTACACCCATTAGTTCACCCACAGGAGTATGTTTTTTTTTTTTTTTCAAAAACTTCTCTTTGTTCTAGCTCGCTAATATTTTGAATTTTTTTTTTTAAGACATGGAAACATAGCTCAAATGGATACACCACATTTGACTCATTATCTAGCCTTGGTGATTTCCAAGAGAACCTCGCAGCTAGTCCTAGAGCACCAAGCCCAGATGTACGTTCTCGCCTAATAAGGCCGAAATCATTGCTAGAGAAAGCTCGCATGAACATTGGCTGGCTTGACTCGTCACTGTCCATCATGGAACAGGGAATCCGTGAATATGACACATTGTGCTTGAGATTCAAGTACTACACATTCTTCGACCTAAATCCCAAGTACGATCAAGTTAGAATCAACCAGTTGTACGAACAAGCTAAATGGTCGATTCTAAACGAAGAAATCGAATGCACAGAAGAGGAAATGCTCATGTTTGCAGCATTACAGGTATGTTATTTCTCGAGAAAAGCTTTTACCTTGACTTGATTGCATATTTCCCTTCAAATTCTAGTTTCAAATTAATCAGCAAAACGACTTGCAACAACCCGATTCAGGAATCGACACATCAAGCGTTGAAAATGGAACAGATGACGATATCGATTCAGCTCTAAGTGAGTTACAGATAACGCTGGAAGGACCTAACGCTAATTCACAAGTCAACAATATCACCAAAATCCCCGAACTTACAGATTATTTGAGATTTTTAAAGTAAGTTCATTCCTACTTTTTTGAGACCCCAAAGTTTAACTCTCTTATTGCAGACCAAAAAAATTCACAATGAAGGGTTACAAACGTTACTTCTTCACATATCGGGATCTCCAATTGCATCTATACAAAACGGCTGAGGAATCAAGACGTGGCCAACCGGCACATGTCATCAATTTGCGTGGTTGTGAAGTAACACCCGATGTTAATATTGCTCATGGCAAATTTAGTATACGCTTGGAGGTGCCTCCAGAAGGTCGTAACGGCCCCAACAATGAAATGTGGATTCGATGTGAGAATGAAGAACAATATGCCAAATGGATGGCTGCCTGTCGATTAGCATCAAAAGGACGATCTCTTGCCGATAGCTCGTATGACAGTGAAGTGGCAAGCATAAAGTCATTCCTGAGCATGCAAAAACCAGCTCTTGAGTCTACAGTTAGTGTGAATCCAGGATCAATTGATCCTGTTGACTACCTCTCGCCCAAGATGTACAAGAAATTGCGTAGCAAGGCTGTACAGAGGATCTTGGAAACACATGCTAATGTCAAAAAATTGCCCCTGATTGAGGCTAAATTGAAATTTATTGAAGCGTGGCAGAGTCTACCTGATTTTGGTTTGACTTTGTTTATAATCAAATTCGATGGACATAAGAAGGAGGAACTTTTGGGTGTTGCGAATAATCGTATTATGCGAATGGACATAAGTACGGGTGATCATATTAAAACATGGCGATACAACACAATGAAGGTGAGTTTAATTAATAAATAGATTGATTTGGAATTTGAGAATGAAGAATATGACCAATGGTGGCGAGAGACAATCAAAACAGTTTTTCACTCGGGTAGTAGATCTTTTGGCTCTCTTTAGGGAGATGTTAGACTCAAAATTCAGTCACCAGTTTCAGTTCTGAGTTTTAAGAGGCTTTGATTGGTCAGATATCATAAAAAGTTTTCATCGCATTCATAGTCAAACAAATTTGTGTCGCCTCCATCCTGGCTTGTATTCAGCCAACGCACCACCACTGACCGCTCGCTTCGTTCTTCCGATAATTTCAAGGCCATCCGCAGAAGCACCAACGACTTTCAAAATTTCATTGAAACGTCAAGTTTTTGAAATACTTGAATATTAACAGGTCAAAAACGCGTTTTTTTTGGATACATTTGACGTCGAATTAAAATCACCTAACAAAGTTGTTGCTCCCAACTTTTTTTTGTTTTTTTGGCGACCAGTGTAATTAGTAGCAACATCCTACAATGCTTCGATCTGTTGACCATGGGAGGCCCTTTTCCAAAAACAAGATCCACGATCGCATAGCTCTTAGTTTTATAGTGGTAATCACCGTAGGCCCCTCGGCTTCGCCACGCCAAGGCTTACTCCCTCAAGCCTAGTACAATATGAGGAGAGTAGATTTACGAGTGAAAGAGATTCCCGTTCATTTTGCACGTGAACTACTTCACGTCGTGAAGCAAAACTCTTCAATTTCTTTTTTCACCACGAAATTTCACAGGAACGTTCACAACCAAAAAAAAATAAAATGCACGACAGGATCGCACGAACATTAATCTGAAATTAAATTGCCCTCCAAAACAAGTATGCAGTTTTAATTGATATATTAACATGCATTTTTAGAAAAAAAAATTTCAAAATCGTTAGAGCCGTTTTTTAAAAAACTAATTTTTTATAAATAATTTTTTGGAAAAAAAGTTTTAAAATAAAATTGGTATGCCATTTTGTAGAAATCACTAATCAACATCTAAAAACAAAATTTCAAAAAAATTCAATGGCCCGTTTTCGAAAATTTTTCAAAAAAAATTTAAATTATATAAATGCTTCTTTACAAAAAGTTTCGTTGAAATCGAATAAGCAGTTTCGGAGATAATCGGATTTGAAAAAAAAAACGGTTCTATGGCAGGTACTGTTAATAATGATTTTCAAAAAGAGAATTTTTCATTGAAAGATAGACCTTAGCTTAAAACTAATATTTGAATTTTTTGAAACAAAATCGTTAGAGCCGTTTTCGAGATATTTCAATTTTACTAAAATCGGTATATTACAAGTACCGTTATTTTTGGGTCCAAAAAAATTAATTCCAAAAACCCCTCTGGAGAGTCGCCAAATAACGCTACATACCAAGTTTGACATTAATCGATCCATCCGTTTAGGCTGTAGCTCCTTTTACAGACAGACGGACTTCCGGGACCCACTTTTTTGGCATTGTCTGCCATCGTTATGTCATGGAAAAATGTTATCTCAACTTTTTTTTTTGTACGAAAGCATAACTTGATATACAGGGTGTCCCAAAAGTTAACGTCGAAACGAAAACGGTAGATAGGGTAAGTGGTGACAGTTATCAGAAAAATAATAAAAAAAATCGCACCCATATATTTTTTGAGTTATGGGCATTTGAAAAAAAGTCGAAAAAAAAGTCACCCTGTGACGGTTTTTCATGTGCCGTGACTACAAATCTTAATTTTTCTAATTTTTTTCTTTTGTTACGGAATCTTGAATAACCCTGCTATCAAATGCATTCAAAAATTTTAACTCAGCTGCATCAGTTTTGAAGAAAATATTACTTTTTTACCTAACTTAGTACTAAAAAATTTTACATGACTCTAATTCAATGAGCCGTAGTGTAAAAAAAATGCACTACGATGTTTCGGCAAGTTGCCTTAAAAGTTGGTTTGTTCAATTCTCTTTTCAAAATGGTACAACATTGTTGGGAATATTCCATAAATAACCGAGATAAAATTTTTTTCTTAAGAAATCCGACTTTTTTTTAGGTAATTTTTCCATATTATTTAAGTTTTTGTATTCTGAAAGGGTACAAAACTTGAATAATATGGAAAAATTACCTCAAAAAAAAGTCGGATTTCTTAAGAAAAAAAAATGTTTCTCGGTTATTTATGGAATGTTCCCAACAATGTTGTACCATTTTGAAAAGAGAATTTAACAAACCAACTTTTAAGGCAACTTGCCGAAACATCTTAGTGCATTTTTTTTAGACTGCGGCTCATTGAATTAGAGTCATGTAAAATTTTTTAGTACTAAGTTGGGTAAAAAAGTAATATTTTCTTTAAAACTGATGCAGCTGAGTTAAAATTTTTGAATGCATTTGATAGCAGGGTTATTCAAGGTTCCGTAACAAAAGAAAAAATTTAGAAAAATTAAGATTTGTAGTCACGCAAATGAAAAACCGTCACAGGGTGACCATTTTTTCGACTTTTTTTCAAATGCCCATAACTCCCAAAATATATGGCTGCGATTTTTTTTATTATTTTTCTGATAACTGTCACCACCTACTCTATCTACCGTTTTCGTTTCGACGTTAACATTTGGGACACCCTGTATGTATAGTACCTATATCGCAAGTAAAAATGTATGGATTCACTTCACGACTTGCTTCACCAAGTATGTACTAGGCTTTACTTTGGTGAAAAGTTCTCTTTTATATGCATTCTTTGTTCTATGGTGTACAAAATCACCAGGTTCGCGAGCTACGCCTAGATTGAGTTCTGCACAATCAACTTAAGCTGTATATAAGGTCACAAGCTCCAAACAGATACTGTATGTCAATAATGTGCTTGTCAATTCTCTAACAATCAAATTAATTTAATAATTCCCCAATAAAATCGTTAAAATAAATTTATATATTATTTTTTTTCCAGGCATGGAACGTTAACTGGGGCATCAAGTGCATGATGATTCAGTTCCAAAATGAAAATGTCGTTTTCTCTTGCCTTTCATCGGACTGCAAAGTTGTGCACGAATTTATTGGCGGTTATATTTTTATGTCAATGCGTTCAAAGGAAACCAATCAAACGCTTAACGAAGAGATGTTCCATAAGCTTACTGGTGGATGGCTGTAAAAAACTAACAACAACTAATCCTCAACAAGGAAGAACTTTTCACATAGCGCATGTCTTTTTATTGCAAATAACTTATTTTCCTATAAATTAGATAGAACCCCCTTTATTCTTTTCGTTCTTTGCTTACTTATTTGATATGTTGTGTATATATGTAACCCATTGTTTAATTTTATAATTTTATTTTACATAAAAATAAAAAAAAAACACCCTACGTAATTACATACATATTATATTGGTCTACCATGTACAGTATAGTGTTTTTTTTTTAATTTCTTTTTTTTAGAAAATTAAGTTTTTATGTGTAAAATTTTAGGGGTGCTGCTTTTTATCTCTAAACAGGACTAAATTTTAAAAACACGCTTTAAATCCGCATTGCCTTCAACTAATTAAAAAAGTCACACACATAAACAATAATAATATTTATGTTTTACATGAACGGACAAATAATACAAAAATAATTTTTTTTTAAGAGCAAATTTATCAATTTTAAATATTAATCAAAACTAATTAAGAAAAATCACATAATTAACATACAAAATGTGTGTATGTGTATGTAACGTACGTATAAGAAAAAATGTGAAAATAATAAATTCACTTTTAAAACGAATTTGTTAGATGATTTATTATTTTATTTTTATGAAAAAAATACGATTATATTAAAAATATCTAACAATAATTTTATTTTATATTGTAAAAGTTTTTTAAGCTGGATATTGATGATATAAAACAAAATAAAAATAAAAAACAAAAAAAAAAAAAACTACTGATCAAGATTTATTGAAACAAAAACAAAAAAAAAATATATTAACTGTCGAAGGCATAAACAATTAAATTTACAATTGATTTTATAATTTTTGTAAGAACTTTGATGTTGTTAAGTGTAAAATAATAAAACAAAAAAATAAAAATAAAGTGAAATAATTTAAAATAAAAAAAAATGTTTTCATTTGATTACTCACATAATATTTGGTTATACAGTATTCCAAAGTCAACGCCACAGTCGAAAACCATGCGTTCCTGAAGTAATTCTAAGGCCAGTGATTCGTCTCAAACAACTACTTATATATTTACTTACAACATTCTAAAATAATTTAATTTTGTATCTCTTCCGCTAACAAAAGATAAAGTCAGTTTTTATCTGGTCACTGTGGCGTATGTGTAATATTTTTTTATAGAAAATTATTTAATAAACTTAATTTAATGAGTCGATTTCCTTTGGAATATGCAAAATGTTACTGAAAAAACATCAAAGTTAGACAAAATAATTAAAATAATGAAATGAGAACGATTGTTTTCCCCTCCACATCAATTTATGAACAAGTTTTATAAATTGCCATTTTTATTTTCAGACTAAGACAACCCATATTTATGTTAACAAGAGTTTCAATTTATTTAGGTGTTTAGCGTATACCCCAATACTAATTACAACAAGGGTTTTGTTTTACCAAGTTTGTTGAACTCGAATCCAAAAATGGTCTACTAGCTCGCGTTTTCGAGAGATTCCCGTTACAAAATCTCAATAATCGATTTTTTACTGCTTTTATAAAAGTGGGTTTGTTAAAAAAAAAATAATACTTCTCTAAAGATTTTGGGTGTGTGGCACTCGAATCCAAAATCACAATTTTTCAATCAGCTTGCGTTTTTGAGATATTCCCGTTATTAAATCTCAGTAATCGTTTTTTTTTTGCTTTATGCATTTCCTTAGCTTTCAGTGGTTTGGTTTCAGGAACAAAATAATCTTATTTTTCTAAATGTTTTGGGTGAGCTGAACTCGATTCCGAAATCAATTTTCAGAGTTTTCGAAATATTCCTGTTATAAAATCTCAATAACTTCATAAAACATAAAAAGGTGCAATTTTGTTGACCAGTGTTATAATCTGCCCAAAAAAGCACTTGTATTACTTTGAAAGTTCTTTAGTTTCTTCAACTTTTCAACTTTCAACTTTTTAAAATTTACCAGAAAGATTTTTATTAAATTTTATAGATTTGAGCTCAGTAAGCTCATAAATAATATTGTTTTTTTTTTCTAGCAGCTCTAGTTTTTGTCATATTTGGGGGAATATTCATACTTATTTTTAAGTTTTCCTTATTTTGAGCGTTTATTAAAATTTTCCAGAAGAATTTATAAATTAAATGTATTTGGGTTCAGTAAACCTAAAAATCACATTCAATTATTCCTAGGAGCTATATTTTTTTGAAATATTTTAGTTTTCCACATTTTGGGGGTAGTTTCGTACTAATTTCAAAGTTATGCTTGTTTTTAACTTTTTATTAACATTTTCCAGAAAATTTTTTATCGAACCTAATGCATTTGGGTTTACTAAGCCTAAAAATCACACTGGTTGCTTCCTAGGAGCTCTATTTTTTAGCTATTTTCATTTTTCACATTTTTAACATACATATGTATATATATTTTTTAGATTACATATTACAAGCGTTTTTAAAATTTTTCTAGTATTTCGGTTCAGTAAGTAAAATAAAAATACAAAAAAAAAAAAATTGAATAAGAAAAAATTAACAAAAAAAAATTGTACGCATTTTTATGCCTTTTCATGTATGTAAAATTTAAAAACTAGAGCTGCTAGAAAAAAACTAATAATTTTTTCGAAATCAGCACCCCAAATTTAGTAAGAAAGGATAAACAACGGTCTGGAAAACATTTGTGTGTTGGGCAGTGTTGACCAATTGCGACCTTTTTTTAATACAAAAATGTAAAACAATAACATATTTGGTTAAGGTCTTGTGAAAATTCACGAAATGTTATTATCATATTTTACAACAACTTACATAATGTTAATGTTAATTTAAAGAGTAAATAATATCTAAACATCACGACATGGTTTTATATCATGATAGCTTATTAACTGGTGCTCTGGTGAATTCTGTCGACTATGAGTAGCCGTTTCGTTTGGACAGTTAGAAATGCGGTAGCTTACATCCTGATTAACATCTGTTGATTGATCATCGATATTTTCAATTTCCTGTTCCATTATAACTTGACAAACTTTCATTTTTGCTACAGCTTGTCGTTTCTTCGAAAATGTTTTTATATTACGAGCATAAGCTAAGAACAACAAATCAGTTTCATCCAATTCGGGTTGTTCCTGATGCTTTAGGTATTTGACTAAGGATTCCATTGTAGAATCTAGTTCAGTTTCTTGTTTGATTTTTCTCTTTTTTGATTGCGACATGGGTGTTGAGCTGGAATGTTGTGGAATAATTTTTGTCTCTATTGGCTGTGGAAATTCCATGAAATTAGATTCATCATATGATGTTTCCTCTTCTTCCTCCTCCTCCACAAAATCAGGATTAATTGGATCTAGATTTGATTTTTCTGTGGTGGTAGTGTCCGTGTCCAGTTGATTGTAATCGCATTTTTGATCAAATGAAGACCATTTTCTTGATTCGAATGTCAAGGGAGGATCAAATGCTTCCATTTCAGAGGCCCACTGCCATCTTCTACCAGATTTTGTTTTCTTTCCCTTAATGTATCGCAAATATGTGTCTCTTAAATTTTTCCATCGCTTTTTTACATCATCAGCTGGAAATAAAGGAAAGGATTTAAATACCCGAAGAAAAAAACAACAGTAAAAAATAAATATATTGAAACAAGTTGGTATCGATGCACTTTCTAGAGTCGAGAAATTTTAGATAGTCTATGTACTATGCCAATATCAACAAGGAAGTAGCCTAAAAAAGTACAGATATAGAAGATGCTCAATTGAAGGTTCAGTTAAATAAAATTACTTTCGGAACATTGGGGATTACTTAGTCACGAAGCGTGAAAAAAAGTTTGTTTTGCTATACAATTCCTTTCAAACTAAAATATTCCCTACCTATTTAGTTGGCTGCCTGTGCGCACATCCCAATACGACTTAACTACAGCCATGGACAGAGAAATAGCACACTATTGAGAAAAATCATGCGAATCGAATTTTAGATATTAGGAATGCTTTTTATAAATTTTTTTCTTTTGGTATATTATCGAAATAAAGTGATGGAGACAAAAATATCTTAAAAGTACCGTTATTTTCTATATTTATTTGCACTAGCAATATAATGCTTTTTCTGTCTCTTTCGCTAGTGGACACAGAAATAGCACACATTTGTTTAACCGTTAAGTTTTTATTCCGCGTTCAAAAGTTGTATACGAAAATGCATTCATTTTATTGCTACTATTTAATTAACAAGTATTTTTGAAAAAAATAGGCAGAAAACATCATTAAACTGCGAAAAAAGGGAGAATTACTTTCGAGTCTCATAGTCAAGGGAAAAATCCTTCTTAATTAGCTTAAACTCTAAATTTTTCGAATAAATGATGGATAAAGCCATTTATTTGGAAAGAGCAAATAGAAATTTAAACTCTGAAATTAAATTGCGTTAACTTCTTCCCCGCAAAACTTCCATACGAGTGGATAGAGCGATCACAAAGAAACGCAAATGTGGGCCTTTTAAGTCATCTCGCACGATTTTGCCCGAAGTAAATATAGAATTCGGCGAAAAAAGTGTCAAGCTGACTTTTAAGAAGGATACTTAATGATGCTGAGTTGTACAGACAGTTAAGCAAGAAAAATCCAATGATATAAAAAGACACATGAAAGTTCACCTAACATTAGCTTAAAAAACATATGAATAAAAACATGCAGTTTTGAATGAGAGTCTTTTGGAGTGATGAAATAAAGGTTAACCGCATTGGAACCGATGACAAAACATTTGTCCATCGCCTAAAATGTTAAAAGGACAAGCCAAAGTATTATCTCAAGACGATGAAACTAAGAGGATAGGATTTGATGGTCTGGGGCGCATTTTCCTGGCATGGTAAGGACCCATTGGTTAGGTGGATGGCAGAATTGATAAATTCTTTTGTCTTAATATTACATTAGAATACCGAGGAACCATATTTCTCGCCAGTTAATTAGATATTCATACATGACAATCACCCAAACATGCATCAGAAATAGTACAAGATAGGTTTTCGGACGAAAAAATCGATGTTTGCACCTAGCCATCTCAAATTCACAATCTTAACCCCATAGAAAACTTATAAATTGATGTCAAGGTTAAGCGTGGGAAAAGGAAATTCAAAAATTCAAACGATATTTGGGCCAGAATCAAAGAAGCGTGGTGCCGTACTCCACAAAGTGGATACCAGACGTTAGTTGAAAGTTTACCAAAGAGGTGCGAAGGAACTTTGAAAAACTGTGGTCTACTAACAAGTTACTAACTTAGTAGTATTGAATTTATTGGAAATTGTAAGAATTTTTGCTTAGAAATGATTATTTTTTATGATTTTCGGAATGTGGGCTATTTCTTTGTCCACAAACAAAAAGGGTATTCTCTAGATATTATATTTTTAAAAATTGAATTGAAATAAAATAATTTATAATTATTAATTTTATGAATTCCCATAAGCTAATGCATGCCCTGATGTAAAAATTATAATATATAAGTTAAAAGGTCCCAAATAAATGCAATTTTTGTAAGAAAAATCAAAAGTGTGCTATTTCTTTGTCCATAGCTGTATGTATAAGTAGTTTGTACATTTTTTTCAAGTGAAAATGTGTTTTTTTTTTTAAGGTGTGGAGAAAATGTGGGTATATTAAAAAGTGAGTAATAATAGTGGTATCTACCCTATTGAAATTCAGCAATTAACTTTTGAGATTAGAAACAAGAATCTAAAGTGTCTATAAAAATATCATGGTTAAAAGGGTGTTTTTTTGAGTGAAAACAAAAATGAAGGGCCACCATAATGAAATTTGGTAAACATTGAATTTGGGATAGAAAGCAAGAATAAAGCGTTTTCATAAAAAAAAAAATAGGTGAAAGGGTGTTTTTTTTCGAAGAGACAGTAAAATATGTAATTGCTGGATTACCCCAAAAAAATTTTTCGCATTTTATAGGGTCAGCATTAATTAGACCAGCAATCGCGAAAGAAGATACAAACTTAAGACTTTCAATACCTGTAAAGCAAAGTTTGAGCGTTACGCTACGGTAAAATAGACCACAAATATATATGTATAATATTTTTTTATTGGAATTTAACTAAGAATGTTAACAATGTTGAAAAATTAATATATGGTGATGGATAGTTCTGTGCTTTCTGGGCCAAGGGCGAATTTCCTCGACGGTATGCTAGTGATGGAAAAGTCTGAACATTCTGAATTAATGGTATGTTGGTAGAGATACAGCAGATCTGTTTTTATGGCAAAATAGTAGTCTATCGATGGTACACTGGAAAAGTTGACATTGGTTGCTGCAATATTTCATAGTTCGATGTTGATTCGGGAGTAGTCTCAACACGCCTTGATAGTCTTATCTGTTTAAAAATATTAAGAATAGCTATTTTAGCATCAAGCTTTTCTTCTGTGGTTAAACTTTGTAGGGAAGGAACTAGAGATAAAGCAAAATTTGTATCTTCATCAACTGTTGTGTGAGTCTCATTCAATGTTTGCAACAAAGCCTCATCCAAATCCGTTTGTTTCGTCGCATTAGTCCTCTTCTTTCGCTGACGCATAGGCATGGAAGTAGAAGGTAGGGATTCATCATCATCTTCATCATTTTCCTGAGAATCTTCAACTTCCAGGTTACCTTCTGTTCGGCTATTTTCCATGTACGGAAGTAAAAATAATAATTGTTGAAAGTAGATATATTTACGCCTCTTGGTCGCAGCTTGGACTGACTTTGGGTTTTTCTGTGCGTTTAGTTCCCGACGAAAACAAGTTCTTAAATTTGACCATCGTTTTTGCACACTTAGACCTGAAAACAATCAAATTGAGCCCAAAAACAAGTATGCAAATTCATTTCTTTTATTAAGAAGCATTTTTAGAAACAAAAATTTTTAAAATCGTTACGGAATTACGTTATAAATCGTTTTTTGAAAATCAAAATTTGGATGCCATTTTGAAGAAAAATCAAAAACCAAAATTTCAAAAAAATTCAATGTCCGGTTTTCGAAAACTTGATATTTCAAAAAAAAAAAATTTTCCAAAAGTTTTTTAAGGTTCCAAAAATGTATTTTTTCAAAATTTTATTATTAGCAGTTTCGGAGAAAATCGGATTTAAGAAAAAACGGTTCTATGACAGGTCATGTTTTTTTTTTGGGTTATATTTTATTTTTCATGCTATTTCATATCCTTGTTTTTATAAAACATCCTTGCTTTAATAAACCTTAAAAAGAATGCATGCCTTGACTAAACCCCTGGTCCTAGAAAAATGTTTTATACCTTTTTGAAAACGTTGTTTAAGGGGGGGTTTCCATAGCATTTTAATGGAAGACGGTTGACTAATTGTTGTATAACTTTTGCAGTTTATAAGATAATCTTATGAAACGTACTTTTTTGAAAAGGTAATAAACGTACAAATATTTTTGCATCATTTAAATTTTAGAAACATTTCTTGTGCGATTTTTATAAGGGTCGAAAATGATTTTTTTCCTGCAAATTTAGATTGAATCAGAATTTTGGTTGGGGCACCGTTGTTTATAAACTTTTTATTTATTTTTTTTTTGTTTTATAATGATCAAATGTGTTTTCATGCAGTACGCGAAACTGATTTTTTTTTTTTTTTTTTTTTATTAGAAAAAAAGCTTCGTTAATTTGTTGTAATTTCATGTTTTTTTACTCACTCTTCTTAGAATAACTTTACCGTTTATTAGTGTTTTTAGATGAAACAAAAAGAAAACAATAAAGGGAAATTAGGAGAATCCAATAAAATTTCTAAAATTTAATTTGAAGTTAGTTTGAACGGTTAATTTGAAGGAAAGGTGTCAAAATGCACTTTTTTAACATTTTGGTCGTGGGGCAAAGCGTGATTATTTTTTAAAATGTTTTTGTATTTTTTAATGAGAAGTTAATAAAGTTGTTCATGCAACCCGTTTGCCAAAAAAAAATATTTTTTTTTATTTACACACTAAAAATTTGATTTTAATAAACCAATATTTGCATTCTGTTTTTGAGGAAGGGGCAGTCAAAGCATCCACAATTTATTTTTATTATTTTTTTTCATTATATTTCAAATCAGTTTCAAAAAAAAAAATATATATTTTTGCTCACAGTATTTTTAATATAAATTGTTGAAAAAGTGTCTATTTTAGCTTTTTTTACTTTGAAAATTCCATTGATCACGCACACATGCAAATTTAGTTCAAAAGAATGCCACGCATAAGCTGGCGCTAATGAACTCTTTTTTTCTGTTCTTTTCTATTTATTGAAAAAAAACTTGCTCTTGCGCTCTCATTTTCTCGTTATATTTTGTTTTTGTTTTTTGTGTTTACATAATATGTACTTTTTTTTTTTTTGTTTCCTATTTCCTCACTCAGGCAGGCAGAAATCATTCATGAAATTATGAAGATGCTGCAGAGAGTAGGTAGATAGTAGATATTTTTTGCAACATCATTATCTTTTGTTTTCAAAAAGGGTTGTTTTGTTCTTGTTGACTCTTGGGTTTTTTCTAACAATTCATTTCGTGTTTATAATATCGCACCCGCGGTTGCGAGTTGACACTTTTGGGTTTTTTTTTTTTGGTGTCAGCGAAATTCTTTGCATTGTGTAATGTCGTTTTCTATTGACTTTTGAGATTTTTGTGTAAAATTCTCAGATTTTCCACTGCAAATAGAATATGAAATCTAGTTTTGTAATTGTGTGCGAAATCTGTGCGTATAAAAAAAATAAAACAACAACAAATGTTCAGACAAATGTCAAACAGAGGAGTGTGTGTGAAAGTGCGTGTGTTTGTATGCGTGAATCTTGATAAAAATCCAGAATCAGATTCTTGAATCTCAGATTCATTTTTTTGTCATTTTTTTGAATCTCAGGACGCAAATAGATCATGAAATCTGAGATTTGTCCACTATTTCCCCTCTTCACCCCCCCTTTCAGCTGTCAAATTCACAAATCTCATTCTGAGATTCGTCAATAGAAAACGACATAATATTCACATCGCTCGTGCGGGGATATAGGTAAAGGATTAGATATGTGGTATGCATTTGTTTGTGTGTAAAAATGTGTATTGACATTTGACATGTGCTTGTGCACAATGATTGATTTCTATATTTAGGTTGATTTCTGGGTTGTATTGTTTATTATACTACACTCGCGCGTGCGTGCGGGGTTATATAATATAAATATATCGTTTTGTTTTTCATAGTCTTTGTTTATATGTTGCGGATTCGGTTTTTTTTTTTTAGGTTTGTAGGTATAATAGTTATATTTTCGCGGGGGAATGTGTAAAGGGTTATATAAGTGTATTTGTGGTTAGAATGCACCTGATGGTATTTATAGAAATAGTTTTGAATAGGTGAAGATGCTCAGTATGTTTCCTTAGCAAAAACAAAGTTTTTAAAATTACACCTACTGAGGAAACAAGCAAAAAAGTAGCTAATGCCTATCTGAATTTATAAATAAAATATCAGTTTGAAAAAATAGATCATTTTTTTTTTTCAAAGTGTTGAGCTTGAAAATTATTTTTGAAAACTTCCCTAAACTTTGATTACATAGTTGAAAAATTAATTTCAAGGTTTAAAAAAAAGTAACTTATAAGTTACACTGGTCAACAAGCTTTTTGCCACAAGAACCAAAATATACTTTTCTATATGTTTTTGATATGCTGAACTCGAATCTGAAGTCAGAAAATGTTTATTGGCCTCCGTTTTTGAAATATTACCGTTAGAAAATACCGAAAAACGTCATTTTGGCTGTTTTCGAGGTTATGTTTTTATGTGGGGTAGTTCCTTATGAAAAAATTTGTAACGGTTCCTATAAGAACTGGTTTTATTCTTTCAAAAAATGTTTAAATCTTTCCGATATCTTTTTTACTTCCCGAGATATTTAAAATTTAAGGAGTGGTCTTTGACTCAGAAATAGCACTGGCCAAACAAATTAAACTTTTTTTTGCCACAAGAACCAAAATATACTTTTTTAAAGGTTTTTGAGTTGCTGAACTCGAATGCGCAATCAGAAAAATGCTATTGGCAACAAATTTGTTTATAATGAATTACCCCACATAAAAACAGAAGCTAGAAAAGAGCCAAAATGACGTTTTTCAGCATTTTATAACGGTTATATCTCAAAAACGGAGGCCAATCAAATTTTTTTTGACTTCAGATTCGAGTTCAGCATATCAAAAACCTATAGAAAAGTATATCTTTTTTCTTGTGGCAAAAAAAAGTTCAATTTTGTTGACCAGTGTTATTAATGCTGCCTTATTTTTGTTTCCTAATAATGTAGGTATAGGTAAATAAAAAACAAAATCGATTCAACTGAGTTCATTGCATTGGTGACTCTAAAAAAATCTTTATTAAAAAGGTGTTGAAAGTAAATTGGATTGATATCTAGTCCATCCTCAAACAACATATAGATAAGAACCTAAACATTCTATATATTGTAAGTAAATACATTTCCATGTCAGCCGGCACGCGCGTGTGCGAGATAAAAAATTGCTCAACGAAGAACAACTGAAAAGTGAGCAAGAACCTGAAAACCAATCCTTCTGCGCATCTACTCATATTTTTATACAAACTACACAAAGGATACTGTCAAGTATATTATATCAATGCACCCATATAACACATCCTCTACCTGCTTCTCCGCTGAACAACTATAATTATTATTATAATGCAAAAAATTTCTCTGATACACAAAAAACTCAAATGCCATCCACAACAGCAACATGGAAACAAGTTTTCATTTCAAAAATAAATAGGTATACACTCCAGAAATCTTTCATGAAAATATTGAATTTCAAACCAGTTTTCGTCCACAAACACCATATCCATATAAAGATCTATGTAGTATAATACCTACATCCATTTGCATGTCACCCCGCACGCGTGAGTGCGATGGCGATCTCACAAAGAGACAATGAATGAAAACCATAACCAACATCCTGAGAGTAAAAAACCAGAGAATTCGATGGCGAGAGAGCGAAACACATTCACTAATACACACAAATGCTTTTACATGAGATTTGACTTTGCTGAAAAAGGGAACCCAGTCTTAATGAATACAATAACCTCATAAACAAATTTTTGATTTAAGTATAATTCTTAAAAAATGGCCTCATAAGTAAACACTATGTAACTATTTCAAATGATAAAAAACTTTTACCCTCTTGGGGCGCCATCTAGTGTCAAAATAAAAATCTAAAAAATTAGAGGATTTTTTTTATTATTTAGAAACAGTTTTTCCACTTCGGAACTTGATTCTCGAAAAAACCTAAATTACGAACGCCCTAGTATGCACGTTTTCGATTCGATTTAGCTCCCCGAGTCGGATCGGATCGTCAAATCCGGATTCAATTCAATCGGGGTATATACATATTAGTGTGTGTCAAAGTGTTCAACTATGGAATTTTCAAATGTAATAGCTTTTAAAAGTTGCACTGCTTATAACTGCGTTTACAATTTTCATTTTTATTAATATCATTGGCTCCCTCAAAAAAATAGGAAGAAATCGAAGAAATTTGGATTTTTAGAGACTTTTGAAATATACGTTTTTTTTATTAATTTTTTTATTGTGCCGTTATTTAGGCTTTCTTGTGAAAGATAATTCTAAGAAAAAACTTTTAAGCTTATATTTGTTGAAACTGAACACTTAGTAAAGAAGCTGCGAAATAATAAGCGAAAGAAAAAAAAATATTTTTTTTTTTTTATAAAATCGTTTTTTTCTTAACAACTTCAACCGATTTGAGTGAGCTAAAGGCTAACGATATTAGGTCTGTTTGCTGTTCCCCGCTCCAGGGCACTCAGATTCCCCTTCAAGCAAGCGAGTCCGAATCCGCTCCGCCTGAGTCCGACCTCGACTACGAAACGGGTCCCACGGCGCACAGTGTGACAATTCGCACATTTAGCGGGATTTAATTAAAAAAGCAACATACATTAATGTAAACAAAAACCAGTTTCTCTTAAAGCCTAAACCTCCCCCTCAATGAATATGCACATTTTTATGCGTTAGAACTAAGCACAACAACAAACAATTACTTTAAAAATTAACTTTTGTATTATTTTTTAGAGAATGGTCTGATTTAGTGCCAAGTGGATTTTGCTTCTGTTGCAAGTGGTTCGTGAGGTTTAAGGGAAAAGTTTATTTTTTTTATATTTAATATAATATTTGTGATTATAAACTTATGTTTTTTTTTTTTTATAAATTGTTGTCATAAAAATGGGGGTGCTTGGAAGCGGAAAAATAGTGAAAAACTATGTGTTTTATGTGTTCATTAGACAAAAAGTATAGTTTTACAGTGTTTTTCAAGGTTGAGACCCTTTTTGTTTTAAAGCTGTATATATGTGGAACCAAAAAGTGTTTTATCTTTTTGCGCACAGGTGCGACACTCATACAAAATTTTTCGTATTCTAGGATGCCAACCGAAATTAGGAAAAAACAAATTTTTGATATTTGGATTTCCAAAATCAAAATTAAGCGTTTCGATGCTGTGTTTTCCTTCGTTATGGATAATTTTAATAATTTTTCATTTTCAGAAGAGGCAATTAAGTCAATAAAGGCAACCTTCAAAACTTTATGCTTGAGGTTTGACGAAAAAATGGCCAAATGTGGTCGTAATAGAGAACGCTTTGAAAGCAATAATTGTGATTGGTTAAATGAAATCATTAAACTGCCACAAATTGTTTTAAATGAAATTCCCTTATCATCTATAACATCTTCGTCACAAACCTGCTACATTTGCGCAGAAAAACCATCTGAAGTGAACATTCAGCTTATAGACTAGATGTTAAAGTTTGGCAGGTTAGAGATCAAGGGAGTAAAGAAAAGGTCAAAGCAAGAACAAAATGATTCAAGATAGATTTAGAGCTGAAACTCAACAGCCCGGCAACACAAATGATAGCAACACGGCCAGAAGATTTTTTAGAGATGAAGAAAAAACTGCTGAAATCACAGGAATCGATATTGAAATCATAAAAAAGTTTTAACATTATTTTAGAAGCGCTTGGGTCTGGGTATGTAATTGACGTAGATTCCTTTGAAACATTTGCAAGAGATACGAGGGAGCTATATATCAGAAACTATAGCTGGTTTCATATGCCAGCAAGTATTCATGAAGTTAAATATCAAAGACCATTTTTGATAGTGGCACTGTTAAAGCCAAGGTTATGGAAAATAGCAAAAAAAAAAAATCTTATAAGAAAGTAGTTTCCTTATTTTTCAATTTTCTCAAAAACTAGAAGGCATAGGAACATAATATGGTTTTTAGTGTTTGATAATGAGTGAATTAAAGCAGTTGGATTTATCAATCAATTTTGTACTGATATCCACAGTCTTTAAAAATATAGTCCTCTATGTGTTTCTTAAAACTTTTTTTCCCAAATTTTGACTTTGAAATTGGTTATTTCAAAAACTATTTATTAAAATAACTTGATTTAAAAATAGGAATTTAGTATAAAATGTTGGCTTTTGAAAAAGGTATCACTCATAACTGTAAGTGTTGCCATCGTTTTTAAATAATTTTTTCTTAATTTTAAGTAATTTTTTAGAAAATTGCCCCTCCCTCTTAAACGGGGAGGAATTGACCCCCTCTCCTGTAGTAAAAAATGCTTGTATTTACCTCCTCTACATGAATTCGTTACAATTCTTCACCTTGTGAGTTATCGTACTTTTGCCCAAAAATGACCCCCATTAATTATATGTATTGGTTTTTTCACCACGATTTCTCCATAAACAAAAAATACCAAGACTGGAAACTCGGCGGTCAACTGACGTTTGCCTACAAGCTGCGAGGTGTGGTGAATGTCGTGAACCTATCGTTGTGTTCGTGTCAAATGTGTGGTGAATGTCGTGAATCTATAAATGTGTGCGTGTTAACGTCATTTACCAACGTGGTGGCTTTCACATATATTCACAGACAGCACTGTACACAAAAGGGTTTCGGGGGGAAAGACGTACGAAAGTTTCCAGTCTTGGTATTTTTTGTTTATGGATTTCTCCTTTGGCTTTGTGTTCATACACAAAAAGTTGCAAGTGTGTGAGTGCAACCCCGTTTTTCTCGTTCTGAGTGTCTTTTCTGAACTCAGTTTTCTTGCTTGAAGGGTCTGGATGAAAAATGAGCTCAAAAAACGTTTGACGACGAATTCGGAGCGACCCAGAGTGCCCTAGAGCTCACAGCGAACAAACCTATTATAATACTTTTTTACATATTATTAAACGGTAGACCCTTATACAACTTTTGGCCACTATTACATTGCAAAATTAGAGCACTTTTTTTCGGCTATACAAAAGTGGCACACCCTAATGTATATAAACCTTAATCCTGATTCAAATCGCCCGCCTTATAAAGGAGGTAATAGTCCCTATATCGCAATTAAAAAATTGTATCCAATTTAGTTTTTGTACTCCATCAAACTCTTTTGAATCGAATTCGATACAATTGTATCGACTTTTTTATCCCTGCTCTCATTCACGAAGTATAGCATCTTATCAACAACTATTTGTGGAGGTAGACACAAACACAACACCATCATCGTCATGGTGTATGGCGATAGCGAATCTTTTATCGCAACGCGAATATACAACATACAGTTAATTATGAAATAAATACTGAATTTAATTTCATAAAATCATTTGACCAAGATTTAGTTTTAGTTTTGTTAACTTTCACTACTTACTTCCTTCTTTTAATTCTGCTGCAATTCCTGCCCAAACTCTTTCTTTCTTTTTAGTGTTTTTGTAATCTTCGTGTGACAAATCATACAGAATCGGACACTTTCTTACAAGTTGAATTAGTTTTTCAGATAAAGCCATTTATGATTTGCTATTAAAGTTAAATTTTATTAAAAAATTAAATATTTGCACTTATTTTACATCAAAACAATCTACAGCGAAAAAACGCATACACTGCGAGGCGAGTTGCGAGCGAAAATGAAGTCAAAGTCAGCTGTCAGCCACAGAGTATACAGAGAATATTATTGCCAGCATAAATTAAAATTGGAACCAAAAAGAAATAAAAGATCTGTTTGTTGACTTGGTGGTGTAGTTGCTTAAATCTGTGAACTGTGAAGTTATTCCAAAATTCAAAATATGTATTTTAAAATTTACTTTTTCTGTGCATACCTGTTTGTGTAGTGTACGGAGAAGAAAAATTAGATAATTATTTGCCATTGCTAGATTAATAGTAGAGGTATTCATAGCCCTGTTCCATTGGAGAAGGTAGTTTACTCATTGGTAGATAAGATAGATAGATAGATAGATAGATAAGTTCTTTATTTTTTCAAATTTTCTTATAAGTACAATATTTCATAATAAAAGAAATACAAAGCATGGCTTTATAAGCCGTCTGCCGGAAAAAAAAAACTAATTAAACAAAAAAAAAATACAATATTTGAGTAAAAAGAGATAATATTTCACAAAATAAAGTTTCATAGTTAAAAATATGTAAATATAAATATTAAAGAAAAGAAAAAAAATTTTTTTTTTTTTTTTTTAATTATTATTTTCATCATAATGTGTTTAGTCAAAACAAAAAAAAAAAAAAAGAATCTTTGAACCATACGGAATAATGCTCATCATAAAAGTACATTTTGATATATATATATATATATATATATATATATATATATATATATAGTATACAAAAGCAATAACAGGTAGTTGTATGTTCATGTTCAATTTAAAGTGTAACTTTTAGTTTAGTCAAAACAAAAAAATTAAGAAAAAAGAAATATATAGGTGGAGGGCTTTTAGTTTAGCTAAAACAGATAATAATTTATAAGTGAGAAAAAAAAGCAAAAAAATAGGAAGAAGAAGTGCATACCTATTTCTCATTTTTTTTTCCAATTTAAAGGGCTTTTAGTTTGGTTAAAACGAAAAAAAAGGAGAAGATACAATTACTTTAACATCTTGTTACAACTCAAAACAAATTCAAAAACTCGTTTCGATACTTTCTTGCGTGTGAGACATAGCGTATAAGAGGCTTCCAGCCACGATCTCCGTTTAGTACACCGACACATTCCTCTTGGGAAAGAAAACTAGAATAAAAATAGAGCCTTCGGATTTCCTGTAATATTGGACAGAGTGCTAAAAAATGCAAAACATCTTCGTTTTGACCAAGGTTGCAAAGGGAACATACAGGGTTTAAGTCTGTTCTATGTGGTCTATAATTCAAATCGACCATTTCCGTTCTGATCTTGAAGATCAAGCTCATTTCAGAAACTGTAAACTCTTCTCTAAAATAGTTTCCTTCACCAAGTTTCAGATTAAGTTATCTGTATATATTCCTGGATGTTGATGTAGTCCCTCGCGCAACACAAAGCATATACATCGAGTCATCTATGACAGAGATACATTCATATAATGAATTTTTTAATGCTTCCACATTGTCCACTGGCAATGATATTAAAAGGTTATGTGCTACAGCAAGATCATACCAGTTTTTGACCGGACTATATCCACAACTAAAACAAATTTTAAGGAGCCTTTTTTGCAAGTTTTGGTCTGACCGCTTCATAACTTTGATCATAAAATCGGCGTTAGCCTTTAAGTTTTTCAAGAAAATTTGAGGTAAGCCTGACTCTAGGTGGATAGCATAATTAGGAGTGTTATTAGGCAACCTAAAAATTCGCTTGAAAAAATACCTCTGTATATTTTCCATTTCATCCAACTGTTCGAAACCATATACTTCATTACCATAGCAAAAACAAGTATTCACGGTGGTATTGAAAACTTTGAATTTTGAAATTGGATCTACGAGTTTATAAGCGAAGAACTGGGACCACATTGTATTTATTGCAATTTTTGCAGCGGTTGTTTTTTCTTTTATAAAGGTTTGAATGTTAAGATTATATGTCATTGTATACCCAAGATACTTAAATTCATTTACGACCTCAATTATCTCACCATCTAAAGTCCAATTCCGCCCATAGATAAATCTAATACATTTACTACTAGAACTATTCATGATTTTTTGCCGAGTAGATGGGAAATTCGTTCCATTGAATCGCTATAGTGATGGGTACCTCATACATGAGGCAATACAAATGTCCCATACACCACTCTGAAATGTCCCATCACCTCAAAGCAAAAAAATGTATTACCTCACACCTCACCACAAAAACAAAAAAAATATCTCTTTACTCTTTCGTCTCCAGAAAAAAACTTATTCGTATTTCTCTCTGTCTCTTCTCATGATGATGAGCAGATGAGGAATGAAATTGAGTGTATGAGGAAAAGGAAAATCATGAATGTACCGCGCCACGAAATGTGTGTACATAATGTATGTGTATGAAGAAATGCATGAAGAGTAAAGAGTACCAATGTTTTAAAATGAAAAATAAATAAATGTATGAGGTTTTGTGTTATGGGACATTTGAAGTAGGTACGTATTTTGAGGGGAGACAATTAGAAGTAATGAGGAGGAGGACGTGACGTTTGTTTTTTTTTTTTAAGAAATAAAACGAGGAGGACATACGACAATGTACTAAAATGAAACCAATAATAAAAATATGAAAAAGAGAAGAATGAAAAGAAAGAAAGGAAAGAAAAGAAATAAAAGAAAAAAATAAAGATAAGAAAGAAAAGAAAGAAAAAAAGAAAAAGAAGAATAAGAAAGAGTTGTAAATTGAAGGAGGTTTGTTATTGTTATTTTTTTTTTTTTGTAATTGAAATTGTCCACTAAAATTGGTTTGTCCCATGGGACATTTGAGGTGGGACAAAGTACCACCTCATTTCGAAAAATGAGTACCTCATACAAACTCATTTTAAATTTGTGTCCTACCCATCACTAAATCGCTAGTAAACTACTAGTAGTACTCTTTGTCACCTCCCAAAGTAAATTGCGTGAACTTGATAAAATGGTTAAATGTGTATGTGGTAAATGACTTTTTGGGTTTTGGGGCTTTCATAAAACGTGTATGGTAAACTTTTCCATTTTGCGATGCGGTAACGTTTACGTTGTTTCATGAAGAACTTCTGGTATCTTTTATTTGACAGATAAATTTAATTTCATATGAACGCCGTTGCTACTTAGGCGCTAGCATCGCGGTCCAAATCCGTTTTCCGTTGAATCGTCATGAAGTTGGCTCCAGCTGTCAGTCCATAATCGCGCCCTTAGCACAAATTAATTTTTATTCAATTAAAAGAGTTGAGCAGCAAACTATTATTTTTAGGATTTTCTTTTAATTATTATTTTTTTCTCTACTTTTAGTTAATTTTAATATATGAAAAATAGAACTAATATTTAAATATTATAATTTAAGTATACAACCAAAAAAGAAAATAATAAAATTAAGAAACAAAACTTTTTATTTGATGTCGATTTTGGAGGTATTACTTTAAGCCATCCGGGTTAAGTTCTACGGGGAAACTAAGAGCTGTATAACACTTGTCGACAAAATTGAACTTTTTTTTTGCCACAAGAACCAGAATATACTTTTCTGAACGTAATTTTGACTGATTTCGAGGCTGTATTTTTATGTGAAGTAATTCATTAAAAACGAATTTGTAACGGTGGCTATGAGAACTTATTTGCTTCTTTCAAAAACTGTTTAAATCTTTCCGATATCTCTTTCATTGCCCTACCATAGATATCTTAAGTTTAAGTTAATAAGCCAAAAACAAACTTAACTTAATTTTAAGTTAACAAGATTGTTGCCACAAGAACCAAAATATATTTTTCTGAAGGTTTGATTTTTTAAATATTACCGTTATAAAAAAACCTTTATTTTACATTTGCTAATGGTAATATTTCAATAACGGAGGTTATAGGTCGTTTCAAATCAAAAGTCCTGACTCTGAGTTTATTTTCTCCCTTCCAATAAAATTGAGAACAAATAAACAAAAACTTATAGCGTTTTCGTTTGGTCGTCCGGGACTCTCCGAAATTCTTCCGAACGATTCTGAAACTGTTCGTTTGGCACTAAATGACAGTTCTAATTCTGAAAAGAAGAGAAAATCGATTCCGGATTTTAAGGTAGAATCAAAACGAGAATCACGCACACATGTTCACACTAAGGACGTCAAAGTAATGAAATGTTATTGTTTATTGTTCATTTCTGAAAATTGAGATTTTTTACGATGCCAAACTTTAAATTATATTGAAATAAAGTGAAAAAAACAAAAATAAAAGATATCTTTTTATGAAATAAACAAATAAAACTTTCATCAGTCGTTCGCATTTATTTGCATTTCACAAATACAAAGAAACCCAAACTTCAGAATCAAAAAGAAGAATCGAAGTTTGTTCGTTTGGCATTCCGAATCGGACAGTCCGGGACCGTTCTAAGAATTACCAAACGAAAACGCTATTAATTTTATTGGCTCATTGCGACAAATCAACTCAAAAATAACAACAAATCATGCTTGTTTGAATGAAAGAAAAGCTAGAGAAAAAAATAAACAAACGAAAAATCTGAATTTGTTTATTAATGATTTCTATGGTGACGACTCCAAAATAATTGAAAAATAAAAATAAGATATTTACTGCCCAATTATACAAATGAAAAGATGTGAATAGAATTTTAAGGATTGAATTGCTATCATGTAAACTGGACATTTCTGGTCAATCTTCACCTAGTCCTATAATAATATCTTCGGCAAAGTTATCCCAACTGCCTTCAAATGGAGTGATGCAAGCCCGGGAGACTTGGCTCCGCTTTCTGAGGCTAACCCAGTGAATCTCACAGACGGATCAATTAATTACAATAGGGATATCAAGAACTGTTCTTCATTATTTTATCGTAATTTTAGAAAAAGTTCAGCTGCCTCATAAATGCTTCCTTCCAGTAAGCGAATGAGTTTTTTTTTATTTTTGCTCAATTTTCCATGGGACTTTTGATTTGAAACGACCTATAATAGAATTTTTCTGATTTCAGATTCGAGTTCAGCACCCCAAAAACTATCAGAAAAGTATATTTTGGTTCATGTGGCAAAAAAAGTTTCATTTGGTTGACCACTGACCAGTGCTGTTTTTGTAATTTGTTGATAAATATTGGTATATATCTATTTATTTATTATTTATTTATTTATTTATTTGTTTATTTTCATCAATCAGAGATATAAACTCTTACAGACTAATATATACATATTAACAAATATTTTAGTAGGTGGGTTATAAAAAAAATTAATAATGCTATACTTTATTTAACAATTATAACAGTTTTTTGTAACAAGCAAAACAAAAAAGGAACATAGGAATTTATACAAATTAAAATTGAATATACATAAATAACAAAGTAAAACAGGTAAAAAATATAAATAACATTAAATAAGAGATATCACAATTGATTTAAAAGTATCTCTTGTACAAATCATACAAAAATCTACTCTTGAGCATATAGTATTAGCCTCTCTGATGCAACGGGAAATAGGTTCATTGCGCCCATAGTTCCTGCGATGATACTGTTCATATATTACAAAACGTTCACGTGTTAATCTAGATGGTGCATTTCCTTCAAAAAATAGGTTTTTTAAAGGAGGGCATTGTATATGACCGGTTAAAATATCTCTAACAAACATGACTGAAAAATATTTCCGTCTTGTTTCCAGAGTTTTTATTCCAAATAATAAGCATCTGGTTTCGTAAGAAGGTTTAGGAATTCTCCAATTTAACTTAAAAAAAGCAAACCTCGTAAAATGTCTTTGAACTCTTTCGATTCTTATAGTCTATTTAATAGAACCGAGCTCCAGAGCAAAAATAGAACAAATTCGTTCAAGACTTTTTATTGGCGATTATGATTCCTTGGCATACAAGAATACTCCAGCCAAAAGTGCTACTAAATCCATTGGTGCATTTCTGAGAAAACGGCAACACTGGTCGGTTTTCAGTTTTTTTGATTTAACTCGAAAACCAAGCCTGACTTTGAAATGGTTCAAAGACACTTTTCATAGCAAATTAAATTTTCTGTCAAGTTAAGATGGTTAAAAAATTTTAAAAATTATTTTTGTCTAAAATTCTAACCTAAAATCAAAGAAAAAAAAGTTAAAAAATTGACAATTTTATTTTTTTTTACTAAATCAAGGGGCATTTTGTGTATGTAGCCGGGACGTCCAAACTTTGTACTAATGAAATAAAGTAGAGGTAAAATCCTTTGATAATATGCAATTTTTAATTTTTTTTGTCAAGAAACAACTTAAATGTACCTATTCAAAAATTAGCACTTTTTCTAAATTTTTGACTTTTTTAGTTAAAAGCAAGTTTTTAAAACTCGATAAAATCGTATTAATTGGTAACTTTTAGACTTTTAAAGTAAACATACTTCGAGGGATTGATTTAATATAAACTAAATATGACAAACAAAAAAATTTATTTGCATCCTTATGGCCTTTTGTGCAATTTTGTGTATGTGCATTTTTATAAATTCGGGTCGAATGGATGGACGGAGAGCCATTAGCTTTGGTCTATTGCATAGAAGAACATTTAATACCAACTCTTTTACTGTTTTCAATGGCCTGAAAAACAATTCTTGTAAAATCCGCGACCAACGAAAAGTTTCTCTTGAAAAACGAAAAAAATACTCTAATGAGTTTGAAACAAAATAGCTCAGGGAAATTAGTAAATCAAATTGCACTTTTCGCGGGACAAATTTTTTTCATGGAACGTATTTAGGTGAATGTCCTTATCGTAAAAGTGAATTTTTTGGGATGATAAGATATCGGGAACAGCCGCCATCTTGGAAAAGAGGTCGGTGCCGTTTTTATTTTATAACTCCATTTTTACTCATTTAAACCAAAAATGTCCGAGGGTAGACTTATTATCAATTAAATTATCTAAAAAATGATATACAAATGAATTCCGTGAGTTAGTTAAATTCAATTTTATAGTCGGTCAAAGTCCGGGTTCTTCTCGCAAGGTTAAGACAATATGACATTTTTTTAAATATCTGAAGAACTTTTGATTTGTTGGGGATTTTCTTAAAGTATGAATTATAGCACTTTGAATTATCTATGAAATGAGTCCTTTATCGTTACTGTAACCAACATAATGTATAAGCCATCTAACGTCGAAGTTCACATTCTACTATCCAAAAGTAGCCCAGGGAAATTAGTAATTTAAATCGCATTTTTCGCGGGACAAAATTTTTTTCATGGAATGTGTTCGGGTGGTTGTCCTTATCATAAAAGTCAATTTGTTGGGAAAATTGGAGGTTGGGAACAGCCGCCATCTTGGAAAAGAGATTGGTAGCGTTTTTATTGAATAGCTCCATTGTTATTCATTTTAACAGAAAATGACAAAGGTAGGACTTATTAACAATAAAATTATCTAAACAATGATATACAAAACAATTCCGTGAGTTGATTAAATAAAATTTTATAGTTGGTCAAAGTGCGGGTTTGTTTCGCAAGGTTGGGACAAAATGACATTTTTTCATATATCTGACGAACTTTTGATTTGTTTGGATAATTCTTCAAGAATGAATTATAGTACTTATAATTACCTATAAAATGAGCCCACAATCGTTATTGTAACCATCGTATTGTAGAAGTAATCTAACTCCGAAACTCTCCATGTACTAGTCAAAAGTGAGAAAAAAGCTAGTTTTTTGCTAGTAGGCCGAGAAAATTTTGGGAGTAGAGGTATAACCAAAATATAAGTACGCAGTTTTGTTGCCATACTCGTGTTAATGTCGATTTCAAAGGTCAGACAACTCTAATTTTGGGCTTTATACGGTTTTTGGGGGGTTAAATAACGTAAGGTTTCTAGTTAACGTGAATGGGCTAAATTTATACTATTTGAAATTATAAATATACAAGCTGATTCCCTATTATTTTTCCTAAATCTAGACACCCCAATCTTGAGGATGTGACCAATAGAACTCAAGATATAAGCCGTTTATACGATTATGTTTTAGAGGCTTTTTTGTTTCGATTTTTGTTTGTTTATTTGAATTGAAAAGCCTGATATGGTTAGTTAAAAAACCTTACATCGTGAGTTCTATTAACCCCATAGCCGAGATTAAGGTGTCCAGATTTAGGAAAAATAATAGAGCATCAGCTTGTATATTTATAATTTCAAATAGTATAAATTTAGCCCATTCACGTTAACTGGAAAACTTACGTTATTTAACCCCCCAAAAACCGTATAAAGCCCAAAATTAGAGTTGTCAGACCTTTGAAATCGACATTAACACGAGTATGGCAGCAAAACTGCGTACTTATATTTTGGTTATACCTCTACTCCTAAAATTTTCTCGGCCTACTAGCAAAAAACTAGCTTTTTTCTCACTTTTGACTAGTACATGGAGAGTTTCGGAGTTAGATTACTTCTACAATACGATGGTTACAATAACGATTGTGGGCTCATTTTATACGTAATTATAAGTAATATAATTCATTCTTGAAGAATTATCCAAACAAATCAAAAGTTCGTCAGATATATGAAAAAATGTCATTTTGTCCCAACCTTGCGAAACAAACCCGCACTTTGACCAACTATAAAATTTTATTTAATCAACTCACGGAATTGTTTTGTATATCATTGTTTAGATAATTTTATTGTTAATAAGTCCTACCTTTGTCATTTTCTGTTAAAATGAATAACAATGGAGCTATTCAATAAAAACGCTACCAATCTCTTTTCCAAGATGGCGGCTGTTCCCAACCTCCAATTTTCCCAACAAATTGACTTTTATGATAAGGACAACCACCCGAACACATTCCATGAAAAAAATTTTGTCCCGCGAAAAATGCGATTTCATGCCCATATTTTGACTAATTGCCCTGAGCTAAAGTGAGAAAATAACAAGTTTTCTTCTATTAGACCGAGCAAATTTTTGAAGTGGAGGTATAACCAAAATATAAGTAAACAGTTTTTTAACTATATTCGTCTAAATATTGAATTCAAAGTTTGAAATCTTTAATGTTAACCTTTATATGGTTTTCGAGGTTTTAAATGAAGTGAATTTTCCAATTAATGTGAATAAGCTCAAGTAACACTATTTAAAATTCTAAATATAAGAACTGATGCCCTGTCATTTTTCCTAAACATGAACACCTCAATCTCAGCATTACGATAAGTATAACTCAAGATATGAGGTGTGTAAGCCGTTATGTTTTCGAGACTATTGTGTTTAATTTTTGATTGTTTATTTGAACTATTGAAATCCCAAATATGTTCAGTTAAAAAATCGTATATCATGACTTCCACGTTTGGTTGCCTCTACAATGTGATGGTTACAAAAACAATAAAGGGTTCATTTCATAGATAATTAAAAGTGCTATAATTCATTCTTTAAGAAAATCCCAAACAAATCAAAAGTTCTTCAGATATTTGAAAAAATGTCATATTGTCTTAACCTTGCGAGAAGAACCCGGACTTTGACCGACTATAAAATTGAATTTAACTAACTCACGGAATTTATTTGTATATCATTTTTTAGATAATTTAATTGATAATAAGTCTACCCTCGGACATTTTTTGGTTTAAATGAGTAAAAATGGAGTTATAAAATAAAAACGGCACCGACCTCTTTTCCAAGATGGCGGCTGTTCCCGATATCTTATCATCCCAAAAAATTCACTTTTACGATAAGGACATTCACCTAAATACGTTCCATGAAAAAAATTTGTCCCGCGAAAAGTGCAATTTGATTTACTAATTTCCCTGAGCTATTTTGTTTCAAACTCATTAGAGTATTTTTTTCGTTTTTCAAGAGAAACTTTTCGTTGGTCGCGGATTTTACAAGAATTGTTTTTCAGGCCATTGAAAACAGTAAAAGAGTTGGTATTAAATGTTCTTCTATGCAATAGACCAAAGCTAATGGCTCTCCGTCCATCCATTCGACCCGAATTTATAAAAATGCACATACACAAAATTGCACAAAAGGCCATAAGGATGCAAATAAATTTTTTTGTTTGTCATATTTAGTTTATATTAAATCAATCCCTCGAAGTATGTTTACTTTAAAAGTCTAAAAGTTACCAATTAATACGATTTTATCGAGTTTTAAAAACTTGCTTTTAACTAAAAAAGTCAAAAATTTAGAAAAAGTGCTAATTTTTGAATAGGTACATTTAAGTTGTTTCTTGACAAAAAAAATTAAAAATTGCATATTATCAAAGGATTTTACCTCTACTTTATTTCATTAGTACAAAGTTTGGACGTCCCGGCTACATACACAAAATGCCCCTTGATTTAGTAAAAAAAAATAAAATTGTCAATTTTTTAACTTTTTTTTCTTTGATTTTAGGTTAGAATTTTAGACAAAAATAATTTTTAAAATTTTTTAACCATCTTAACTTGACAGAAAATTTAATTTGCTATGAAAAGTGTCTTTGAACCATTTCAAAGTCAGGCTTGGTTTTCGAGTTAAATCAAAAAAACTGAAAACCGACCAGTGTTGCCGTTTTCTCAGAAATGCACCAATGGATTTAGTAGCACTTTTGGCTGGAGTATTCTTGTATGCCAAGGAATCATAATCGCCAATAAAAACTCTTGAACGAATTTGTTCCATCCAAAAGGGTCTATTCAATAGACTATTACCGAAGAATTAGAATAATATGGATTCCAAACTGTACAGCAGTACTCAAGCACAGATCTCACTAATGAATTGAATAAAGTTACCAATGTAAAAGTATCATTGAATTCCCTAGTGTTTCTTTTAAGAAAACCTAGCATTTGGTTTGCCTTATTAACCATATAGTCATAATGCGGATTAAATGACAAACTTACATCAAAGATAACTCCTAGATCTTTTTTCTGCATTACTCTTTCTAGCTCAGTGTTATTAACATTATATTCAAAAGTAATTGGACTACGATTTCTGTAACATGATAAAACTTGACATTTGGCCACATTGAGATCAAGGCAATTTGTCTTGCACCACTTGACCAAACATTCCAAGTCAGCTAACAAAAGATTACAAAGAATGAATTAGTTTTTTAATTAATTGCATTTTTTCATATCGATCATCAAGCCCAATTATAAATTATCAAAAGTTAAATATATATGATCAAAAACCAATATACATAATCATCTTTGTTTGAAATTCTACGATAAAGTTTCAGATCATCGGCAAAGAGAAGACACTGCGAACTAAGAAAAAAATTGGGGATATCATTAATGAAAATAAGGAAAAGCAATGGTCCCAAGTGACTTCCTTGTGGAACGCCAGATGGAACATATATATTATCAGATTGGTAATTTAAAATTTAAAATCGAACATGATTTGATATATGTGAAGTTTTTGAGCAAAAATTTGACAACTGCTTAATATTTTTGCATTTCTATATAGATTTTATTCCCATCATTTTTGATTACACCGGTAAAATGTTATAAATAATATTGGTTTAAGGAGGATTTTTTTATTTCAAACTGATGTTATTACTTACGGAATCAAGTATATTTAGTTATATTTAGATTAGAATTCAGCCATTAGTCTTCTAGAAGACTCCTCCCACTTCTACTTTACCTTGAGGCAATCAAATTTAGCAACTTCCTTTATTTGAGCTTCCACCTCTTCTGTTGACTCTTCTCAGCTAAGAAGTTTTTGCATTTTCAAACAAACTTTATCAAATAAGCTTGTTGTCTTCGCACTATCCAGCCAAGGTTCTAAAATTGAGCCATTTTTGGTATGGGGCGTTGAACCTAAAAAACGTGATTTTAAATACTTGGCGCAAAAATTGCCGCATTATTTTTTTCTTGATTCATTAAGATGCCACTTTACTGAGAATAAAATCATAAAAACCGCAGAGAGTCTTTAAGGTGTAACAAAGAAATTCTTACTTAAAGTCAAAAAATTTATTTTTTTAGTTTTTTTTTCTATCCACACTTGGAAATGTTAAAAGAAACACTTTGTTCTTTTATACTTTAGAATTAAAAAATTAAATGAAAATGTTAAAAAGAAAACACATTGCTTACGAATTCAATTCATGTTTGTATAATATAACCTTTATTTTATAACTTTGTTTAAAAAAAAAATCTCTAACTGGAAGAATGAATTTTACTAGTTGTACGTTTGAATTAATCATACAATTGTTAGAAAGTACAATGATTATTTTTGATAATTTTGTTTGAAGATAACCTACATACATATATCATATATATTCTGTGACAAAAATAATGCTTTTCCTTTTTGTTTTTTTTTATAAAAATCGAAATAAATATTCGTTTTTTGTTTATTTTTTCTTTAAATAACATTTTCTAATTTGCACATCTCATAAAGAAACATCATTTGCAATAAAATTTGTTAAAAAGACACAAAATATATATCAGAAAAAGTTTTTATATAGATCAAATCTACTAACATTGCTACATTATAGTTTTTTTTTTTTAAGATAGTTGCTTAGAATAAATAAAAAAATATTTTCTTGTTTTGTTTTTTTTTTTTTTAATTAAATCTAACCTACCATTCAGTTGCATTATATTTATATAAATAAAATTTCTTTTTAAAAAGTTTTACCTACATTGCAAAATTTTATTTACATTTTTTTTTTGTTTTTCTTTTGATAACCAAGATTTTTTAAAATATTCTTTTCATTAAATTGATAGGCAGGTTTTAATGAAAAAGAAATTTGATTGACAATTTATTTACATGGAGGATATTGGAGGTACAATTTTGAGACATTCGTGTACAATTATTTATTTACTATCAGAGGGTAAACCCTAAAATCTTTTTTTTTTTTTTATTTCTTATGCTAATAACAGCATTAATAGTTTTATTTCTTAACCCCACGAAAATTTTCTAAGATCAATACCTATTTTGTTTTAAAGAGACAAAAATTACTACTGGAAACCTTACTATATTTTTTCGATAGTTTTTTGATGCATTGAATTTTATTCTATTAACAGAGTAACTTCAATTGGTCAAATTTTCGGTATATTTAACACATGATACACATTTTGTTTATTAGATTTGAGGTGATGTAATATACAAAATTAATTTACTATAGCTTAACTCGTTTTGGCTACTAAAAGGTATTTGAACACAGAGCTTCTGGAATCTTTATAGTACTTTTTTCTATCAAAAGCCTCAATTTATAGGCATGAAAATTCAAACAGCTGGGCTGCTACTCAATTTCCTCAATAAAATTCGGACTTATTCTGAATGACAATTTTTTTCGGGAGAGGGGCTCCCAATCGAAAAATTCCCAGAATATGGTTCCTTTCCCGTTTTTATTCCCTTTTCGCTAATAATGTTGAAAAAGCAAAATTGAGAGGCCTTCTTGCGCACACATTTCCTGGGGAGTCTTGCTCTGATTAAGGGTTAGTATGAGGAACCAACTCAGCCAGCTTAAAAGGGTGGCACATAGATCTTATAAGTCGCAATATCAATCAATCAAATCAATCAACTAAATCTTAATTTTTCCGGTCTACCACTAGAGACTTGTCAATATACAAATTTAGATCGCTCATGTAAACTGTTATTAAATGAGTTTACTTTGGCGGGTGATAAATCAAAAGATCAGTACCGACCCATTTAACCATAAATAAAAAAGAAATTTAAAATTTGATACAGCACTGAAATACAAGATGAAAGAAAGGTAACCTCAAAAGACATGACATCAAGAAGTTCTAGTTTGAAATATATATAGGTATTTCAATTTGTCTTGCAAATTGCTTTAACAGCAACATTAACCTAATGATCCATACCGAAACTTCTTGATACATCGAATCATACATTATTCATCGAAAACCACAACTATGTATAAACTTTTTGCAAACTCTACTCAACTATGTATGTAGTAATTGAAACTGGGTCTGGAAAATGCATAGCCAACATAGTAAGAGACTTCGTTGACTTTCCAAGATATGCCATAGTCACAAACTATAACTTTGTTAAAAACTACAATATACATCTCAGTAGTAAAAAGATGAGGTAGGTGAATCGAACCGCTACTCATTTAAAGAACATACCATCAAATGGTATACAGACGGGTCGAGAACAGCAGAAGATACAGGCGTCTTTGGGCCTAGTACTAAGCTCTCCATACCAATAGGTCCATCCCCAAGTATCTTTCAAGCTAAGGTTAATGCCATTGTAAAATGTGCAAAAATAAACCTCCTGATAGTCAAGCTGTCCTAAAGCACTTAAAACCTACGAAACCAACTCCAAACTAGTAGGGGGTGTATAGGAAAACTTAACGAACTTGGCAAAATAAACAAAGTCACTCTCCACTGGGTACCCGGGCACGTTGGTGTCCAGGGGAACGTGGAGGCGGACTCTTTAGCAAAAGTGGGTGCAAGTTTCCCTTTACTGGAACCCGAACGGTGAAACGTTATTAAAAATAAAATAAAACTAGACGTGGAGATCAGGAGAGCAAAAAACTGGGCAGAACTATGAAAACTGAGACAGGCTAAAATGCTTCTCGGGAACTATAACAAAGAGCGTTTCAAATCCTGTATCAGTCTAAGTAGGAACAAGCTCAGTAGATAATCACTGGTCTCCTCACGGGCCACTGTAAGTTAAAATGGCACCTAAACATGTTGGGCCTATTAAATAGTGCAACATGTAGATTCTGTAACAAGAAGAAAAACCAGATCACATTCTGGGCAGTTACAATGCACTAATGCAGCTAAGATTCAAACACTTGGGTTGCTACCAGGTCGAAGAGGAAAAATTACACTCTATGAAAATACCCCAAAAAATTACACTCTATGAAAATACCCCAAATTTCCTGAAAGGAATTAATTTAGTGGAGGATCTATAACATGAGCAACTAACTCAGCTAGCCTAAAAGTGGGGCACAATAGGTCTTATAGGTCGCAGTCCATCTTATACCCCAATATCAATCAATCAAATACTTTTTTAGACGAGGCCAAATATCTGAGTCTTATTTTGGATAGAAAATTGAATTGGAAAGCAATTATACAAGAAAGAATAAGAAAAGCCACAGTCTTTTTTTTACTGCAAAAAAGCTTTCGGGAATAAATTGCGATTGTTCCCAAAAATAACTCAATGTCTATTGCAAAGCGGTCATCAAAACTATTCTTACATGCGGGATGGAAGTTTGGTGGACTGTTTTGGAAAAAGTAATATATCTGTCTTCCTAATGACTGCAGCGTGTTTCGAGCGGAAATTATGGCGATCAAAGAGGTATTAACTTGGCTCAAAGAAAACGAGATATCTACATCGTTAGCTAATTTTTCTAAAAACTCCGTAAATGCCCGCGATTGTTGATCATCTCTCATGGAGATGTCGGAACAGTTTAACATTCACTACTTTTGGGTGCCACAGAGACTTTCTAGGAAACTTCGAATGGAACTATAATACCAATTTTACCTAATAAAGTTAACATTGGTTTACCAATCGCAAGGTGGTAAAGAAAGAAGCTATAGAGCCAAAAAAATTGGAAAAATCCTTGACAAATAAGTGGTTTAAGTGAGTCAATTGTTTTCCTGATTGCTATTTCTTACTAACGTAACCTAATTAAAAAAAAAAGTTTTTTATTATCAATTTTACACATTTGTGCCAATGCAAAATTCTGAGGTTGAGACTTTACAAAAAAAAAAAAAAAATAAAATAAAACTATTTATGACATCAAACCAATTTAGTTGTTAAGAAACCAAGAATTTTTAATAACTTGTATTTTGTTTACCAAAATAGCTACTAAGAAAGTAGGAGGTTGTTTTTTTATTTGGACACCTTAGAATTGAGATTGTTTTGCTTTTGTGAAAAAAACTTTAGCTTGAGCTTATAGTGGTCTTGCTTTTTTATTGAAATACCCAAAACCTTCTATTCACGAGTATAAGAAATTTTTTTTAAATAGATTTTAAATAATTTTAACATTTAATGCCCTTTTATGGAATAATACTCTCACGTTTTGTTCTTATTTTTTAACATAAATTATTGTACTTATTATTATTTGTCTAATTCTTTTTTTTTTTTTTTTGTTTAAGCTCGTAGTTTTTTAACAAACTTTTCTTAAAATATCTGTAACAATGTTTTGTTGCAAGTCACATTTTTTTTTATTTTACTCTCATATTGCAACTTTTTTTTGTTTTTAATTTTATTTTCTTTCGATAAAATCATCACAGATTTTTTTAAATTATGTATTTTTTATTATTATTTAACTAATGTTTTGTAAAATATGTTTTTTTTAATTCATAGTATAGTCACTTGGGCTATTTAAATTTTTGTCTTTGTAAATGAGTATAAATATGAAACAGAAGAAGGAAAAAAAAAAACATTTGATAATAAATTGGATTTAAAATTAATCACACTACAATAATAGTCAAGGGAGGGTTCAATAATAATAATTATTAATCAGAAATCATTCTTACTCGTAATTACTACTGAGGGTAAGAATGAAAAAGGCAAAGATCAACAAGGACAGAATTGGTAGGAAATAATTAAATATCAAAGTTACTATTATCCAGTCCCGTGTTTCCCGTTCTCGAACAGACCCTTCTTAAAGAACGGCGAGAGATTTGCTAATGTGACACGAGTTATACCAGGTCCAGCGGGGCCCTCGTATATGGGACTTTGTGGAATGCGTGCACAAACAACAATCAGTCGTCGAACATAGAGTTCTAGTAGACGTCTTCGATGTTTAGCAACTGATTCACTGTTCGAGGAGAATATTTCACGACGCGGAAATGAAAGAGCACCAATCTGTTGAAATATCAATCAATTTTATATCAATCAATATTATTATTATTAATTATTAATATTAAACAAAAGTAAAAAAAAAAAAAACTTAAATACTTACCTTTGATCCATAACAGTGTTTCATTGTTAAGTGCAATTCCCTAAAACGACTATAACGCCTGAGAATGTTCAATTTGCCATCGGGAAGAATAATTCGGATTTCGTATTCGTAGTGTGTTTGCTTTCCAGCACCTCGGATAACAAAACTAGGTATCGAAATGAATTGATCCGGTTCGTGAGCTAAAAATAAAAATAATTATTTAAGTAAAAAATTATTCAATCTATCAAAAAAAAAATATCTAGGATTTTCTGACGATATCTTTATGATGGGAAGAACCAACCCAGCCTAAAGCTGTTATTGGTACGTTTGCAATCATGATTTCTATCACAATACGTGGTGAGAATGTGACTACTGGCAAATTTAACTTCGATCTGATTAAATAATCTATCTATCTGATAACATCTGTAAACTGGGTGAATAACATCAGTTTAAAAAGTTTAGAATGGGTAGAATACGTAGAGCGAAAGAATATATCGACGTTCCATTCAAACAAATGTTCCCTGGTGCACTTAATAGACCAATATAATCCATAGAGTCATATAGTCCATAGAGACACTTGAGACAAAAATTCATAAATTGAATAGTCAGAATGCAAACGATTGCCAAGTGCAGGGCAAGGCTGAATTTGGGGGCTCTTTTTCTATTAATTTTTTTTTTTTTTTTAAGAAAATGTTTGAAGAATTTGTAGTTTTGAGTAATCGCCGTTTAAGAGAGATTTAGAAAAAAAATCTAAAGCTAACTTCTAAACTAATGATAATGACGCTAGATGAATGCTGATAGCACCAAAATTTATCTTGTCATTTGACACTTTTATCCGCTGGAAAAAATTTAAAAAAATAAAAAATGGTAAGATAAATGAAAAAGGTATAAAAGATCTTTTTTTGTATTATAATCTGCTTCTTACAAGAATATGTCCATTTGAGTATAATAGCTGCTTAATAAGTTACAAAATTATAAATAAAAACGAATTTTAAATTCTTCTCTCAATCTTAAGACACGAATATCTCTATTAGGGTGGAGTAAAAAACAAAGTTGTTTTATTTTTTTGATATACATAGCTAGGATGGGTGCCATTTGGAACTTAAATAACTGCAAAAAAGTTTCAGATCGATCAAAGAAATTTTAGAGGGTTCACAAGTCACTTGAAAAAAATCAAAAAACCCTAAAGCTTATGGAGTTTTTTGAGTTTTTATTGTTTTACTGAGTTTTTTTGATTTGAAAAACATGTACATTATTATTTATTTATATAAGTTTTTGGTGAACGGGCTTCAGGTCAAATGAAACAAATATCTTCTTTTTTTGTCAGAACGTTTCGTCGTTTAACTTTATACTGTGTAGTTGTAAGAAGTTTATTATTTAATTTTAATGTAACAATAATTTTTAAACCATTTTTCACCTGATGATGTCCATATACATGGACGAAACGTTCTGACAAAAAAGAATATATTTGTTTCATTTGACCTGAAGCCCGTTCACCAAAAACTTACATAAGTACAAAAAAGGTCACCAATATCAATAGATATTATTATTTATTGTTCAATTTTCATTAAAAATTGATATTTTATTGACTTACTGCAAGAATCCATAAGCGGCGAGCACCCCCAACCCCCATGATCCAGGCAGGTAAAAACAAAAATAAATAAATTTCTTAGACAAAAATAGTTTTGGTTTTTTGTTAATTTCTCGAAAATTTCAAGATGTTTTTGGATGGGGTTTTCTGTTTTTGTTCAAAAAATAAGACCATCGAATTTTAAAAACTTAATTAGTACATAAAATTTTGAAAAAAATTTGTTCGAAATTCTTTTTCAAAATTTGGATTTTAAAAATTAAATTTTCAAAAGCTGTGCCAGAAAATGGCCATTTCAAAATTTGAAAATAATATTTTTTGTAAAAGACGAGGTTTTTGGCTTTACAAAGAGGTATAGCACGTTATTGAAAGTGTAACCGTTGGTTTTTAATATTTTTTTTTCCAAATCAAGTAATTTTTTTTTAAACTGCCCCTCCCCGCTAAACAAAGGGGAATAGACTCCCCTCCCATACGATTTTTTTCTTGTCTCGACCAAACATACATGGTCTAGCTTTTTGGCAAATTGTTCCTAACTTTACTTCCAACAAGCATGTACATTTTCAAGGGCGAACCCTCAAGATATTTTTTGATCGGGCTGAGATTTGTTATGCTTAGAAGAAAAAAAAAATAAAACGCAGTTTCACTCCACCCTAATCTCTATTCTTAAAATTTTAGCGCTCTGAAGTATAAATACATTTTTTTTTCTAGGAATGACTAGGGCCACCGGCAATTGTCGGGCAAGCCTAAAATGGAAAGACCCATAATTTGTATCTCTTCTGTTCTTGGTGATTCATGTCCTAAAGATATTAGGTGAAAATAATAAAGCTTAGTCAACATTAGATCTATTTGGTTTGATATTTTTTCATACTAACAGATTTCTTCCCTACATAATCGTCTTGAAAATCGTAGTGGACCCCGGTTTAGTAGCCCAGCTATGTACGCCCTTGGGTTAATACCATATCAGGAGACCTCCAGGCTAACAGATTGATGTAGATTTTAACAACAACAATTTTCCAAAAAGTCTGGTACTTTTTCAGATTGGATTAATCTACGTATAAATCATACATATATTTAAAATAAAATTAACTTACGATATTCCCGCATTGAAGGACAGGACATCGTCATGCTAGGTACATACGACGATGTCTCCATTGATTGGGTCATGGCGTTCGAGCAACTTCCATCATCATAAGTGATTTCCTCATCATTACAGCACTCCAAATGACTTCTTCCACTTAAACTCAGTTCCTTTTCAATTTTAACATATCGCCTTTGTAATTCCTGCAATTGGGCAATCTGACTATCCAATTGTGACTTATCTGCATCCATTTCCAAGTTCTTCATAATAAGAGCTTTTTGAGCAGCAATTTTCCTTCGCAACGCATGCATTGAACAATAGGATTTCGATATATCTGAACTTCTACCCGTTTCACATGAGGAACATGAAGCAGTATCATCGTCGCTAACACTTTTTGTCCCACCAATAGAGCTAGTTGGACTGGTCACAACTATTGGAATGCCATTAGGAACTCTTATCGATTCTAGACATACACCACTGTCGCTCATAATTGGATTGGGATGGACAGGCGCTAAGCTATTGCTATTGCTATCGCCGCTGCTGCTGTTGCCGCCATTGCCAATTGTGCTACTCGACGATGGTAATTTATCGGGGAAATTCGATGAAGACGACGAGGTTGTTGGGAGATCATTTTGAATTGGCGATACAGAGCTTATTGTATGGAAGGTATCACAAGTTTCATAAGTATCAGAATTTGAGAATTCATCTTGGTCGGTTTGTGCATCGCTATTAGTCATTTTATTTAAGTTTAGTTTTAAACTGAAATAAAAACAAAAATGAATTTTAAGAATAAAATGTGAATCAAGTGATAGAAGGAAACTTACGATGACTTTTTCGATTTTATTTCAGTCTTTTCACGTCCTTGTGAATTAAGTTCTTGCAATTCTTGGTCCAATTGCATAATTTCTTCATCGATCTTTGCAATCTTATTTGTGCCAGCATTTAAGACTTTTTCTTTATCGGTGATTTGTTCTTCTAATTTTTTAACATCTTCATTCTGTAAAAAAAATATAGTTTATACAAATAAACAACTGAGAAAGTAAGGGGATAATTATTATTTATGTCGAGGAAAATGAGTTCATATTTACTAGAAAGATCTAAGTAATGTAAATTCCAAGTGGAAGAAATCCTTAAACAATATAACTCAACTATCGATTTCACGTTTTATTCTCTTAATTTGTGATGAGTGATTTTGAGTGAGTCTTTCTTATGCAAATAAATTTAAATTGGAAATTTTATAAATTCATTTTGTATTTCAAGTCATATAAAAAATTGGTATATTTTTATAATGATAATAATTATATTGTTAATACATATGTAAATACTCGAGGTATAATTTTGTGAGTAAACAAAATATATTTGTAATTATAATATTAAGTTAAGTTGGTTTTATGTGATTTTGGCCAAAAAAAAGTACAGTGAAAACTCTAAAAAGCGAACACTCATGCTCACCAAATTTTTGTCCGGATATGAGAACCGTCGGTTAAAGGAAATGCAGAAAAGAAGGAAATGGCTTGTCGAATAATGAAGCACGATGAGAAAAGGGATGTATGTAAAGGATACATACATCAACTGCATTGTGAAACTAACTCGGGATATCGTCTTATAAGCTCACAACATAAACATCGTTTTACCCACTGATTATTGAAAATTTTCTAATGTTTTTCAAAGAAAATATTAATCGACACATAAGGGGCTTTAACGTTCTACAAAAAGCCCTTCACATCAAATTGATTGCATTAACCGTTTAGAAGATATTCGTATCCAAACCAATGCTCACTGATTTCAATAGTTTTCTTATGACCCGTATGCATTGCGATTTGGATACGAATATCTTCTAAACGATTACGATTTTTGGACCTCAAATATCTATTAAACGGTTATAAAATAAAATCGATTCATGAAAAATGATTTTTTTTTGGGTAAAAGCTTGATGTACATAAAAATGGAAAATTTCGAAGCGGAGGACCTTCCCATCAATATAAAGAGCTCAAGTTTGGTGAGTATATATATTATAAAGGTGTCTAGCAATCGATTTTTCGGAGTATAAAATCAAAAAAAAAAGAGTTGATTTTTTGACCCACCCAAATGGTGTTGCTGTAGATCAGTGCAACTGTAAAAGTTGAAACATGCATAAATAAAATGTATTGTGCAATGGGTAATGGCAATGGGTAAATGGGTAACTGAACCTGTTGCTGTAACTTGATGTGTAGTACAAGTTGGTCTATAAAATTGACATTTCCTCCGCCGAAGCGGATATTTGTCCCATTTCATACGAATCAGAGTTTTTACTTGTCGGAAGCACACCTCGAAGCATAATTCGTAGGAAATCGAAAAATTTTCTGCTCCGAAAGATACCTCGCTAGGGCCGCAAATCTAGCAGTACCAAAGTTGTATGGGATGGCACTCCATATCAATAAGTAAGCGCAAATCAACAACAACTTTAAGAAGAGCTGTTAAACAATTATATTTTGGTCTGAAACCCGCCTGATAAGGAGTAAAAAGTTTGCAGCTATAGGTTTGTATTGCTTACAATTCGATAAATAGGTTTTAGGGCCTCGACCCAGTAAAGGCTAAGCACATTGTTATTACGCTACGAAAAAGGGTCGGTATGCTGAAAGAAATATCAGGATTTTATTCGACAGATAGGTTAGCGCAAGATCAAAACTCATGAAACCTACAGACCAGTGCTTACTGGATCGCAGAACTAGATGATTAACATTTATCCTACCTATGAACCTGTACATTACGTACTACAGGTTCATAGTAATAGAATTAATCGTTATAACCTATATGTAGTTGGGCAGTCTTCCGATTAGAAGACCTTGTTTGTAAAACATTTCTCTTGGAATTTTCATTTAAAATATAACTGAATTGCATACCTATTTTAATAATAAGCAATGCATAAAATTGCAATTCTATAATCGGTTTAGTCAACTTACATTTTTCTTAACTGTATCTTTAACAAATTGAGCAGAATCCAAAGATTCAACAGCTTGCAACAATAAATCATCAGAAAGTTGTGTACATTCTGTAATTTTTATTCCAACCTGCAAATAGAAAAAAAAAGTTAGAAATATGGATAAAAAATCAAATACAACTAAATAACAATTATACACCCACAAATATAAACAAAAAAACGATTTAATGAACTGAAATAGTTAAATTGGAAATTAAATAAATAAAAACCAACCTCGTCTAGCTTGCCATAGTCTTGCAACTCTTGTAATTCTTTGGCTACATACTCAGAAAAATCTCGTTTCTTTGAGTCGAGCTGGGTTTGAAATGTCGATATTTGTCTACAAACGATATCAATCTGAACAAAATAAATTAAAAAAAAAAAAAAAAATAAAGAAAATATGTATAAACAAAAGGAAATTAGGTTATAATCTAAAACATAAATTACACATTTAAATAGAGACACTTAAAAGGCGAACATACATTCATATGATTTTGCTAAACGACAACAACAAAGCTTACCTGAACTTTCTCATTGTTCTTCTCCCACAGCAACATATCTTTACGAGCCAAAAGCTCTCTTTCCCGACAAAGTAGCAACTCAGAACTATCCATTTCTTCTTTCTCCAGCCGACGAAGTTCGTCGGTAAGTTTACGTACTTTAGTCTTGTATTGCTCATACATTTGAACACGTTCCTACAATAAAAATAATCAAACTCTTACAAAGTTATTGGAATAAAAAAATCTACAACTAACAATATTAAGTTGTTTAAGAGCATTCTCAATGGTTTCTAAAATTTTTCTATTCTCATCCTGCAGCTCGGGGTCCTCCCGGGACGTCAGAGTATTCGGATGGTATTGTTTGTTCCTTTTGTTTGGAGTTGACGTCAGACTATTAGGCAAATCATCTTCTCCATAGAAACTACTACTAAGCAGATTCTCTCGAGACGTTGTTATCAGCTGCAATCTTGACATATCCAAATGAGATCGAGACAAATCATTGCGCAGCTTTGCTGCCTCAGCTGGATTATTAAATCGAAATATATTCGTCCGACCAAGTAAGATGATATCACCTTGTGAAATACTTGTTGGTTGATCTATGAGATGAGCATTTAGCCAACATTGAGAAAACGGTCGAGGATGAAGTGTCACATTGCCATCACACAAAATAATGCTACAATGCTGCGGTTGAATACCATCACCCGTTAGGACAATATCTTGAGGAATTTCACACTCAACTGTCCCAATGAGAGTTTCACCTTCCTGCAAAATATAAAATACGTGCAATTAAAAGGAATCAGCGCCTAACCACACAAAACACAATACCTTTAAGCTATACAATGTTACACCAGTTGTTATGTCATTATGTATTCCAATCAAGTGGGGCATTTCAGAGTCCAAGACCACACCGACACCAGACTTGCGTAACCCCAATGATTTTTGTTCTTGCAATATCGACTGCGCCTCTTTCCACTTTTCTGTCCATTCTTCGGTAAGAACCTTTTCTTGTGCCTCTTTCTTAAGAAGATCTTCTAGCATTTTCGATGAAGGTGTGATAGAGTTCTATAGAAATATGTGAGTGTTTAATAATATATATGTCACATGTCACGCGAAGCCATATATACTTACAATATCACCACTCAACATCGACTTTAGTTTATTAATCTCTTCCCTAAGCTCACGAATAAGTTTCACATTTGTATCTTCATTTATTGTAGGCTTGTTGATGATGTTCTTTGCCCGATTGGCATACCGCAACGTACTCAGTGTTTCGCTATAATTGCAGTCAGCCGGTGATAATGCGGCAATCATGATGGTCTTACTATTGCCACCTAAACTGTCTTTAAGCAACCATGTTAGATTCGAGTCACGATAGGGTATGTAGAGAACTCGTTTGGAATTGTCATTTTTGCTTGTTTGTTCGGCAAGCAATGAAATGACTTTGCCCAGAGTAACCAATGATTTGTTTATGTGAGCGCCTTCTTTAAGTCGTTGACCAGTTGCTCCAGTAGCATCTGCTCGTTCACTAATAAATTTTAAAAAATTTGTTTTTTAAATATTGCAACATTTTTTACGAGGAAATAAAAAAAAGATTTTTGTCTATTATACCTGCCTGCCAAATCGACCAAGTGAATCTTTGAGACAGTTTCACTTGGTTTGTCATTCATGAAAACAGCTTGCACAAAGGTTATCGTAAATATTGCATGACTTCGACTACTTGTATCGTTCATGTTTGTGCTGGCTGTTGTTCGTTGTACATTTCCTCGAGATATACATTCCTTAGAAGAAAAAAATAAGTTCAAGAATAAAATTTGTAAAAATGTAAGAAGGAATTTAAATATTACCAAAATTTCATCAAAATCTGAGACTGCATGTTGTGATAGATTATCAACATATGGTCCAATATTTGGATGTTCACGTACTTTCAAGCTGTGTCCTCTGTTATGTGGGCCAAGTAGATCTTTAACTTGTTCATTATAGATTTCCAAATAGCTGGCTTGTGTCTTGTAACCTGTGCCAGATTCTTGGCCTACTTTTATTCGTAAGAAAAGTTCTTCACAAATTCTAGGAATTAGCCCTGGGTTATCGCGTTTTCCCATCATTGTAAATGTTTTGCCGCTGCCTGTTTGGCCATAGGCAAAAACACAAGCATTGTAACCTAAGGAATTACATTTTAAAGAAAAAGAAGAAAAAAAAAATATTGATAAGTCATGTTGATAGTGTCTTTTTTTATTTGTTTTACAAGAATTCCTCCAAACGCATTTTAAGTGAGGTAGGAAAATGAAAGTGTAGGTACGTTAGCTTTCTTTGACTTTTACTTTCCCTTTTAAAAATAAACAATCTCCTAAGGCTGGATGGATTATTTGATGCTAACGTCTATTTTATTTAAAATGATGTGAGATGGGTTTTATTTTATAGCATTGAAGGGTAAATGCGGCGTGCGAGCATAAATATTTAACAGACCGAACAACGAGATGATATCTTATTACAAATCAAAATGGAAAAACACATCAACAGTATCTTTATTGTGGATACAATACAAAAAAAAATTATGACATACTTTCATCAGTAAAGACAGTCAGAATTTCCCTAAAGTAAAAGGGAAGTGTTAAAAAAGTATTATTACTTTTTAAAGAATAAAAATATGTAAATAAAAATAAAAAAATTCGGATAATTTTGTGTTAACTATCATAAATAGCTTGTAGCATGTCTCACTTACATATAAAGTTTAACATGAAAAGTTTTTAGTTTGTAAAGAATAGTTATAACTGGTAATTTTTCTTGAGACATAAAAATGACGTAAATAATTCAAATTTACTAAACCTCTTGTAAAGTTTCAACAAGTGGGAAGATGGAAGTAAAAAAAAATGGCACGAAAGTAAAACAGTAAAAAAAAAAAAAAAAAAAAACAATTAGAAATAAATGTTTTTCTGTTGAAAACAAAATAAATGACACATGTGTGTTGTAAAAACTTGCTCGTAAAAATAAATAAAATGCACGACTTTGTCGCACGAACTTGCTCTTCGAACTCAAGACTTTTTATACATCTACAAGTTTGGTAAATGTACATAATTTATGTATACCAAAAAAATTGTAATAAAAACATAAATTTCGTTCTTCAAATAAAAAAAACAACTCTTTAAATGCAATTGAACTCAAAAAAAGTATGCAGTTTAGTTTGTTTTATTCAATTGCATTTTTAGAAAAAAAAAAATCAAAATCGTTATAGCCGTTTTTTTAAACCAATTTTTTGAAAACAAAATTTAAAAATAAAGTTGGTATGCCATTTTGTAGAAACTTCTAATCAACACCTAAAACCAAAATTTCAAAAAAATTTAAGGTCCCGTTTTCGGAAATTTAATTCTTCAAAATAAAATTTTTAAAAAAATATTTTAAAGAATCCAAAAATTTACTTTTTGAATAAATGATTTTGCATAAAAAAAATCGTTGAAACTGAACCAGGGATATGGAAGATAGTCAAAAATTAAAAAAAAAAAAAAACGGTTAATAACGACTTTTGAAAAAAGTTTTTTCATTAAAAACTAGATATTACTTGTTTTTATTTTCATCAAAATTTTATGAGCCGTTTTTGAGAAAAATTAACTTTTCCAAAATTGGTATATGACAGTTACCGTTATTTTTAAATCAAAAAAATTAATTCCAAAAAGCTCCTTGTACAGACTAACAGACATCCTGACAGACTGACATACAGACGGACTACTTTTTCGCATTCTCTATCATCGTAATACCATAAACAGCTTCTGCTATTCGATTCACGTGGAAGTCTTAAATAAGAAGCCATTAAATGGGGGTTAACATTAAAACAAAGCAAATTTTTTTCTATAAAATCTCTAAGACAGATGGACACAATGCTTTGCTTTTTGAAATTTAAAGGTTTTTTAAAGCCAGTTTGACGTGATAAAGGGATAAAATCTATCGATTCACGTGAAACGAATAGCAAAATAGGGCTGATAATATTTTTTTTTAATACAACCACTGTATTAAAATTCCACCTAGAGCTTGTGGAATAGGCCATTTTGATGCAACTTTCGTTTTTCAAATAAAAAACAGGCTCAATATTTTCGAAAATATGAAGAAAATAGTCTCTCAAAAAATGAGCTCTTAATATTAATATTTAGAGGTGCCTTTTTCTAATTTTCTATTTTCCATATAAATAATATGGGAAAAAAATCATTTTTTTCCAATTTTTCTAACTTTACAATAAGGCATTGTAAAAATTAACTGTAATATTATTCTTATAGTAAATTGAGCGCTCTACAAAATATCTTTTAGAAATTTTTTCATAGAGTGAACCCATTTGAAGTTATTCAAACTTAAAGTTCAAAATAAATGAAATTATGACTTTTTTGGGTAAACTAATACTGATTGATTGAACTTTTTTTTTGCCACAAGAACCAAGATAGATGGCACAGCCTATTGTAGAAGTATGTAAAAGATCGTAATGGGAAAGAAATATTAGTTGAAATCTGTGGTCTATGCCAGGTAGGTGTCAAGCTGTTTTGCAAATTGTACCAATTTGGCTAAATACTAAGCACATATATAAAGTATTAAAAACAGAAACATTGAAAAACTAGTAAAAATTTTGATCATTTTCCAGGGAACTAAATCAGTGTCCTTATAAATTTGATCAAGTGAAAAAGATTACATTTTGATTTTTTTATTTTTTTTTTTTGTACAATTTATTTTTAGAAATTCTAAGACATTTTATAACCTTCACTGTCCTTAAAGATATATATATATAAGTCCTTATGAGGACCCAAAACATTTTTTTTTTTTTCAATTTGACATTAAATTTTGAATTTAAATATGTATAACATACCTTCAAATGCACAGTCGACAACATCGGTTCCAAGATCTTTGTAGACTTGTTCTTGTGTTGCAAAATGACTGTCATTTTGATCAAATGACCAATATGAATAATCAAATGTAAAATCAAAATGATTTTCACGTCCGGCATCGCGTGTTGTTAGTGTTCTTGGTTTATATAGTCGAGTTTTGTTACCTTCAATTTCAACAATCGAAAGAGCATCCATGTCAATTTCTCTGCAAATACAAAGCAAAAATAAATTAAATTAAATTGTGTAATTTTCGTTTTTATTTTAAAAGGCTAGTTTTTAAATTAGTGAGGCGGCTTAGCATTAAAGAAAGCTCAATTGTGCACTTTATGATAAAAGCATGAAATTTACATCATTGGAAGTACTCAATATAAGAGTTATTTTGAGACATTGGTCCACCTTGTATTCCATCCGGAAGGGTAGATACAAGAGTTTTTCTGTGTTGCAATCGCATTGCTGCATATCATAGTATAGGCAATGAAACATTTGCATTAATATGATACATGATTTCGAGGTATTTTTTAGCGCCCGATCGATAAAAATTGATACCAAAACGTCTCGGTAATCTCACCGAATTTTTAAAGCTATTTCAAATCATGCCTGATTCAATATTTCCTAAACAGTTTATGTAAATAAAAGTTTTTGTAAATAAAAATAAAATGAATAGAATTTTTTTTCGTCGTTTGCAATGTTATTGGTTATAGGTTTAATTCCTAAAATTAAACGGCAGCATTGTCATGTCCGTATTTCCAATAGAAAAAAATTGTAATTTATCTAATGAATAAAGGAAGAATCTAATCTAATCTAATTCCTAAAAACCTGATTTAAATTGTAAAGTGCAAAAGGGGAAACTTTTAATTTTTGGTGAAACACTTTGCTTTAGGTTACGCAAGGTAGAAATGGCTGTCAGGAAAACGACCGATACACTTAGACCACTTATAACTTATTGGTCTATTGTGATACAATGATTTTGCAAGGAGCTTTCTCACTAATTAAACCAGTTGGAGCTTTAAATAAAGCGGTGCAGGTTAAAGATGTCAGTATTGATTACCTAGTTCACTAGTAACTTCTAAAAAGAAAATTGGTATTTTAGAGTTCCATAAGTCCCGTCACCTAAAAGAGGTGAAAGTTAAACTGTTCTGACATATCCATGAGAGATGATCGACAGTCGCGGGCAATTACGGAGTTTGTGGAAACAGAACGATTTGAGGGGGCTTGGCTTTCAGAAAAGATTCGGATATCCGCATACCACTTTTGGCCCTTAATTGAATATGCTAGCCAAGTCTGGTCTCCGTATCACCAAGTCCACATAAAAAGAAATTAATCAATACAGCGCAGATTCCTTCGTTTTGCCTTAAGAGGTCTTCCGTGGTTTGACCATTTCAACCTGCCCCCATATCAAGAACGGTTGCGACTCATTAATTTACAATCTCTAGAAAAACGTCGCGAAGTTGCCGATGTTATTTTCATACACCAAATTTTATCTAATGTAATTGAAAGCTCCACCCTCCTTGAGCAAATTAGGGTGTTTTCATAAACGTCGGAAATCTGCGTCGGTCCAATCGTCTTTCTGCTTTGCTGCATTAATGAACACACCAATTCTGCAGAATAATTGCAGGCCTGCGTTTGTACAATTTTCAGCAGTCACTGAGTGTTCATAAACGTCAGAAAAAAAATATAAAAAAATTACCATAGAATGAGTTTTGTTTAAGCGAAAAAAATTTCTTTTTCAGTTCCCGAAAATATTGTTTTTAATAACACGAAAAATTTGTAAACCGTGTAACATTAGGGTGCCTAAAAAAAAAATACTTTCTTCTAAAAAAAAAATAAAAACACCGAGTAGTTCACATTTAAAACAAATTATCTATGGAAAAAATATTTTTAATTAGGGTGTTCAAGAAAGTTTTTTTATGCGTTTGAAAAAAAAAAAATGATTTTTAGTGCACAGAAAATTTGTTAAATGCGTTTTTGCTATAGTAATATTAAATTCATGCCAAATTAATTAAATTGAATTTGGTTGAATTCCAAGCGTAAATGTTAAATACCTATACCATTTTCTGAGCCCCCTAATTCGAAAATACCTACCCCAATTTTACATTATACACTCCTGCTCAAATTTAACGCACATCATATTTATTTTACAGAAAATTCCTACTATTACTTTGTCTTACAGTATCGTGGTTATTTTCTCAAATAAGACAGGAGTGATCTTAAATTGAAGGTATGGAGTAAAATGTTTGTGGGGAAGATTTGGAGAGATATGCTGAAGTCTATCTGTCAACCCGCTAACCTTTTAGAGATGAGTCATAAATTTTCATGAAGTAAACTCTGCTTTACAACACCTACGGAGTAAGTGAGCTCTCCTAGACCTACTTTAAATACGAAAAAATACTTGACTGATATCCTCGAACACCATGCGGTTCCAATCACCCCTAGATTTGGTCCACAGATCAGTCTGATGCACGATAATGCATGCCAGAGTGGTTTGAAAATTTCTTCAAGATTAAAATATGCCAACCTTGAATTGACCACACAGATATTCGGATTTGAATTCAATAGAACATGTCTAGGAAATGTTGAAAAAAGTGCATTTGCGGCCGAAATCCACCTCCAAGCATTCTTGATCCACAGAAAATTGGAGTGAAAGAAAAGTTACAATAAAACCTTCAAATGTTAATTCGTGGAATGAATAGATGACTCCAAGTTGTCATAAGCGCTAGAGGAGACAATGCCAAGTATTGAATAAAATTATTGGAAAGAACTGTCACGTGCTTCCATTTTTAAAATTTTTTTTTCTTAAAAAACAAAAATTATTTTAATATCAGTTTTCAGACCTTAAATTGCTAAATTTGGTTCATCTTTTTTTTGGTTGATAATACTGTTGCAGTTTAGCATTTTTCTGACTTGCTTAATAATAACCAAACACAAAAAAATACAACAAATAATTTAAAAGCCATTTTAAATAAGATGTAGGGGTATGACTAAAGAAGAAAAAAGTGTGCGTTAATTTTGAGCAGGAGTGTATTTCATAAACCATGTTTTACAAACTTTCTCTGCAGTGAAAAATAATTTTTTTTTGTAATTAATTAAAAAAAAAAATTTGAACCACCCTAATGGAAAAATTTTTTTTTCTTCGATAATTTGGTCAAAACAATATCAACGTTGATTTTTTTTTTGATGATTCAAGCATTTGTAGAAGATAACATTTTTTAGAGCCACCCTAATAAGAAAAAAATTAATATAAACTCCTTTTCTCAAAAAACACGATTTCGAAATTTTCTGTCATTAAAATTTAAATTTTTCGAAAAATGAAAAAAGAAACATTTTTTGCACCACCCTAATTAATATGTTTTCTTTTCATTTTTTTTTAACAATATTTACATTTATTAACAAAAAAAATCGAATCAAGAGTCAAATAAATTTCTTTTTGAGTTCTGCAGCAATAAAATTTTGGCTGCGCAATCTGCCCGATGTTGACGACATGCTGACGTTTATGAACAGCAGAACTGCAGTTGGACTAAGTTAGTCCGATCGCAGATCTGACTTTATGAACACGACTAACGCAGGCCTAAGTTAGGCAGACGTTTATGAAAACACCCTTAGTTTTAATTAATTCCTACTCTCTCAGAACGACCCCGCAATTTCATCAAGCTCTTCATAGAATTGATTATGGCAAAAATGAACCTATTACGAGAATGTTAAGGAATGTTAATAAAAATTGTTATATCTTTGATTGCACTAACAGCAAGATCACACAAAAAAACCTCCTATATAGTATTTTATAGCTCTCTTGGACCTTAGTATTAGTAAAAAGTAAAAGAGAAACTGAAACTGGACTTTTTTCTACACTTTTTTTAATTTTTTAATATTTTTCTTCAATTAATACTTCATTTTTATTTTTTTCTATTTAGTGGAATGCTTTCGCATGATCCTATATAGATATTTACTTTTTACATTTTGTAACTGCTTGTAATAAATAAGCAGCCCCGCTCTTATCTCGTGTTTTTTTTCCTCAAAGTGCCATCATACTCGGTGTAAATGGACCCCAGCGCGTGTGGTATTGGGGGGGGGGGGGGGAAAGAGGCGTGGGATAAATTAATTTAATTTATATATCACGTTTTTTTTGTCAGCTTTTTAATCGCCATTTTTTACTTGCGATATAGGTACTATATATCAAGTTATGCATTCGTACAAAAAAAAAAGTTGAGATAACATTTTTCCATGACATTACGATGGTAGACAATGCCAAAAAAGTGGGTCCCGGAAGTCCGTCTGTCTGTCAGTCTGTCTGTCAGTCTGTCTGTCAGTCTGTCTGTCTGTCTGTCTGTCTGTATAAGGAGCTACAGCCTAAACGTATGGACCGATTAATGTCAAACTTGGTATGTAGCGTTATTTGGCGACTCTCCAGAGGGGTTTTTGGAATTAATTTTTTTGGACCAAAAATAACGGTACTTGTCATATACCGATTATAGTAAAATTGAAATATCTCGAAAACGGCTCTAACGATTTTGTTTAAAAAATTCAAGTGTTAGATTTAAGCTAAGGTCTATCTTCCAATGAAAAATTTTTTTTTTGAGAATCATTATTAACGGTACCTGCCATAGAACCGTTTTTTTTAAATCCGATTATCTCCGAAACTACTTATTCGATTTCAACGAAACTTTTTGTGAAAAAGCATTTATATAATTTTAATATAAGCCAAAAATAAGATTTTGAAAAAAATAATTTTTGGATTTTTAAAAAAATTTTGAAATTTTTTTTTTTGAAAAATCAAATTTTCGAAAACGGGACATTGAATTTTTTTGAAATTTTGTTTTTAGATGTTGATAAGTGATTTCTAAAGAATGGCATACCAATTTTATTTTAAAACTTTTTTTCCAAAAAATTATTTATAAAAAATTAGTTTTTTAAAAAACGGCTCTAACGATTTTGAAATTTTTTTTTCTAAAAATGCATGTTAATATATCAATCAAAACTGCATACTTGTTTTGGAGGGCAATTTAATTTTAGATTTTATTTTATTTTTTTTAAAAAATGAATTTTTTTTTTTCAAATTTCTATATAAAAAGTCTTAAAAATTTAAGCAACTTTAACTCTAAGAGCAAGTTCGTGCGACCCAGTCGTGCATTTTATTTCCGCTTGGAACACGCTGCAGTGACTAGAGAGACAGAAGGAGAGACTAAGATTAAGTCTTTCTGAGTAAACCCTATCACCTACTTGTCATTGGTTTTAGAACCATGAATTAATTCATCTCTCAAAAACTCGGCATTGTCTTATTCTAATCTGTTTGGAATGGTGTTTACTTCGCAGAAAAGTATTATTTTGCAGAGTTGCAAAATGCGTAGTGCAAAGTGGTTGGTGCAAATGGCTCAAGTACTATTAATGTGAAAGTGCTCAGCTCAGGTACTAAATTTTCGTTAGAACCAAGTACCATTGCTAGTATCTATCTAGACCGCGTCCTAAGTTGGCTTAGAATATCGTGCAGAAATTGGCTGTTGGTGTTTTGATTGTTTTTTGATTTATTCTAACGATAAAGGGGTTTTCAGAATTCTAATTTATATTCTTCTGTTTTACTATCTACTATACAATATCATATTGATATATGTACATATCTAACGTACATATGTTAAACCTTAAAGTAATATTTCCAAAAAGGGGCGGTTAAATCGAATTGTGTCACAGTAGGTAGTACCTAGCGAAACTATTTTTTTACTGTTACTTTATTAGCAAAATTTCAAAATTTTCTGCAAAAACAGTACTTGCATCGCAATGATTTCTAAAGCATGTACAAATAAATAGTGTTCTTTTAACAAACACACAGGTTAAACAATAAAAAAAATCAACTAAGTTAATAACTTCTACCTACATTGCGTGACGATATTTTTCTAAAAAAAAAAAAATAATAATAAAAAAAATTCATAATAATTCTCAATGATTACACACTCAGACCAAAAACTAAAACTGACGATTACTCTCTACTCTTAGAGGTGCTGTTTAATGTTTCTACTTTTTTGTTGTTATTGTTCATTTCAGCAAAATAGAAAGTAACAAAACGAAAAAAAAGACACTTATTGTTCATTTTGTGTCGTTCATCATTCTGCCTCTGGGAAACCTAATTTTCAGAAACGCTTTTCTATTACGACGAAAATTAAACAAGAACCTTAAATTTTAAAAATCTAAAAAAAAGACGAGAAAAAAAATTAACTTCAATCTTTTATGATAATGCATGAGTCAACAACACTACAGCCCACAGTAAGACATTTTGGTCTAAAACCTGGCAAAAAAAATTTGCGTACATTTTTCACATCAAATAGGTACCAAACGAAATGACCCACTTGAGTGTTTTTGACTCAAGTTGTTTCATTGAATAGTTTTTGAGAAATTTAGTTTTAAAGATTAAATTTAGAAAAACATGTTTTCATTTTTTAATTGATTTTGTATAAAATTTTGCAATATTATAGACATTTTGTATCATTATTTAATTGTCTGGAAGTTTTTAGTTAAACACTAAAGACCTTATTCTAAAATATATAATATTTTCTAAGAAATAAAAAAAAACTGAAAGCGAAAACGAAAAAAAAGTTTTTTTATCTGCATTTAAATTATTTTATATGCATTCTTTTTAATTTTTTTAACTGAATGCATTATATCTCAAAAATATTGAGTTAAAATTTTAAGTGGATTGGAGAATAATTGACGAAGTTATGATCATTTTAAATATTCCAGTTTTGAAAACTTTAAATCGTTTTCCCCACAACTAACGTTTTCAAAGTCGATGCCCCTCATAACTTCAAAACTACTGCACTGATTCTATTGAAATTTGGAACACAATTTCTGTTTATATTTTAAAAGGTATCCCTGGTGAAATTTTCTCAATAATATAATACATCCAATGAAATAATATCGCACCCTCAGTGCAAAGCAGCGATAAGTCAAAAAACTACATTTTGAAAAAAAAAAACGCTTCTGCAAATTAATGACTCAAATTTTGCTTATAACTAACCATGCGACAGCAATTTTCAGAAACTCTATTGCAAGGGCAATTATGAAAAGTAGCTTAAGCTGTCAAGTGTCAAGAGAAAAAGAAAGAAAAAAAAAAAAAAGAGAGTGGTAAAGAGAAGAAAAAAGCAATTTTAATCATAAGAAACGTTGAGTTAAAATATTATCCTCGCAAGTAGCCAAGAGCCATAATTAGATTGAACCTTAAATAGTTCGAAACTTCATTTAACTATATAAATATCAATTTTATTGATTTGAGAACATAAAAAGGTACAATTTTAATGATTTGCAAAATAAATTGGTTCAAATTAATAAGTTGTTAGTAGGTACTTATTTAACTTCGTCTGAAATATTTTTAAATTTTCTAGTCTTCTTTATTTGGAAGCAAATTCCAAACACGAGCCGCTGCAATGAAGAACTGTCGCTCAGATGTAAGACAGACAAATCGAGGAATAAAGATAAAATTGTTCTATTTGATGGGAAAAAAAACTGCATATTGTTGAAGAGCCCAGGTGGTTGTTTGTAATAAATGATTTTAAACACCATGATCAGTGTTTTAAATTTCAAAAGATCGGTAAAATGTATGCCATATACATACAAGCTTTTACTGTAGTTTGAAACATGGGCATATCATTGCAGTCCAAAGACGTAACTAGCGATATTGTTTAACATTGTAACACATTGAGTTTACTTAGAGACACGGAGTCCAAACTAGTTATATAGTAAAAATTTGATAAAAATAGTCATTATCTTTTGAATTTTGCGTTTATGTAAACGATTAAAAAAAAAAATAAAGGAAAGAGCGTCACGCAAGCCCAAAAACATTTTTTAATAAGTTTTTTGGAACAAAATGTGAAAATTGCACACGACAAGTAGGTATAAAAATTATTTTGAAAAATGTTATCGCGTTTTAATGATTTTCGTAGATTGTTTTGGGTAGATGAAGCTCGTCAAAGGGACAATACCTGGAAAGCATTGGCAAATTATCTCAATGCTTTAGGAGGAGCTAACAAAACCTATGAACAGTGGAGGTAGACTTGGGGCGACTTAAAGTAACTGCACTAATTTTGTGGTCATTTGAATGAATTTTACAGTTTTTGTGTAGAAGAAACATCAAGAAAAAATATACAGATATTAAAGAAGCCCAAAACCGCATTGATATCAACGGAATCACCAAAATCAAAGAGCTCAGTGACTTGAAGCAACGTATTATTGAACCTGTTTTAGAAGGCATTGAAACGAAGGACTTCGATAGTACATTACATTGTTCAGTTCAAAAACTTTTAAAATGTTAATACCGTAGAACCGGGTGATTTTGGCCTGGCGGGTGACTTTGGCATTGACAAGGACACTTTTTAAAAAAATTGTTAATATATGAAGGACTTGTCTGATTTTTTCCAAGTATCTTTGTAAAATCGTATAATTTGATGAATTAAAAAGTGATCATACTAGCTTTATTTAATTAAAATTAGATATTCATTTATACTAAAATTTAGTTTTCTTAAAAATGCTAAAAAAAATTACCTGAAAATGTTGGATGGTTTAAACATGTTACAGAAATAGGATTGCAAAATGACTTTAACTACGGTTTTGTGTATTGTTTTGCAAGTTGAATTACTTTCATTATACCCTTGTAACTATTTCATAAAAATTAATTTTAATTTGTTTATAAAAAATGCCATATAGTAGGGTGACTTTGGCCGGCATATCAGGTGACCAAAGTCACCCTCTTAATTTTTGCACTAGACTTTGTTTTTATATATTGGTATATATTCAGAAAACTAATATTTGGCAATATAATTAAAATGTTATCAGATCATACATATCAACATTTGGCACCTCAACCACTAGAAGTAGCCTTCTTTCGACCTCTTAAAATATTATGGAAGAAAACCTTAACAGCGTATAAGATGGCAAACTGGAAAAACAAAACAGTGCCGAAAGATATGTTTCCTAGGCTTCTAAAAAAAGTCTGGGACAGCTTACATGAGAACGACAAGGCAAGGGAAAATTTGATATCTGGCTTCCGGGCAATTGGAATTTATCCATGCGATAGGCAACAAGTTTTAAGTAACCTCGACAAAACTGAATCAAGAACAGATAATACTTCCAGCAACATGATGAACCTTAGCGATTCAGTATTTTACTATATGAAGAGCCTTCGGACCCCGGATACCTCAACCAGGAAGCCAAGAAAGAAAAAAGTTAACACTAAACCAGGTGCTAGTGTCACTATGGCGGACTTCACATTATCGTTGAGCGTTTTAACACATTCTCCCAATGTAGATGCACCCGATGATGCCACTGAAGAAATGTCCACGGATCAGCCCGGCCCCTCAAAAATAAGTCACAGCCGGAAGTCAAGACAGTGAAGAAAAAAATAACAATTTACGTCGGCTGCATCTTAAATGTTGGTAACGATGAGGTTACAGTGTCATTCCTGCGAAGAGGTGCTGGGTACAGCTTCATACACCCAGAAGTCACCAAAAGTGATCTGGAGAAGAAACTTCCTGTTTCAACGGTTGACAGAGAGAGACTATTTTTTTCCATATCCTTTGAAGGATATCAAAATTTATGCTAATTTTCTCTTTTTTTTTCATCAAATAAAAAGCGACAATTCTGTGTACGAAAATAAAAACAATACCCACATGTTTTACAAAATCTGCTCTTTCATTTGGGCTGGGTTAGACTGACGTGCTTCTTGTAGTTGAACTGGAAATATAGCAAACGTCCTACCGGCCAAAGTCACACGGAATGGAGGGTGACTTTGAACACCCATATTTTGGCATTTATCTATAGAACTGTCGGACAGATTTCTTCAAGATTAATCATACCTATAGAATGAGCGAAGTAGGTAAATTGGTTGAAATCTTCATTTAAACAAAAAATTATTGCAGAAGTTATTCACATTTGAGTTTGAAAACGTGCCAAAGTCACCCGGTTTTACGGTACCTAATAGCCCACGAAAAAAGTAAAACTTATTTTACTGAAAAAGGTCACGAAAGGAGGAATTATTTAAGTAGCTTGGTTATCTAAATTTTATTTGATTTATGACCACGTTTTAGCTTAAAATACCACACTGTGCAGCCCCAGAATTCTCTCAAACCCAAAAGTGCGATAAAAAAACAGAGAAAAATAGAAACATGCATATTATCAACACAACAACACAACTTTGCATCTCTGTTTATTCCTCTACTGACTCCAATCCAACAAGAAATTATATAAAAATTTGAACGCAGTGTTGTGCCAGATTTGAGGCAGCTCATTGTTACTTTGTTTTTAGGTAATTATTACCTTCTACCCACTTCTTGCATCTCTTTGTTGATCCTACAAAGAGTAGAAAAAAAGTAGTTGGATCATCATCAAATGTAGGCACATAGCTTTAACCTATTCATGGCTAAGCAAGCAGATGTAATTAAAAAATACACTTTTTTTTTGTTGTTGACGTAATTATACCAAAAACGGTAGCAAAAATAACACACAAATAAAAAATGGTAATCCAACTTGAAAGTGCACTCACCTGGCATTGAAAGGGCGAACCCGAACAGCGACTTTAAGTGAAGACATGTTGAAACTTTGTGATGTTTTTTTTTTGTCTTCAATTTATAAAAAAAAATCTATCTATGTTTTTTTATTTGAAAAATATGGAACTTATTATTTTTTACACTCGAATAAGCCTTGCACAGTTTTTTTATTGCTGTTGTGGACGAAAATATTATAAAAAAAATAATCCACGACGACGACGACAGTGGCAACAGAAGCACTAACACTTTGTTGAGAATTAATTTGTTTAGACATTTGTTTTTATTTTTTGTTGAAATTTCTTGTTTTCACTTTGTTTTATTATTCAAATGGAAAGAAAAAAAAAAACACAAAAATTAGCAAATAAATATAAATCGATATATGGAAGCAAAAAGCTAAACAAATAAAATATAGCAAAAAACTGTTGACGAGGGAAATAAAAGACAAGTTATTTTTTGTTCGGAAACTCACGCACTGAAAATTTTTTTATTTCATTTGCCCACTGTCACTTTTGTCCAACTCCAACCAAAACTTGCTTGCTTGAAATGGTGGATTTTTTTTTGTTCACCACGAAAAATGTCATTTTTTCTGATTTTTCAACAGAGAGGGGAGAACAGTGATGCCAGAATGTATGAAAAATTCCGTTCAGGTTTAGAGCTCTTTTTTGAACTTTCATTTTTCCAAATTTAAGGCCGTGTGTGAATTGCGTAAAATAGGTGTGTTTTTTTACTACGCCCGGTCAAAAATGGACAAAAAAACGAGGTCGAGGCTAAACAATTTACATGTTAAATGCAACAACTCCTTAGCCCGTCGGGCTTAGTTGCTTAGCCTGGAGATTTCTCCATGCTTAACTTTTTAAATAGTTTTACATAGGGTCAATGTGGGTTAATGTAAACAACGTATTCTGGGGGTAAATATAAACCAGGGTTGCAAAAGCTTAAGCTATTTCCTAGCTTAAGCTTTGATTTAATTCAAGAGTCAATAATGGGCTTGTGAATTAAAAAAAAATCAATTCTCAAGCTCTTAGGACTCAATGATTTGAAAAAAAATCTAATTCGCAAGCTAGTTTTGAATCTTGAATTAAACAAAAATTTAACTCGTAAGCTAGTTTTCAATTAGGAATTGAACAAAAATTCAATTCATAAGCTAGCTTTGAATTATGAATTCAACAAATTTTCAATTCACAAGCTAGTGTTGAATTATGAATTAAACAAAAATTTAATTCACAAGCTAGTTTGTAATTGTAAATTAGACAAAATTTTAATTCATAAGCTCTTTCTGACTTGTGAATTGTGAAAAGATTCAATTCAGAAGCTCTCAGGGACTTTGATTGAATTATGAATTGTAGAAAAATCAATTCATAAGCTCTTACTAAAAGATAGGTAATGTATGCTACAAACATATAGTAAGTGTCCGTTTCATAAATCATCTGTTATAGTCCAGTCAATATAATATAATATACATATATTTGAAAATATTTGAAAATGCAAATGAACCGAGAAAGCTACATTTTTGATATCACGTAGGGGTGCTTAGAAAATCTTAACTTGAAGTTTTCGACCAAGATTTCATATGAGTGTTTTCCGCCATTTGACAAAAAGTCACAAAGAAGATTTTTCGACAATAACTCGGCTATCCGACGAGATACGAAAATTTTAATACGAAAATAAAAATAATATTTTTACAATAGATAAATGGAAAAGGTCAACCTTTAACCGTTTTCGCTGAAAATAAATCAAAAATGGCCAATTCAAAGGAAAATGTCGAATATGTCAAGAATGTCTTTATATTCCAAAAATAAATATGAAAAGGATGTTTTTTCTAAGTTTATGTATTAAATAATGTATGAACTAAATAGACTCTTAAAGTTCCTTAGACCCAAGATTATATCTCTTTTCGTTTAAAGTAAAATCTAAAGACGAAAATGTGTTTTCCACTGTGATTTGAGTCGCTGGGACGACAAGCACAACCAATGCAATTTCGAATATGCCAGGAGACCGATGTTCTAATATCTAGGTCAAAGCGTTCAGCTTCCAGAAGCGTTTTCGCCCGCCCAGCTTCAAACGGCTATTTCTCGGAATTTTGAAAAAAAAAAAATGAAAAAAAATTTGATATTAAAAGGTAGCGGGGACTCTAACCTACATTTGGGTACAATTCCCATCCCTGTAGGTGCACGCGTTCTCAAACCGAGAGATCTTAAAGGTAAAAAAAAAGTTAAGCCCGATTCTGAAAAAATAGGCATGATGTGGCGGTTTAACATGAAAGATGATTTTTTAAAAATCTGACAATGTGCAAAGCGTAGGCGCATGACACAAACTATCATTTGGCATCGCTCCCAAAAATTTCTCTCAAGCGGTTTAGCTTCCAGGAGCGTTCAAAGATTCGGAGATTTTTCGAAAAAAAATTTTACCCCAACTTTCAAACGCGATTTTCTCGGAATTTTGAAAAAAAAATCCAAAACCCGATTATACCACTATCGGGTAGCTGAGAATATAAGCTTTCATATGGCACCACTCCCATGTCTCTAGGAATTGATAAATTTGCAGATGAGATTTATTTTTTTCTCTTAGCGATAAATCTCACTGGTTGACCGAAACATAAAAAAATACAAAATAAAGGTTTCTCTCAGACCTTGACCGAAAATTTTCTTTTTTAAAAATAAAGGTTTTTTTTACCTTTATTGAAAATGGTGACAAATAAGAGTTATTAAGGAATCTTTCAAAAGGTTGAGATTTATATCTGATCTCTGTTTCTTAGTTTTCTAGAAATTTTGCCACATCCATTACTCATATGGACGTAAGACGAAGTGTACTGCTCAGATGGATCTGGCAAAATTTTAAGAAATATAAAAGAGTACCAAAATCCTATAATTAAGCTGGTACTGGTAGAAACGGCAGTGAATTGTTTATGGTATGGAGGAGTTTCCTATCATATTTATCACTTCTTTATTAGCTTTTAGCTAATTTTTTTATACCATTCCTCTTTATGACTAGTTAATTTACTCAAGAAAAGTGTTTACTTATTTAGTTTTACAAAAGTCTTTTAAACATCTTGAAGACCTTCTTGGAAATTGTTTTCATTTTGAATTTTTGTAGGCCTTCTTTAAAATATCAGGCTAATAGAAATAAAAATATCATGTCAGACAATAAAAGCAAACGTTAATCATAATCAACTGAAAGGCCTTTTATAAAAAATATGAAACAATCATGTTTTTTTTATGTTTTTATTGAGTTTATTTAACAAACAACAATTCAGAGTCAATTATAATTATGAATAAAATCAAATAACTAAAACAGAATTATTTAGGACCCCCGGAATGATTTATTACAATTTATAACTTTAATGTGAATATTTTAATTGCAAAGTATGATGATGCTCTATCATCTGTCAAAGAATGATATTGAATCATACCTATTTCATACTAAAATAAAAATATAATTCAATTTGGTTACGCATTGCACTATGCATTAACAATAATAAATATTCCTTCCTTCCTTTAAAGCTGAATAAAGAATTCCTGAAAAGAAAGCATGTTGCCATCCATCGTGCTTGAACAGCGCCTCTTTTGAAAACGATAAATGGTGGTAGCTTGCCCATACAATCTAAAACACAACTTGTTTATTCTTTCCTAGTACCACCAAAAACTAACCCTGAGACTCCTTGCATTACTACAAAACCACTTTCATCGGCTTTGGGACAAAAACTCTTTTTTGAGGCCTAGCGTACTATACTCGCCGATATTTTTATACATCAAACACATCTTTTCGTTTTTCCGGAGAGCGCTTATGAATTTCAACATAGTTTAATTCACAAATCAATTTTCTAAGAGCTTGTGAATTAAAAATTATTCCAATTCACAAGTCACAAATAGCTTATGAATTGAAAACTATTCTAATTCACAAGTCACAAATAGCTTACGATTTGAAAATTATTCCAATTCACAATTCAAAAATAGCTTATGAATTAAATATTTTTTCAATTCATAATTCAAAACTAGCTTATGAATTAGATTGTTTTTAATTCGGGAATTCTTAAGGGCTTCTGAATGAAGTATTTCTTGAATTCAAGATTCAAATAAAGCTTATGAATTGAATATTATTCAATTCTCAAATCTAAAAAAGCTTATGGATTAAATATTTTTTAATTCACAAGTTAAAGAGTAGCTTATGACTTAGTGTTTTTTTAATTCATAAACTCGCAACCCTGAAAACATATATTTTTGCTAAAATTATTGGTTTTAATAAAAATAGAGTATTTTTAGTCAATATTCTGGGGTAAATGTAAACACATCATGCAAAACGACATAAATGTCCTGTATTTTAAAATTTGTTTGTTTCGCATAGAATCTACATCAAAATTAAAAACTAAAAAGGATTTCCAAATTATACTGACTTAATTGAATCTGCAAAAATATTAAATTTTTCTGAAAGACTAACGACTTGTTTGGCACTTTAAAAAATTATCTTTCACGGAAAATACGCTAGTTGAATGAATTCTCTCTTGACAGCAATGAGCTTGACGTATAAGTTAAAAGATACATGCGTCCGCGATTTGTACTTATGTATGCATCAAAGATATTTAATTGAAGCTTGTTATGAGCCATGTTTTCATTTACCCCTGTTTACATTTACCCACATTGACCCTACGTGAAAACTTACGTTTAGAATGACAAAATGTATTAAACTATGTTTTTGTATTTTATTTACAACTTAATTGCAAAATATTTTAGTCAAATTTGTGGTCTGAGTAATTATTTTTGTTTTTAAGATCCTTATTGACCGCAAAATATTTTGCGGTCAATAAGGATCTTAAAAACAAAAATAATGTATTAAACTAGTTTTGCTCTTGAAAATAGGCTATAAGTGCCGGGCAACTCAGTGGTTTTTCAATCGCCTAACCAGTGAGGTTGTTGGCAAGAGGGGTGAGGATTTTACTCTTTTTGACGTTTATTCCTAGAAAATGTAAATTGGAACGTGATTGGGCACAACACTGTGTAGGTAGCCAGGCATTAAAGACAGAACCATAATTGGCGGAAGGTGTAATTGGCAGACAGGAACTTACCTTTCAAATGTTTCAACTGAATGAAACACAAGCTCAGTGAAGCCAGAACTTAACTACTTTGCCCAAAAAGTGAAAAAGTAGCACAAAACAATTGCGCTAGCCAGAAAAAAAATGTTCACTTTTGTACACTTTCAAAATGTGGTGCGTATAGTTAAGCCTTGAAACGCTCAAATTTGAGATTTTCGTTTGTTCATCTCGAGATCTTGTTACACGCCAAAAATCATCGTGTAGGAAATATTTAAAAAAATATTTTTTTACAAACATTTAAGTTGCAATCGATTGTCCACCTCAGGTTCTTGATACACACAAAAAATCAGGTCCAGGGCCCCTGTTCTGTAACTTTATCACTGGCGATAAACGTTTTACAACGTCTCTAAAATCCATTTTCTTCCATAAAAAAAGCAAAAGTTCTTTCAAATTCAGAATTTATGAATTGGATATGATTTTGAATATTCCTTTTATTTTGATGAGATTAAATGGAATTTAAAGTTATTCAAAGATTTTTTCACCAATGATAAAAGTTACAGAACATAGCATATACCAACTTTCATACAAAATATCATTTCTTTCTAAAATCCCTAAAAAAAAAAAAAAATGAGTGTGTGTACAGTGTACACACATGGACACGCGGTTGAAGTCATACTTCTCACTCACAGAAATTTACTTAGTAAGGTTCATACCATAAACAAACTATAGTTTGTCGATGGTTCATACCATTAAGAAAACTGTTTAACAATTATAAGTGCTACTTGCTTATCCCGTTGAAATTTCTTTTCAAAAAGTAAATTTTCATACCGCAACACAGCAAAAGAAGCATAACATTAAAAATACAATGGGGATCGGAAATATTTGCACTGAAAAAAAAATTCAAAAGTCCTCCAAACGAATGATGGATGTGAAAAAGAAGAACTTGCATATACTTCATAATAGAAACGACATCATCAAATCCAATTTTTTTATGTTTTTTTTGTAGAAAAAGAAAAAAAAATTATGGAACTCTGTGTAAGCCCCACAGTTAAAATTTTGACATTACAACCGTATAGTTTTTCAGTTAGTATGTAAATGGTTAAATAAAGTTCAAATGGTTTTACTATTTATTCACTGATTAAATTAGAGGAAACTTAGAAAGTCACTGTGGTGTATACGTAATTTTTGTGTATGTAAAAACGTTAACGCAAAATTTTTTGTTTTATGCATTTATATAGGGTTGCCGAGTGCTTGTGCTTGTTCCTATTTCATATGGTACACAAGACATTTTTGGATAGAATTCTTATCTAGTTTGTTACCTATGCATATTTTAGTCTTACGTATTCGAAGTGTATGTTACTAAATAAAACACATCATTGCTTATTGGAATCTTATTTACATATTCGAATAGTTTAAAGAGCCAGTCAGTTTTAAGTGAACATATTTATATAAGTCAAAGAAGTTTAATTAAATTTGGTATTTTAGTCGTTGTGGTCCATTACTACACCATTGTAAAGCATATTCATATCCAAGGAACGTAACTGCATTAACTGGTATTGCTCTGACAACCAACATCCAACTGCCACGAAACAAACTTCTCCAACCATAACGCTACAATGATAAAAAGTTCCAATTAATACAAAAAATGCATTAAAAATGCAACTTAAAATACAAGCCATACCTTAAAATTTGTCTTTATACAATGTGTTATACTCTTGTATCTAGCATTTTCTTCAGCTTGCATTATAGTTTTGACAACGTCAAAAGGTATAACACATACCCATGACAGAATACCAGCAAAAGCTCCAGCCAATGTTGTTATAAAAATGTCTACTTTCGGTGTGCCATCTTTGTAGAGTCTTTGTTTTCTTCGCTTCATGAATTCAGCTTTATCTAGCTGTTCCATTGTAAGGCGATAAGTTATCATGTAGATACCATATGGAAAGACATCCCTGAAAAGCAAAGATTTTAAGTAAAATAACTTTTAAAATTTTGGGCGAGTAAAAATATTTCGGATTGAAAATTTTAAAATTGAAATTCACAGATCACCAACTCAACTTACAAATTTTGTTTCTATAAAGCTTTACAGAAGGAACGGTAACATTTGTAAAGCTTTATAGAAGCAAAATTGTTACTAGGGAATTCATGAATCAATTTGATCCCAAATTGGCCCAAAAGGTTCATTTTTATTACCTGCACATCATTGGCAAAAGTCCTCTGTACAGTCCAGCTATTCCTTCACTTTTCCAAATTCTTTTAAAAAGCTTAAAAGGCGTTCTCTTTTGTCCAAGTATATACTCATTGTAGTCTTTAAAAAATTATAACAAAATGATTAATCAAAAAAATAATAAAAACTGTTATACATTAACTAGGGTTACCAACTCACAATTATGCGTTTGTAGCCGGACCTTTATCAATTCAATGGGACAAGCTATAAACGACTGGACAAAACCGGCAATAGATCCAGCCACAAACATGTGCCTGTATTCCAATTGCTCACGTTGATAATCACTATGGCAAACTGCTCTAAGTTGACGCATGTGATTGCCATAGATTCCAAATAATACAGAATTTATTGCCCCGGTTGTAACAAAAGGAAAGAACATTCCTCTGTAGAAACCATTAAACTTTATCGAGTAATATAATTTGTATTTGAAAATGTTGGGAAAGATGATATTAATTTACCCCATCGTTGCGCTTGCGTATCTGATGGATTGCAGTAAAAACTGATGAGTTTGATGCCTGCTGCCATGTTTTAATGGTGTCTAGGGGATGACCGACCAAAACCCCACACGCACCTGGAAATATTAAAAATAAATGAACATAAAAATATTACTAATAGAAATGAATGAGAGAAAAGTAAAATGAAATATATGACGGTATATTCAAAAAACTATATGTGCCAAAATCATGGAGATACATAAATAATTTGAAATATAGGTATTTCTTTCAGTATTTATGTACCAAAATGTCTTAAAGTCATTTATCATTGTACACCTATTTTAATGGATAATGTTCCTTTGGGAGGTGGCAAAGTACTAATAGTAGTTTACTAGCGATTTTCAATGGAACGCACTTTGAACGAATTCAATACAAATCGTATTACAATTTAAAAGCAACAAAACAGGGTTTTTCAGAGAAAAATAACGTAGAAATATAGACACATCTCGACTGTTATTTTTTTATTTCTTTTTGAATAAAATACTCGATTTTTTTTTGTTATTTTTCTCTGAAAACCTTTGTTTTTTTGCATTCAAATTGTAATATCTTTTGTTCTTATTTCAACTTTGTAAATTTTTTATACATTTTTGAAAACTGGAATAACACGGCAAGTATCAAAATAATAAACCAGTGTCACACCATACAAATTTTTTTCAGCGTGTTGCTCTGAAATAAAAGAAAGAAATTGAGTTTTCATAATACTTGGAACTGTTAATTAATTTGCAGCAAAACGGCGTATGAATTAAAAAATATTTTGATAAATTAATTATTTCTTATTATTAGGCAATTTTTAAGTGAAAGAATTGTAAAAAACAAAAATCAATTAGGTATGAGCGTATGAAGCAAACTACTGTTGCAAAGTCAGGATTTTTCGAATTTTCAAAAAAACTTCATTAAATCGAACACCGTAAGGATTTGGGATAACAAAGTTACCAAATTCTGACAGCCCTAAAGTTGACCTATCAGCATATTTCGTTTGATCCATTACTTTTGGGACACCCTGTATAGTTTGTTTTATTAGCTTATTTTTTAGATTTCTATTGCAATAAAGAATAAGCAATACCTCATTGCAATAGAAATCTTAAGAATAAGCTTAGAAAATAAATCTTATAGAATAAATATTTTTACATTTATTCAGGTTAAAACTTTATTTTATAATTGGTTCTTTAATTTATTTTATATTATTTCCTTAGTATTAACTATACACTGAAAATAATAAAAAAAAAAAAAAACAAAAATAAGAAAATATAAGTTTTCGATCGAATCGATAAGTATCTGCTTTGGTATCGTGTATCTCTTTCGACAAAGATATTTGCTATTGTGAACTATAAACTCGATTTGAGTCGATAGCAAAATTGTAAACGAAAAAGATCGAACGATGAAACAAAAAAATTCGTTCACAATAGAATTTCACAACACAAAACTTCATTTTTGATGATCGATTTTCGACAAAAGTCGTCTGTCGATAGAGATTCACAATAGCAAAAGTTATTTTCAATGATCGACTATCGACAAAAGTCGTCTATCGATAGACAAACGACACTCGCAATAAGGGCCATAGCGACCATACGTTAACGAACGTATCACGTATGCCGTAATTCGGTCGCAATTGTCACTCGATAATGTGAACTTAAATAAGGATTCACATTGGCACTTAAAACTTAGAACCGAAATTTTTAAATATTTCACTGGCCCGTTTTCAAAAAATTGATTTTTCGAAGAAAAAAAAAATTTTAATATTTTTGTAAATCCAAAAAAAATTTTATATTACGGTTACTTATTAACGCTTTTGTATAAAAATTTTCGTTAAAATCGGGTAAGTCGTGTACGAGATATTCAGAAACCAAAAAAAGGCGTTCTATGGCAGGTACCGTCAATAACGGTGCAAAAAATATTTTTTTTATTTTAAAGTTGAATCTTATTTATAAAATTGATTATACACACAAATTTTAATTAAAATCGTTAGAAAAAATTTTATTTCCGTTAAATAACAGGTACCGTTAGTTTTGGTCACTCAAAATTGCTTTACTATAGTTTAGGCTGTGGCTCAAGGTTGTTTATACAGACAGACAGAGTTGCCGTACCAACTTTTTTGGCATTCTCCATTATCGTAATGACATGTCTCATTGTTATCTCGATTTCGATTATTTTTTTCGAATCCTAAACTTGGCCTATAGTACCTATATCCCAAGTAAAAATAAACACCTTTAATATACACACATTAGTCTCAGAATAAGTGTGAAACAGGCTTAGGGCCGGATTATTAATTAAATAAAAGTAATCAAATGTTGTTGGTAATATCATGAAATGTTTAATTTGATGTTTTTTTTTTACCTGTAGTCCAAAATAATGCGTTTCACCCAGGCACAACAGTTGGGATGCTGTTGTACCCTTCTTATACACAAAATTTGTAGTTGATGAAAACTCACTGTAAACTATATTATTTTAGGGGAATTTGATCAAATTCGTGCACCTAAAAAGAATATTGGTCAAAAACAAAACATCAAATTGAATTTTTTTCACAAAGTCAAAAAAACAAAAACAAATTCTTGTTTACGTTTTCTTCTTCTTCATAAAATGTTTACTTGTTATTATAAAATTATCATTATTAGACATTATTAAAATAACTTTAAATTTCAATTACTTAACAAAATTATTAAAATTTCAATTTATATAAAAATATTTTTGATTAATTTGTAAACTTATCAAAAAATTTTTTAAAATTATATTTTTTGCTATCACCTGAAGATGAAAAGTTAACTTTTCGAAAACGTTTGTAAATAAATACAACTATTGTACGAGGATAAGAAGTGTTTTATTATATACCTAAAAAAGATCTGATTGAAAATTTTCGTCAGAGTAATTAAGCTTTTTAAATCGAAGTGTTTTTTCAATTTGACTGTTTCACTTTGGAATTTTGTGATGAGCAAATAAGTGAATAGAAAAACTTTCAAAAAAAAAAATATTTTATTTTTTTGGCCCATCTACATGTCCAGGGATAGACTAAAAAGTAAAACATAGAAATACATAGAATTCTCTGGAATTTCAACCGCTCCAAAATTGTAACAACAACAACGATTATAACAACAACAAACAATTCCGAACTGATCTTTCAATGTTAGCTGCGTTCCTTTGAAAATATTTATCTACTTTTTAGTACTTAAAACTACTTTGAACTACTTTTGCTATACTGAAAAAGTAGTTCAAAGCAGCTTTAAGTACTAAAAAGTAGATAAATATTTCCAAAGGAACGCAGCTGTTAACAATTTGGGCGTAACCCACTATAAACAACAACTGAATGCGAATTAAATATTTTAAAAAAGGAAACACTTCGACCACAAAAAAAAAAAAAAAAACATACTACCTACGTACCACCGCCAAATGTTTAATAAATTATGCAATGATCTCATCGTTTTCGCAATAGATACCCTCTAGGCTTAAATCCAACACTGAACATTAAAGAACAAAAAATGGTTTGCAATTAAATGAGTTGGTTTTTTTGTTGGCATATTTAAATTATTTATTTAAAAAAAGATTACCTACATTAAAATATGATACCTATATTGTTTTTCTTCAGGTTCAACAACAACAAAAAAAATATTAAGATTTATGAGATGCCAACGATCATGAAAGCTTTTTTCAATAAACAAAACAAAACATTTTTGTTTCTATTTTTATTAAGAAAAAAAAAAAAAATAAATACGAGTTCATGATATTCAAGATCAGACAGACTTTTCCTTCCCAAAAGACTAATGACCAAACAAAAATCTAATTAAATATATTTTCACTCAAAAATTCACTTTCTGTTTTTTTTTGTTAAATAATAGATACGCTTTGCGCATCCATTAAAATTGGCAAACTCTTATAGTTGTTGTTTTTGAATGAAGGATGCGCGGGATGACTGTTCAAAATAACCCAAGAATTTTTGTTTGGGTTTATTAAATTTCACGACTCAGGAAATCACGTGCAATTTTAATAAAATAAGTTTTTAAAAAATTCATCCTTGAGCACAAGTCATCACTTTTGGTTCAAATTATAACGCCTTCGCTATTTGTTTGTTTGCTTTATTTTTAAGTCATTGTTAATGCAAACTATTGAAATGCAAGGTTTAAGGTCAAGTTTATAGAAAATTGCATTGTGCAACACTCTGCAGCATATTGTCCACCCACACACTCAAGATGTTTCATTTTCGTTTGAGTTGAACGAACTTTAATGCACATTTGCAATTGCATTATGCAGAAACAATATTACGTCATACTTTTGCAATTTTATTTTTTTCATTTAAGTTACTATTCCGTCACCATGAGACCACTGATCAAGCTTTTTGGAAACACTCTCACGCTGACGACGTCATAAACTTACCAGCAAAGGAGCCGGCTACGAAATCGGAACAATATTCCCACTTCATAAATATGATTTTGATTTTTTTCTTTCTTTCTATTCTTTTTTTTTTTATTAGAACACGAACTTGTTGATGTCGTTTCGTTCAAACATAGCGAGAGAACTGAACACCTCGAGCAAAAACATCGCACTAAAAGCCAGCAATGACATGATACACATGAGCTGAAAAGCTTTCGCAACGTGCAAAAACTATAATTAGCAAGAGTATAAACAAGATAGAAAAAAAGAAACAAAAAAAAAAAAAAACTTGTAGGTGCATGTGCAGAAATCTAATGTTAATAACATTTTAAACAGTAGAGGTAGTAAAGTTTCGTTAAGTTTCATAGTTTTTTTAAGTTTACCAATCATATGAAAAAAAAAATATTACACATACACCCCAGTGTACCATACAATTTGAAATCATTTTGAGTATGAAGTATTATACATACATACTGTACTAACTGTCATTTCCATACTTTACTTGATATTTTTATTGGGCGAGGTGTTGTTAAGTTCTTTGATTAATTTAGTTACTTATATTTTTGATGGTTTGCATAAAGAGGATTTTTCGTGACATCTGAAGTGGATTTCTTTAATTTGATTTTTTTTTGTTACATTCAATTTATTGTTATTGTGTGTACACAATCACTGTTCCTTTTACAGTAGAGCTTTGGCCACATTTCATGAACATTAAACAGGCTTTTAAACTTTTAAATTGACGTTTTTTGTATGGAAAAACGTCATTTAAGGATGTAAAAGCCTAATAAATATTTAAAAGGACTTTATGAAATTTCCAATTACTTTCGAAGCATACTAACTTTATTTTAAAACTTTTTTTTTCAAAAAAATATTAATATTTTTAAAAACAGCTTTAACAATTTTGAAATTTTTTTCTAAAAATTCATCTTAATAAAAGAAATTAAACTTCCGGGCGGAAAACATTCCACGTGAAACTAACAATAAGGCTGAATGAGTTAAATTGAAATTTTTCGTATTAGGGTGGCTGTAAGAAATGAAGAGTCCAGGTGAAAAACGGCACATGTCCACTTTTTGTCAAAAATAAACTAATGATGAGGTCTTGTAGTGTTTGCTGAGCACTATCTGATGGCATACCTACTTTTATAAAACAAACTTAAGCCTTGCTGAAAAAAAAAAAAATAAATTGTGTGCTTTTAGTACCAAGTTGTATGGAGAACAAAATTTAAAAAAGCATTTTTCTCGAAATGAGTTGGAATGGACTAGTGCTGTTTTTTCCCTGGACCCTTCAAATGTTATCTTCTACGGTTGCTTGTTAAATTTCAAAAAAAAAATCAACGTGGGTATTATTTTAACCAAATTATCGAAGAAATTTGCCATTAGGGTGGTTCATAAAGAAAGTTTGTTAAACATGGTTTATGAAATGTACAGGACAGCCCTATTCTGCTATTCACATGAATGCTATCCATCGGGTGAACTGCATTATAATACCCCTATTTGACGTGCTTAATTTTAATGATAGTGAATTTATTTTTACAACCAAAACACATCGTCAACATTTTTTATGCGGATTGCAAATGCGTGGAGCATTTCACTCACGTCGTTCGGTATTCCACTATTCACGTGAATGATTTTTCACGTGAATAGTGGAATACCGAACGACGTGAGTTTGGATTCTTCCCGATGAAAAGAAGAATGGTAATTGGTGAATACATATTTAGAGATTATTGCCCCCGATGGATAGCAGAATAGGGCTGATTGGTTATTTTTATTATATCTATTATTATTTTATATCTACTCTTGGAACTAAACCAAAATCGATTTAATTAATATACCAAAAAACACAAAAAAAATTTTTTGGAACACCCTAACTAAAATATTTTTTTTCAATACATAATTTGTTTTCAATTTGAACCACGCGGTTTTGTTTTTATTCCACTATTAAAAGGGGTTGAAAGTATTTTTTTTTGCGCCACCCTAATGTAACACGGTTTACAAATTTATGAACATTCAGT